>NC_138033.1:27788304-28088304 GCF_964106645.2 Podarcis pityusensis | reverse complement strand
AGCAGGAACGAGAAGCCAGGGTCCAAGGGTCAGGAAGCAAGGAGTCACGAAGTCAAGAGGGTCGAGAAGCAAGGAGCCAAGAAACCAAGGTGCAAGGATCAGGAAGCAAGAAGCCAAACGCAGCGAGGCAGGAAACGTGTTACTGTGGCAAAGAGCCGAAGGGAAATGCTGACCTTATATCTCTTCCGGCTCTAGCCACCAGGTGCAGTGAGTTACCAAGCGGCCTCACCTGTGCGGCCATGCCTTGCCTCTCCAGAACAAACTTAGGAAGGCCCCAGTCCTGCGAACCCCTACTGGTCACAGGGCCCGGCTCCTGCATGCACTCTTGACAACAACCCCTGCAGTAGTATATGGGAAACTAGAGGGTTGTGTCACAGAATTCATGGAATAGGTGGCCTCTGAAGAGGGATTGTAAGTAAGTAAGTAAGTGGTAACCTCATGTAGTGTTCTGCACAGCAGTTCCACACATCTGGGCACCAAGGATGGATGATGTCTTTTGAAAGAGCAGGAGCGTATTGGATGGCTGCAGGTGGTGGAGCTGAGACGTGAAAGTCATGAGCCAGGGTTTATCGCAGGAGTGGGGAACCTGTGACCCTCCAGATGCTGTTAAACGCACAAGTCCCATCAGCCTCAGCCAGCATGGCCTATCAGGGATGATGGGAGTTGTGGTCCAGCAACAGCAGGAGGGCACTAGGTTCCTCATCCTTTGTTTATCAAACTAGAAGAGCAGAGAGATGAGGAGGAGGCATGGCCAAGGACAGCAAAGTGAAGAAGGCAGCTGGGCTGGATCCACCAAGAACAGACAGGAAGGCAGTGGGGGGGATTTTTGGAGGCACTGCACATTGTCAACGGGGAAAGGTAAACGGTTTGGGCAGCCGAAAGCTGGCTATAGGCTAGGGAACAAGGGGCACTTCCAGGTCTTCATCCTGACTTGTTTGCAGAGAGAACAGATTGTGCTGCATCAGAGCAAGTGTTATTCCCAAACTTTCCAGTTATTCCCGTCACTTTCCTTATTGCAAAAAGTCTGATCTTTTGGGGAAGCAGGATTGTTGCACAAGCCCTCCAAAGCAACTATAATTGTGCAACCCGAATTTCTCATATGTGATTCCACCCAAATATAGTGACCCTCTGGATGATCCCAAGGTGAGACAAGAGAAAAGCAGAAAGGATATGACTGCAGTAGTCTAGCTAAGACATGATTAGGGGGCTTACCTGTCTTCTATTTCCCTTGAAAAAAGGACACTGGAGGCTTTGAATGTCTTTGTCATCTCTGTTTTATTTACAAACATGCAAGCAAGTGAAAGCAAAGAGACTCCTGCAGCAGGCACGAAAACTACTGCTGATCCTGCATCAGATTCCCAAAGAGAGCAGCTGCTCCCTCCCCACCAGCTACTTCCAACTAAGCTTGAGCACAAAATCTCCCAGCTCTCTGCCTGGCTCCATTTGCCTGCCAGCCCCAACGGAAAAATCTCAAGAACAGCCCCTGAGCCTGAGTTCTTACTGGCTGAAGGGTTTCACCTTCCGAAGGCAGGGAGAAAGATTCACTCCAGAAAGAAAGCCACTCCAGGCTTGGAAACAGATTACCTGAGAGAGAACCTTCTCAAATATCAAGCTACCCAAACCTTAAATTCATAGGATTGTAGAATTGTTGGAAGCACAAGGGTTATATAGCCTAACCCCCTGCAACGCAGGAATCTTTTGCCCACCATGGGGCGAGCATTGTTTGGTGTTGCATTCACATGTGTGAAGCAAGTTTTTATGACTGACAGCTGTGCATGTGTAAACTGATTCCACTGAAGAGCCTTTGTGGCTAAGGTGTCATGGAAGTTCTGTCTGTGGGAATTGCAGTGGCCTGGTCACTCATGCGATCCATCATGTCAGGTTGCAACAAACCAATTAGGAACATGGGAAGCTGCCTTATACTGTGTCAGACCATTGGTCCACCTTGCTCAGAATTGTCTACAGACTCGTAGCAGCTCTCCAGGGTTTCAGAAAGGAGTCTCCCCCAGGCCTACCAGGAGATGCTGAGGATTAAACCCAGGACCTTCAGAGGCTCGACCAGTGAGCCACGGCTCCTCCCCATACACATGTGAACCAGTCTGGTGGCAAATGAGCAAGCTGAATATACTGCCCTGTAATGTACAAAGTGATTTGAAGATGCTTCTGAGAGGACCTTTGTCCTATACCTGAATGGTCCCAAGCCATTCTTGGTCATGCAAGCACTTGCAATCATCCACAAAAGTCAGTGAAATACAGCCAGAAGCACATTTTGTGATTTGAGACAGCATTGCAGTTATTATGGGAACTGATACTGGCTGTATCTGTGCTTCCCCGGTTATAATAATCGCCACCACTTGTAGCATCTACATTTTTCTAAGCTTGGTACCAAGTAGCCTCCCAAAGTGAGCCCAAACTGCAAGAGTGGGCTGAAGCGGGAATCACAAGGCCTCAAGTTCCCTGAGATTTCTGAGAAGATCTAAAGAAAATAACAAACACAGAGAGGAGGCAATGGGATAGGAGAGAGGAGATAGGAAGGGTAAACTACCTGAGCAATCTGTCTAGGAGTATCCCTTTGAAAGGGCACCCTAGTGCAGCACTAAAACTGCTAGCATGTCTGCAAAACTAAACAGGGTCCAATATGGTTTCAAATTAGATGGGGAAACACATGTTGAGATTTCTGCATTGCAGGGGATTGGACTAGATGGCTCTCAAGGTTCCTTCCAAGTGTACAATTCTATGATTCTATGAATGAGATGGTGCAGTGGGGGCAAGGATATGAAGTTCCCAGTGGTGGTTGATGAATATTAGAGCTGGTAGGTTGCAAAGCAGGGAGGCCAACAGTAGGTGGAGCCAGAGCAAATGGTAGGCAGAGACAGGCAAAGCCAGAGCCAATGACAGGCAGGGCCAACTCATTCTAGTGTTGTCCCCATCTTCCTCCCTGTTGAACTCTACAGGTACTGAGGAGGAGGAAGCTGATAATCAGTGCCACCCCCTGGGCCAGATATAACCAGGCAGGTGGGGGCTGGTTGAAGGCAGACTGTGGTTGGTGAGCTCAAATAGGTCTTCCTCCAGTGAAAGTTTCTATCTAGAATAAAGGGGAGCAATGTCAATAATCTGGATGGAGAAGGGCTGGTGGTATTCCAGAAGAAAGGCTGAGCACCACAAGCAATTGCAGATAGAGTACTTTTAAAGTTTCCCACCACAGTGCATGTGGGGGAATATTTGCAGGAGGAAGGTGAACTCCATGTGCAAAATTGAATAGGGAGCCCATAGCAAGGCTGTACTTGACCGTGTGCAAAAAGGGTTCGACATGCAAAAGCGAAGCGGTGGATCCTAACCTCCTCAAGAACTGCAAATGGCTGTTGATTAGTTTACCTGGAGGGACAGTGGGCGCTTGCAGACTGTCAGGTTTTCAGGTGATTCAATTACATACTGACAGATTCACACCACGCAATTAGAGTTGACTGGGAGGTATTGCTGGACATACCCACTTCCCACTTTTTGCAGAAAGGAAATGCACTAGAAAGTGTGGAATAACACTTGTTTCCACCTGACCTCTCTGCAAACATCATCAGGATGAATGGCCAATGAACTGGTCACCTAGAAGTTCCCAGTGCTTACTTGTTCTTACCAGAAGCTGCTGAATGACAGAGGCAGCACCTGCCTGTGTTGGCTGTGTGCAGCTGAATCAGGTGCTACATCAGGTACTTGCATCCCTCTGGGATCCTTGCTCCTCCCAGGCAATGAGGACAAGTTTAACTCCTGCTAGAGAGGGTAGCTAGTACACACCAAGCTTAGCTTTCCTCTGCTGTGCTTTGCACAGTCACTGGTAGTGAAGCTGAATGAGCCAGGGAGTCAAGGGTCTGCCCTGAAGGACAGAGAGAAGAAGCATCGCTGCAACAAGACCCACACCTTTGAGCAAAGGTTGCCAGGTGGGTGGGATGATTGGGGGGGGGGAGGATAGCGGTGGAAGGACATGAGTGCTGCATCCTTCTCTTAACAAATGTATAGAACAGAGCAACCAAAATGGCCAAGGGGCTGGAGCATCTCTGTTATGGAGAAAGGTTGCAGTGTTAGGGACTGTTTAGTTGAGAGGGGAAATAATGGGAAGCATGGTTAGGGATGGGGAGAAATCAATTCAGTTCCAAAATTTACCTAATTTGCACTTTCTGAAACAACATGCGAACCGAGACAGCTATTCTTTGAAATTTGCACTTTTGCCAATGTTGCAATGCAGTTCCCCAGCCGAGTGCGGTGCATAAAAATGCACACGCCAGAGTAAAGTGTACATAAAAATGTGCATGTTAGTGCAAATAGCATACACAAATGCATTGTAGTGGGGAACACTGCTTTGCAGGAAAGATTGCACACAAACATGTATATTAATGGGAAAGTAACGCCTAAACGCTAGGGAAATTTCTTGAGGACTTAAGAAACAACAACACACCAATGGATGTGAAAATGGCGAGAAGTGAATTTAGGACCAGAAAAGCGAGAGTCTGATAAAAACCAAAATGGACTGATTTCCTAACCCCAATACATGATTGAGTTGTATAACATTATGCATGGTATGGTGTAGAGAGAAGTTTTTCTCCTCTCATAATACTGGAACCTGAGGTTATTCAATGATGCTTTAAAAGGGGATTAGACAAATTCACGCCAGGTCAGGCTGTGAATGGCTACTTGTCACAGTACGCCTCTGAGTACCCGTTGCTGGGGAGCATGAATGAGGGCATGCTCTTGGGCTCATGTCCTACTTGTGGGCTTCCCAGAGGCATCTGGTTGGCCACTGACAAAAGAGGATGCTGAACTAGATGGGCCTCTGGCCTGATCCTGCAGGGATCTTCTTATGCTCTTTCCCTATTGCTGTACCCCTTTGCAGCCTTTGCCCCTAAGCCAGGGACGAGGAATCTCAGGATCAGGGGCCAAATGTGGCCCTGCAGACCTCTCTGCCTGGCCCTCAGAACTCTCCCCAGGTCACTGGCCTTGCTTGGAACCCCCCTTGAGTGTTTTTGCCTGGTCGGAAAGGATGCTTGCTTGGGGGGAGGAGAGCGAAGGGTGTGTGGATGTTGTGTTGAAACTGTACAAAGATAACATTCACATTTGTTACTCTATGCACCACTGGCATTTGGCCTTCAGAAGGTTGCCCAGAAGGGAATGTGTCCCTCAAAATGGGTCTCTTCCCCCCTGCTCTAAGTCTAAGCCATTTCCTTTTCACCATTTCCTCTCCCCAAGCCAAGCTTATTTCTGGTCTTCAGTGGCCAGTTGGTGGGAATGTGGCCTGGGAGAGGGATGAAACAGATGGGGGCAAGAGTTCAGCATCATCTCCCATCTGACACTGCCCACCCCAATCTACCGCTGTACCGTTATGCAGCAGCAACCCCTTGTTTTAATGCAGGCGTCTAGTTTCCCCCTTAAGGAATGAGGCTGGAACAGTCAGTGGAAGAAGTTCTTCTTCCCCAGCCCTGCATAAAAGGATGGCTGGCTGGGCCTTCACTACTATTGGGCAGAGTGAGGTGGCTGTCTCAGGTGAGAGTGGCAGGGTGTGTTGGCAAGGTGTTTTTTGGGGGGGACAGGGCTGTGTGTGCCACACGGCTGGCCCTGCCCTTCCTAAGCTGGCCTGCTTCCCCCAGATGCAGTGGAAGATGTCGAAGGATGCCAGGCTCAGCTGCCACCTCCTCACAGAGCCACCTTGGCCAAGAACTGTCAGCCTCTGCAAGGTCATGGGGCAAACTGGTTTTCCAGTCCAAGCTGGCAAGGGTTCAGCAGATTTGTCAGCCTTCAGAGCAGAGCTGGGAATGGAAATGCACAGAGTCTTTCTCGTGTGTGTGTGTGTGTGTGTGTGTGTGTGTGTGTGTATTGCTTTCCCCTCACAAGTACATTGTGCTCCAGTTGGTTCACCGAAAATAGACAGCTGCAGGGTTAGCAAAATGGAATCATAGAATTGTAGGGTTGGAAGGGATCTCAAAAGTTATCTAGTCCAACCCCTTGCAGTGCAGGAATCACAGCTAAAGAATCCCTGACAGATGGCCGTCCAACCTCTGTTTAAAACTCTCCCAAGAAAGAGAGTCCAGCACTTTCTGAGGTAGCCTGTTCCACTGTCAAGCAGCTCTTACTGTCAGAAAGCTCTTCCTAATGTTTGGTTGCAGTCTCCTTTCATTTTAATTTGAATCCATTGGTTTGAGTCCTGCCCTCTGGAGCAGCCGCTCACTCCATCTTCCAAGTGAGAGCCCTTGAGACTGCATGACTCTTTGCATCACCGTGCGCCTCAGAAGAGGGTTGCAGGGGAGGGGCATTTCTGCGGCCTGGGCAGACTTTTTAAACATCACCACTAAAGCTTTCTTCTTTGTCTTCAAAGACTCTGTGACCAGTTTGGGGCATGCACTCAAATTATGTATCATGCATATGAAATTCAAGGCATTTTGAGCAACAACCCTCTCACCACCAGTTGTTTAAAACCATAAAGCTTCACTTTATTAATAATGGGTCTTCCAGACAGTTGCTATTTTGCAGGTGGCCACTCTGGGCATCTTATAGCACATATTAAAAATGGTAAAACATCAGACATGAAAAGTTTTCTGATACAGGACTGCCTTCAGATGTTTTCTAATAGTCAGATAGTTGTTTATTTCCTTGACATCTGGTGGGAAGGCCCTCTGCCTGGTTCCCTGTAACCTCACTTCTCTCAGTGAGGGAAATGCCAGAAGGCCTTCAGAGCTGGACCTCAGCGTCTGGGCTGAATGATGGGGGTGGAGATGCTCCTTCAGATATACTGGGCCGAGGCTGTTTAGGGCTCTAAAGGTCAGCACCAACACTTTGAATTATACTTGGAAACCTACTGGGAGCCAATGTAGGCTTTCAGGACCGGTGTTATATGGTCTCAGCAGCCACTCCCAGACACCAGTTTAACTGCTGCATTCTGGATTAGTTAATTAACATTTATTAGTCCTCACCAGGCCCCGATGGTGGAGGTGGTGCCGTTAGATTGCGAACCACCTGAAAGAGTCTTCTGCTGCTGTTTTATGCAGATGCAATGGAGGCGGTGAAGAAGGTACTCTTCACTGTCGCTATCGCCACTTGGTATGCTCGATGTTTAGCTCTAATCCAGTCCTATTCAGAATGCGTTTTCCGCCACCAGCACTCAAGTGATTGTTTCATCGCCCTCAGCTCTGGGGGAAACCATGGGGCTCTCTGGGCTCCATGCAATCGGAGAGGGTGCTTCAAAGCCAGCCAATAGCCCTGGTTAACTCCGCATTCTAGCAGGCCACCAGGGAATCAGCTAAGAGGCCATCAACATGGGATAAAACACCTCCTACTACTCTTTGGAAACCATTTGGATCCATTAAGTGGTGGGGGTGGACCATGTTAAAGGTGCAAGAGCCCTGTCCTCTTTTCTGTCTCACCATCCTACTTCAAAAACGAGGTCTGCAGCTGCATGGGGAGTTTAGGGAAAGTGCATCTCCCAGGCCACTGCTCCTGAAAATATCAGGTGGGCACACCTGAAACACAACAGTGCCTGTCTCCTGTCCTTAGGTGCTTCCCACTGCATCCCCATGACTTCCTTCTTTCTACAGCCCAGTGAGTATAAGGAAAGTCCTGCCTGCATCAGCCCAAAGACTCTTAGTTGAGAAGAAAGGTGCCTAGGGCAATATGACACTTGTAGGTCACCACTCTAGATGGACAAGCCAGTTCCACAGTTCCCTGTCTCTACAGGTGAGGCCACCTTGCTCATCACAAAATAGAGGCATTCTACAGGTACTCAGCAACACTTACTTCCCCTTTGGAAAAGGCAAGAAGGGTAGCAGTGGCAAGTCGTCTTCCCTATTATGCTCAAACTCAGTCCCTATTACATTTGCTCCTCTATCTTTCCCCAGCCTAAGTCCTTCTCACAATGCTGCAACACCCTCCCTTTCTAGGTGGACCTAATGTATTCTGGAAGCAGAAGAGCATTTCACAACAGTGGCAGCAGGAAATGGGGATACAGGAAGCTACCTTAGACCAACAGACCATCTAGCTCAGTATCGGCGACTTTCCCAGTCCTGCCTGCAGATTAGGAGGGGCGAGATGGAAGAAGAGGACAGGGCTCCTGCACCTTTAATAGTTATGAAGAAGGAATTTCAGCCAGTGTAGCCAGTTTTCACATAAGGCACACCTGCTGAGATTCCTCTTCTACAATTAAAGGTACATGAACACCAGCCTCTTCATCCATCCGACTACCCTACGGAAGGTGCCCGGGATTGAACCAGGGACCTTCTGCAGGCAAAGCATGCACTCTGCCACTGAGCTTCAGCTCTCACTTCTACTCTTCCTTCTTATGTGTGTTCTAGCAACCTCATATCAGGAATTCTAAGATAGGTCAGGAATTCTAAGAAACCAAAAAGCCTCATATAACCAACATGCTAAAGTCTAATTAATGCATGAAGGGGTTAATGCCATAGAGCAATCTTAGGTCACCTTGGGAGGGACTAGATAATCAAGGCTTGTTCCCCTCCAGTTGGCCTAAGAAGCTCAGCAATGTGAGGAGGTCTGAGCTGGTTGCTGCTCCTATACCAACAATTTAATAATTTAATCACTGCAACTAAGTCAAGTTTTACTGCCTGTGCAACTTTTTCTGAATGCTGTATGGAAAAGCACATGAATCTGACCTTTGGAGAGTTTGAAAGTAAGCTACGGTATTTTTAACTTACCAGACATGTGGCATTTTCTATGCTGGGGAAGAGGGAAACTGTGGAAGGAACTTGGAAGGGCATTTTCAAGGTCTGTATTTCCATGCTTTACTTTGCTGTGTATTTTGTGATTTAAAATCTCTGCTGGGGTTCTCTCACCAAAGAGCACTTGCTCCAAACCTGGATATTTGCATCCATGAATTCTTCTTTTAGACCTATTTTATTTTTCCTTGCCACCAACCAAAACCAGTGGTTAAAACCAGTGCAAGGGTTCAGTCCACCATATTGATTCAAAATGGCATCTAGTTGTATCCAAACATGCAAAAACCTGTTCCTTCATCTCAGGAGCTAGAATGCAAAATTTGGCTACAATATCTTAAAGAGGGGTCCAAATGCACAGTGAACAGGTTTCCAAAATACGTAGAATCAAGAACCAGTTGTCAGTATGAAGGATGGGGCTCATCCCAGTTTGTGTGTCCAGATTGCAAATGGAACTGGGGATGCTTGCTAGAGCTGATTTCTCTCTTGCCTGGGGCAGCTTATTTGATAGTCCTTTAAACCTGCTGTGGTTCAGGAGAAGTCTTCAGCACCAGCCTTGAACCACAGAGACCTGGCTATGATTGCTTTCTGGATTTGTTTTGCCATTACTGACCTGATGTCAGTGGTGTCCCCCACCCCACCTCCCAAGACCCTCAGCAATTAACATTCTCAGATGCAACACCCCAAACATGCCTCCCAGACTGTATCTAGGACAGGGCTGACCTGGTGCAGCTGCCATGGGTCTTTGGTGGGTGTCCAGAACTAGGCAAGGAAGAAAATCTGGTGCTTTTGACAATCTCTGAAGGGACCTGGCCAAACCCCATTAAATGCTGTGCAGGGAACAGACCCTTCCAGCCTTTCCTCTATCTAGTTCTTCGTGGTGATGGCATTACTATATCAGCCTCAGGATAACATCCTGAAGGCCTTCTTAGTTTAGAAAGAAAGATAACTTTGGATGAGTACATAATATACATTTAAAGCACATTCAAAACACATTTTTCTCCCCTCCAAAATCTTGGGAACCATGGTCTATAGAAGGTGCTGGGAATTGTAGCTCCATGAGGATTGGAGCTCCATACCTTTCCTAGGATTCTGGGGTTGGGTGTATGTGCTTTAAATGTCTGGAGTGTAAGCAGTCTACAAAGAGGGAGGGCAAGATAGAGGTGTATTAAACTGTCCTTGGTGTGGAGAAAATGCACAAAAATAAGTTCTTCCTCACTGGGACAATTCAATGAAACCAGATAAGAGGAGACTCAGAGAAAGAGGCGGCCTTCTTTACACAATACAGTTGGCTTGCAGAAATCACTGACACACGAGCCAGTGGTGGCCACCCAATTAGGTTACTTTAAAGGGGGATTAGATGAGAAGTCTATCCATGCCTACTGGTCATGATGGTTATATGTTGAGATGACTGAGAATTTCATTTCCATACTTTTAAGAAAACCAGGATGATTTACAGTTCCTGGATCAGAATAGTTATGCTTCACAGAATGATTCAGATATGGGTCATAAGAGACTTATGAATTAAAGTGTGTGAAACTGATGTGCGTCAGAAACAGGTTGATCTGTCCATCCCTAGTTATTGAGAACCTCCATGATCAGAGGTCATATGCTATTGAAAGCTGCTAGAGAGTAATTGCTGGGGAGGACAATTGCCTTCATGTCCTGCTTCTGAGCTTTCCAGAGGCAACTGGTTGGCCGCTGCAAGGATCAGGACGTTATACTAGATACATAGTCCTCAGTTTTTCCACACCCAGGACCCATATTGAGCCCAAGCATGTATTTTGGGGGACCCACTTCATAATACAGTAGTACCCCTGGTTACGTACTTAATTCGTTCTGGAGGTCCGTTCTTAACCTGAAACTGTTCTTAACCTGAAGCACCACTTTAGCTAATGGGGCATCCCGCTGCCGCCGCTTGATTTCTGTTCTTATCCTGAAGCAAAGTTCTTAACCCGAGGTACTATTTCTAGGTTAGCAGAGTCTGTAACCTGAAGCGTATGTAACCTGAGGTACCACTGTATATACTCTCTCTCTCTCTCTCTCTCTCTCTCTCTCTCTCTCTCTCTCTCTGTGTGTGTGTGTCAAGATTATATATCGCTTAATCAAAATAATATCTCTAAGTAGTTTGCGTAAAAAGTTAAAAAATATTCATTAAAATAGCAGTAAAAACAGGTTTGATAGATGTAATAAAATTGTCAAAATAATGAAAAACCAACAGATTTTAAATGCAAATATACACAATAATATGTCCAAGTAGGCTTGCCTAAACACAAAAGGGTTTCAGCAGGCACCAAAAGTGAAGGGATCTGTCTAATTTCAATGGGCAGCGAGTTCCAGAGTATAAGTTTGATTAAATGTGCTGAACAAGCATTATGTGGCACTTGTAGAAATGCCAGTTCCTGAAACCGCAGCAGTCAAGTGAGTAGATATGGGGTGAGGTGATTGTTCCCAAGCTATTAAGGGCTTTATCTATTGATAGGAACCCATTCAATCTAGCCTGGTAACAAATCAACAGCCAGTGCAGATCTCCGAGCAGGGGTGCAATATGCTGATAGGATCTTACTCCTGTCGGCGGTCATGCTGCAGCATTGTGCACTAACTGCAATTTCTGGACCAAGAGCAAAGGAGGCCCCACACAGAGTGCAATGCAGTTATGCTGCCGCTGCCGCCCACCTTAGGTCAGGCTGAAACCCTGTACCTAGTGGCTCTTGACCTGCCATGGGCCTAATCCAGCATGGGTGAGAGGTGCTGTGGCTGAGGAGGGGGTGTTGCCTGGAAAGCATCCCAAGGGCCAGATAGACAGGAGTGGAGGGCCGTATTTGGCCCCTATGTCTGAGATCCCGCACCCTGTTTTCTGGTTTGGATTCAAGAGCTAGAGGGGACTCATTTGGGCTCTTGTAGGGCTTATGCATACTTGTCTTAATCATTTCCAATAATTTCCAATCAGCCTTAATCATTTCCAAGCCAATACACAAAGTGAAAAGCAGCTATCCTTTGAAATTCATGCAGCTACAAATTCTGCAATGCAGTTCTCCAACCCCCCAAAAAAGTATAGCAAAATGCATGTAAGTTAGTGAAAACAATGTGCAGGAATGCATTCTATCAGGGGAAATTGATTGCAGAAATATGTGCAAAGTTGCATAAAATAATTCATATATTGGGAGAAATGAACAGGAAAGTGCATAGGAATTTTTGTGTGATTAAAAAAAAATGCAAACTGATGTGGAAATGGTGTGAAATGGACTTGAAATGGGAAAAATGAGGAACTGAAAAGAACCAAAACTGACAGATTGGTCTGCCCCTAGGTTCTGCACCCAAGGAACAAATCGCAGTGCAGGGAGGGGATTTTGACCCAGTTCCTGCTATGTTTGTGGGAGGGTTCATATGATCCCAGAGGCAGAGGCAGTAGAGTGGGCCAGCATCTCAGGAATGCAGCCAACAACATCTCATAAAAATAATCTTGCTGGGAAAAACCCACAGCCCTCTTATCTGACAACAAAGAGCCAGGCACCTTTGGAAAGCGCCAAAGCAGGGTACAGAAGGTTGTCCCCAGCACCTGATACTCAGGAATAGACCCCTTTTGTCCATGGAGGTTCTGCTTAGCTGCCACGATGAAAAGCCTCTGAGAGATCTGCCTTCTGCAGATTTGTCTAAACCCAATCCAGCTTCCATTCTGGATTCTCTGGGACTTCTGAGTAATAAGTTTATTTCTACCTAGCAGTGCTGTGTGCGCCAGAAGCAGTTTAGTCATGCCGGCCATATAACCCAGAAAGCTGTCTGCAGACAAATGCCGGCTCCCTCGGCCTGAAGGTAGACGTGAGCGCCGCACTCCATAGTCGAATTCGCCTGGACTTAACCAACCAGGGGTCCTTTACCTTAAATAGGCAGTCTGGATCCCAACCCTTCAAAATCACAATGTGAAAAGTGACAAACTCTCAGCTCACCCCTCTTGAGAGTGTGAAGCTGGCAAGAGCACCTTCTCTGCAGGCAAGTGGGAAGATGAGGGCAGCTTTTTGGAGCCGCTGCAAAGCTAGACTCCAGAGCTCCTTTGTGTTTGCTAGGTTTGGACAAACCTAACCGGCACTTTCCGAAACAATATGCAAACCAAAACACATCCACCCTTTGAAATTAACACTTTCTTGAGTTTTCCAGTGCAGTTCTCCAGTGAAGCAACGTGTCGTAAAATGCATATACTAGAGGGAAGTGTGTATTAAAATGCATACGAAAGTGCAAATAGCATACATATGGGGGAATTGTTTTGCAAAACCATGTATAAAAGGCAAAACTGCAAATAAAAATGTGTATATTAAAGAGAAAATTGCACTCATCCACATGCTTGAGATCAGCCCTGATGTGCTAGCTTTTTTCTGGCACATGGGACAGCAATACAAGCATCCCTCTCCACCACTTCTGCATTCTACCACTTTATGTGGCTGTGTGTAGATCAGGCCTGTCTCTCAGCCTCACCTACCTCACAGGGTTGTTGTGATGATAAAATTGGATGCCCAAGAAGCTCATGAGGGGGGCACAAATGTGAAGACCATCTCCTCTTGTTTGCATGCAGCATTTGGCAAACAGAGAGGCATACTGCCTTTGACCAGGAAGTTTTTTAAAGCCAACTTTGATGATGGATGTTGGAAGAACATCCCACTGAGGCTGGTCCCTTTGGGTGTCTCCACTCTAGTCTACCCTAGGGTAGACTACTTGCCTGCCTTCTTACTTACAAGCAGTCCAGAGGTTGGCCTTGGCTGCCAGCTTCTTCTTCCTCCTTAATCTCAGTGTTGCCCTTGTAGAACTCAGCTCTGCCTGTCACAGGCTCCGGCTCCCCCTGCTGTTGGTCTCCCCTACCTTATGCCCTACCAGTCCCAACACAAACCAGCCACCACTGATAACATCTCCTCTATGTGCTGGGCTGGCGTAAGACATGCCTGAAGTTGCATCCAGACTGTGTCAGTATTTTGCAGGAGGGATTCAATTCTGATTCCTGGAGATGTAGCTTCATGCAATTAAAAGTGGATTAAAGCACTCTGGTGCAACAAATCCACTTAAAAATAAACAGCAGGCCTTTTGTGGTTAGGAAAGTCACAGGGAAGTGCATTTTTAAAAGTGTGGGATAGATGATTAACAGGAAGATGTATAAATGGCGCAGAAGCAAATCAGGATGAAATCAGGATAAATGCTTGTGGTTGTACAACTCCACAAGCAAATAAGAATGAATGGGTTCCTTTAGCAGGTGGGATGCGTTAGGCCACCTTTTAGGTAGGGGTGTGTGTGTGTGTGTGTGTGTGTGTGTAGGTTTAATTTTGTATTGGTTTTTTTGTTGTTTGTATTGTGAGTCACTCTGAGCTTACATTTTGTTTTTTTAAAAAAATAATGAAAAAGACAGACACCGTGAAGTCTCTGCATAACCTTTGTGCGAGCAAATCAGGATGAATGCTCAACAAACAGGTCATCTGGAGGCAAAATACATGATGGGACCCCTACATTCCACACACAGAAGCCAACCAGATTGGCCCTCCAGCACTGGCAACAGCACAGCATCTTCCACAGCACCTGAGAGCCATAGGCTAGCTTAGGGGGGCAGGCTTGCATTATCCTCCCATAGCTTGCCACAACTTTCTACCTTCATAGCGGTGGATGCTTAAGGCAGCTGCCTCACTCTGCCCAATGTAAGGGCTGGCCACGCCCATGAGTTTCTCTGACCTCCACTAACAGATTTTTCTTATTTTTCAGGGATCTTGCTGGGTTCCTCTGTGAGGCACAGGACAGGAGATGAAGCTGCCCACTCCCTCTTTCGCTCCCTCCTGAGCCTACATACTTCTTCATATGCCCATATGGAGTCGGCTGGCATTATGGAATGTTAAGAAGTATGTATCATTGGGATGGGATCCCTGCCTGGAATGACCTCTCCTCATCGGCTCTCGGCCTGCAATTTTCCGGAAGCAGCAAACAACTCTGAATACGCCACACAGAGCAGCTGCTAGAGAAGGGAAAGGAGTGAGTGCTTGCCTGTATGCTTTTGTGCCCCTGGCGCTGGTAAAAAGGAACCAGATCGACTGGCAAATGGATTTGGTCCCCTTCAACCAGCTGTAGTGGTGCATGCAACCTCTGGAACGCCTGTCTGGTTTAACCGTGACCCTAAGAACATACCTTTGTATGCCACCATCCCATGAAGGGCAGAAAAATGGCAGAGTTTGGGCTGCGGAATCAAAGTTTCCATTATATTCTCTCTCTCTCTCTCTGTCTCTCTCTCTCTCTCTTCCTCGCTCCTTTCATTTCCAGCAACGTGTTGTAAACATAGCTTGGAAATAGTTTGGCAACATTTGCTGAAATCTCAAAAGCCAGGAAACAGTTGTGGAAGGTGTTCAGATATTTATGTGTATTTAAAGAATTTTTATCCACAAAATGAGCCAAGTAAATTAATGAATCCCAAGTATCAATACAAACAAGATGGTTCTTTCCCATAGACTGAAGGGTTGTCTACACTTCTGCTTGCCCTGTGCCAAGAAAGCACAGGTCTGAGCAGTTTTGCTTTTGTCCTCCTCCTTTCCGCTCAAAAACCTGTTCTTTAGTGCTAAATTGAAGCAAACGTCAATCTGGAGAAAACCCAACTGATGTTTGCACCAATAGAGCGGGTTATGCCGGGAGAAAGTGATGGGGTTAAGTGGAAGTGTGGATGAGCCCTGACAGTCTAAAAGATATGGCACAAAAGGAAAAGAAATGGGGAGGGAGGAAATCTAGTCAAGAGGCAGGGGTTTCAGTAACCTGTAGAACTCTTTGCCCCTCCTGGGACTGGCAGAAGCAGAACGAATTGTGCAAAACAGTAAAAATTCTAAATAAATGTTTCAACACATGTCCTGCTGGACAAGGCCAAAGGTCCATCTAGTTCAGCGTTTCCAGTGGTGGCCAATAGAGTACAGAAACAGCAAAAAAAAAACCCCATCCCTGGCCACGATTTCCATTTCAGCAGCATAATTAACTTGTGGAACTTACTAACACATGGTATGAAGTGTCCAGTGGCAATAGGGAGTGGGGATTCCTGTACTATTCACATTTGTACTGTATAGAAGAGGGAAAGTTGAAGGGGTATCTTTTCTCACCCTGCAGGTCTCTGGAATGACAAATAGCACTTGCCAAAATCTTTTTTATACAAGACCATCACTGTATAGCTCTACCCTACATCTCTAGAAGGCCCCACATCAGTCCCCAGATATAAAGGGATGTTGGGCACCAGAGCTTGGAAACGCCTTCCTTGTGGGCCTTGGGAGGCTGTTGCTCATCAGAAGTCAAGAGTGCTGCCCTGAATGAGCCAGCAGTGTGACTCAGAATAAGGCACACAGGTGTTCACAGGTGTCTTCTGCTTCTGGTCACTGGGGAGGCAACCTGGGGGAATCAAGGTTTTAATTGCCCCTGAGCCTGGATACCTCAGGCTCCCCACTGCCGCATTCTGCATTTAGGGAGATAACACTGAATTCAACCACGGCTTGCTGGTCACATGCTGACTTTAGCATTATAGTCTGAGGAGCTGCAGGGTTCACATTGTGGACTCAGGTGCCAAAGGATCAAGCGGACGGTCTACCAAAAGCAGGCTAGGGGATGCCTCCCCCCCCACATCCATACATAATTGTGAACCACAGATCACTCAGTATATATGTTGTTCCCCATCTCTGCTCCTTCACACCCTGTTTCTGTGAGTTGATGGCAGTTGGATTTTTAATTTGTTTTTTAATTAATAGATCATAGTTAACCTGAGCTGGCCATTTCAGTCCTTCAGAAATTTAATCCTCAAAGATGGGATGGGCTTATTAGTGGACATTAAATCATATCTTCTGGCTATGCAAAGCATCTCTTGCGTGAACATTAAATAACGTGATGGATTTTGGCCCGCGCCCACCAGCCCATTGCTTTTGCTAACCATGCAGAGAGGCAAAGAGTGCTGCAGGAGGGCACGGAAGCCCTGCCTGCTAGATCAGGAGGCAAGTGAAACAACATCCATGAAAATCCTTAGAAACACATGGGGGGGGGGGGTTCACTAGGAGAGAAGTTTAGTTTTTAAAAGCTTTATTGCTTAAAGGGTTTACATGGGTGCCATAGAGCAATCCATTGCTGTAGGGAAGGCAAACAATCCACATTGCTTAAGCCAAGTGCGAACATGGTAAGATTCCTTTCCAGCCCCATCAACCAGCAATCTGTACAGTGGCACCATGTTTGGGGGGGCCCCAGGCACCCACAAATTTTTTGTTGTGGGTACCCAGCCTCCACATCCCACCCACAATGTCTGCCACTGCCACTCCCCTGTCATGTGCCACGCACACCCCCACCTGTGCATCCCCGGGGGTTGGGCTTCCACCGTGGGGCCTCTGAGGCCCCTTGGCAGATGCAGTTTCATGGTAAGGCAGTGGGGCCCTCAGGGAAAATGTGCCATGAAAGAAACTAGGCCTGTGCAGGCCCAATTTCTTTTATGGCACACACGCGCCACAACAAAATGGTGTCTCAGCATGATGTTGCGACAAGTGTGCTGGGCACCCACAGTTGGGGAGCCAAATTGGCACCCCTGCGTCTATATAGTCCTTGGGCCAGACCAGAAATCCGTATTGTGTAAGGTGACAAAACTTCATTGTTTTCTAAAGGTGTTTCTGGATTGCATTCTCAAATGACAACCCATTCAGACTGTTTTTTTTTAAAGCTTTTTATGTCACCAAGACTGCTAAAGCTTTTTTTTTTTTAACCTAAATTAAGCTACAATGTGTGAACAAATTGTCCAATTTTAAATTTTAAAACTGTGTTGGAAAGCTGATGGATTTCTTAGAAATAACTACAGTGCAGAAATGACTGGCAGAATCCGAGACCAGGGAGAAGAGTCGATGGAGGAAGATTGGAAAAAGTTTAAAGACTATCTACAGAAATATTGTAAAATTAATGAATGCTAGAATGATGTTGGATAGAAACTAAGTGAACTTTAGCTGAAAGGTTACAAGGAATATGAAAAAATGAATTATTAATATGTAAAAATCCAAAATTACAATACTTTATGATTAATGATTAGGATACATAAAGAGGGGAGGGATTTGCTGAACAAAATAATTGAACTGGAATACAAAAAAGGGAGGTGTGAGGAGGTCCTGGAACTAAGCAAATGAAGGTTAAGTAATGGAAGGAATGAATTGTTTTTAAATATTTTTACTTTGTATTTTCTTTTTTTGTGTGTGTGTTTTGTAATATCTTGAAAACTTCAATAAATATCTTATATAAAAAAAAACACAACTACAGTGGTACCTCGGGTTACATACACTTCAGGTTACATACGCTTCAGGTTACAGACTCCGCTAACGCAGAAATAGTACCTCGGGTTAAGAACTTTGCTTCAGGATGAGAACAGAAATCGTGCTCCGGCGGCGCGGCGGCAGCAGGAGGCCCCATTAGCTAAAGTGGTGCTTCAGGTTAAGAACAGTTTCAGGTTAAGAACAGACCTCCAGAACGAATTAAGTACTTAACCCAAGGTACCACTGTAATTGTAATAATGTCATTTTGTGGTACAAGGCATATATCAGGAAAAGGGGGCATGGATGTGATTTTCATGACAACTGTTCTTCCTCTTCTTTTTCTTTAAACATTCCGTCTCCATTATTCCAATGTCAGCTAGGATCCCAGTGCACCTGAATGAATCAGTGAACAGTGTCAGTGTAGTCGCTGTTGCTCCCACTTTCCACCGCAGTTCCAAACTTCACTCCCAGCTGAGTTCACTGCAGGGTCCAGATCACTGAGATGCCTGCCAGATTTCAAAAGCCACCTGCAAGTGGTCTGTTTGGTCTAACGGCAAGAGTGATATTTCCCTCCCCTTTACGGGATCCCTAAGGAATTTTACTTTAGCCCTCTCCAGGTTTCCCTACCATTTCCCTATCTCCCCATCCCTTGCGCCCTTGCCAAAGAGATGTCCTGGTGCCCCCACCCCAATCTCCAGGGAAAAAACACCATGATGTAATTCAGCAATTACAAATGACACTTAAACTGAGTGTTTAACAGCACAATCTTATGTCTACTGAAAAGTAAATCCCACTGAGTTCAATGGGGCTTGCTCCCAGGAAAGTGGGTACACAGGACTGCAGCCTAAATCTGCCATGCCAGAGGCAGGAACCTCTGACAATACCTCATTTGCCTTTTCATTACTTCCAACAAGGTGCTGGCAGAAAAGTTGTGCTTTACTTGGAAAAGTAAGCCTTGCTTAAGTCAATGGCCCTTGCTCTCTGGGGTAAATATGGAGTAAACCTCTGGGGTAAATATGCGTGTGCTGGAAATTGGTCAAGGTGGGAAAGAAACCAAGGAAAAGTGACTCGGCTGTGGTAAATTAAGAGCATTGCCTGCAGGAGGGCAAGGAGAAGTGGCCATGCTAGGAGGACACAGAGCCAAGCAGCAGTGTCTGGGAAGGGAGCTTCGCAGGGCTGCTGTGATGGCCAGCACCAGTGCCTGGATTCCTCTAGTGTGGCACTGAGAGGTGCGATTTTTGCTCCCCCCGCCCCGCCCGCCTGCACCCTTGGCAGGGGACAACCTGATCAACCCATAGGTACGCCTCTGCCTGCAATTATACATCTTCAGGACAAACCATGAAACTATAAAGGGAGATCTTGCCTGTTGGCTATCCACTGTTTCAATTAGCGATGAGCATGGCAGTAGCGCTCCTCACTGAAGCCTGCCTGCTGTGGAAGTGGGAAAGGACGTCATAAGCAAAGGCGTCTGTAATGGTTCTAGGGGTTGCTCGTGCGTAAGCCGGTGCAAACACCTGGCTGGATTGCCTGAGTGAACCTTTTCTGTCCGGACAGCCACTCACCCGTGGCTGTCTCAATCGCTGGCAGAATCCGTCAGTGGGCATTTCTTAAACTTCTTCCAGCAAAGAAGCTGTTTGACGCCAAGTCTCCTCCTACTCTCCCTGCGCAGAAGCCTTCTGTGCAAGGAGGGCGTAGGTAGCGGAGGACCTCTACTCTCCCCGCTGGTCCCCGGCAAGGAGTCATGGGACCGCCTCACCGCTTCCCCCATCTGCCCCCCTTCTCCACTGGTGCTACGCCGATTCTCTTCCCCAGAAGATGGGCTGCCTCTCCCAATCCCGGGACACTCTCCGGAATCCCTCTGGATTTTGCTCTCTCCCTCCGGCACTGATGGCAGTTCCCTGACAGCGTCTAACCCCCTTGCTGAGCTCTGGTGCCTAATCAAAGATAACAGACAAAGTCAAATGCCATGTACCAGTAGTCTGCTCTTGGTGTGCCAACTGTGCTCCACCTTCTTGCCTCTCCACTGGAGAAGGAATGCCCAGAGGAGAAAGGGTTCTTACCAGGCGCTTGGTGAACTTGTGGCACAGCTCCTGCAGGTTGCAAGGGTCCCCCGACAGGAGAGTGCCTCCAGGATGCCATTAGAGGGCCTCTGTGAGATGCTGCAAGCTGTTCTTGGCTGCCTTCAAAAGAGGAGGGCAAAATACATTGAATGCCCTTGGCAGAAAAAGGACTTCCCAGCACATCCCTGCAGAACGAGGGCCACTTGTGCCACTCACTCTAGCAGCATCTGGATGATTGCAGCTGTTTCCCTGCAGAAGAGTCAAGGCCAGTATCTTCCAGACCAGAGAGTCTCACATAAGTCTCCCATGAGCTCATGACCTTTCCCTCCTACACCATCAGTTGTTGATGCTGCCATCGGTCCAACCAAAAGGCTACAGCATGGCCAGAGGTTGCGGCAGGCAATGAGGAGGCTTTGGCACTAAAGGGCACCCGAAAGTGTTCTAAGACACAGGTTGTTATTTTTTTACTAATGCTACTCTAGTTTTTCACTCTTGTACTCTTCCATTCAATCCTGTTAAATATTTATATCAAAGTTCTCACCCTTTGAAACAAATAATGGAAGTGTTTGTTTGGTGTAGCCTCCTCCTCACCCCCACCCTTCAGCCACCACTATCCTGCACTCTTCAAGGTCACATTTGAGTCCTATTTCAAAGCAGCAAAATGAAAAAGGCACCCAAATCAAACACTGCCTGTCTACCAAGGGACAATGCCATGCCCAAAATGCATCACAGGGGGTTGGACTAGATGACCCTCGGAGTCCCTTCCAAATCTACAATTCTGTAAGGCTCATGGGTAGCCAGCGAAGCATTTAGGCATGCCTAATCTTCCTGCCACACGTGGAGCCTGAGCATATCCATGAAGCTCAGGAGCTCCCACATGATATTCCAAAGTTGAGCTGAACGATGCAATAGATTAAATCCTGGCCCTCATCATCCTTTTGTTTGCTCTTGAAATTATTACAACTTTTTCTACATCACGTCCCTTGTTGTTACCCTTCCTGGGTCCTGTGCTACTCTATTAACGTCTTCCTGTGGCTCTAGGGCAATGAGATGAAAATTAATGCATGCAACTGACTGCTACACCATATGGGATGACCAGCAGCAACAGAGGAAGCTAGACTCAAACAGTAGCATTCTCTAAACTGCCATAAAATTGAGCGCAGTGGTCTACCCCAGTGGCAGCTGGTGCCCAGTAGATCTAGTGTGGCTGCCAGGAAGTCTCAGTGGGGTGGTGGTCATGTTGTTCTAGTTTTCTCCCCATCCTCCTCCCTACAGTGGACACTGGAGCATCACAGTTTTACTTAAGTAAACTGAAAAGCATCTTACTTTGATTCAGAAAGGACGCCTGTTGTTGCAGTTGCTTCTCTGCTGGGAGAAAATTTGTATAGATCCCACCAGTTCTGGTTTTCTTCCTGTCCTCTTCCGGGGGGGGGGGTTTGGGCCTTAAACACTGCGGTTTTATTAAAAATTTAGCACTTAAATATCTTCTTACCATGTTTCAGAAGGGGGCCCTACTGTCACAATTTCTAGTGTTCATGCCAAATAAACTGTAAGTAATCTCCACTGAATCCCATGGGGATTGTTCCCTGATAAGTATGTACAGGATTGAATGGATAAGTCTTAAAGGTGCTACACAGGACTGTTAACATAGGACAACAGAAGTTACCAGACCTGTAGGATAAGATGGTTCTCCTCTCTCAGCTTATTCACTTCTACATCTTTTTTTTCCAGATTGTGGAATAAGGTAGAGGAATATTAAACAGACTAGGACCTGGGAGACCTGCGTTAAAATCAGCCAGGAAGCTCACTGTGTGACCTTGGGCCACTCACTCAGCCTAACTTACCTCAAAGGTGAGGATAGCATGGGGAAAAGGAGACCAATGAGTGCCACCTTCAGAGCCTTGAAGGTTGGATATAAACTTAATACTGATAAATAAGGAATAAGCAAAATAAACATCTCTCTCTAGCCTGCTTGCTCCCAGTTTTGAATCGGGGGAGGGGAGACAAGTTTGGAATCATGAACAAAGGCTTACCTTAAAAAAGGGAGGAGAATAAGAATGTCCATCCCAATTTCCCTCATACCAGGGATTCAGGTAGACAGTTCAGGTGACTTACACAGGACACTGCAGAGACAGCTTGAAGGGAGTCACCAGCCTGGCATTCCTTGTGTCGCAGCACCACCCTTATAACGGCCAGGGAATGTACTGCAGTTTATAAAGATAGCTGGGCCAGATTTGAGAGACCGATGGGAATTGGTTGACTCTGTTTTAACTATTGCTTCAGGCTTTGCTGCCGAAGGCCCAATTACACACAATGCATATTTACCGGGTGCCAAAGAGGTCAAAGGAAGCAGGAGTGACTAGGCAAGGACTCTAGGAAACACAGAGGCTCCCCACCTGTGTTTTAGAGGCCCAGGGGCAAATCTATACAGGGTAAGGAAGGGGATGGGCTGAGCAACAGCAAGTAGGGTTGCTATCCTATATCTAGCCCTGCCCCTATGCCTTTAATGCCAGCGCTTTAATACATGAAGAGAGCCATGGAGAATATGCAAGATGCAGTATTTCTCATAATACTGCTGAATAACCCTAGTCAGCCCTTGCATAATTATTTTTAAGAATTATATTTATATTCTTCCAGGAAGAGGCAGACAAGAAGGAAAGCAAGGGAGGAGAGGAAGGGATGAAATAATTTTAGTCTAAAACATGGGTTCCCACTCTTTAAAATCCGGTCCTGATTCCCACCCAGCAGCTATTCATCATTAAGCCTGCAATCCTAGCCTTGCTTACCTGGGACTGAGTAAGCCCCACTGAACTCAATAGGACTTACTTCTGAAGGGACATTGGTTAGACTTTCCACTGTAAAGCGCTGTCACCCTTTGTTTGCCACAACTAGGAATGGCACCCTCCCCCCCCCCTAGTTTCTTTCTCCCTTTCAGTAACAGCAGGCCAGATCACCTCCATGAAGAAGAGGCCAGGGGCACGTGCCACCCGTCTCCCCATTCCCATGACCTAAAAATGGGGGCAGGGATTGAACACTAAAAAAATAATTCAGGGCCCCAACCAGGGCAGGAGCAGCAGAACAAAGAAGAGAAAGCCAGACATGTGTGCCAACTCCCCCATTTCCCCACCTCCCCCTTCTCCAAAGGGGGACAAATTATTTCAAGCGTCTGCATGGGTGAGCAGTGAAACCCGGAAGTAACCCTTTCCAGTACTTCTGGGTCGCCGCGGGATGCAACCTGAAAAGATTTAACCTGAAGCAAACGCAACAAGAGGTATGACTGTACACAATACCCCCTGGTGGCCAGGGTGAGAACTTCAATACATAACAGGAGGGGGGCAGAGGAGGCAAAAGGGGCACCTCAGAGGGAAGAGCCACCCCCGCCAAAGGCTCAGTGGCCACCTGCTTGTGCTCCTGCCTGCTGTGTTTCGTTTCTGCCCTGGAGACTCTTGGCTGGGCAGATTGGCTGGTTTCAGATGGTGAAGAGAAGCAAGTCTGGGGAGAGTGCAATGTCCAGTCCCTGGAAATGGAAATGGAAAGGCGGAATAAAGTTAAGGCCAGCAGGAGAGCGGACACAGAAAACCTTCCATAGCAGGGTCCTGGGCACCCCGATGGACCAGCCTCCTCTGGAAGTTAACACCAATAAAAGTGTTACATTTGAGGAGATTGTTTTGCAGAAATGTGTGCATCAAGCAAAATTGCAAACAAAAACGTGCTATTGAAACAACTTTGCACTTGAGTGCCGGTGAATTTTCATCAGGACTTTTATGATTGCACAATGGTGCGGATATGTGAAGAACTGAAGTTAAGGCTGGAAAAAAAACGAGAAACCGAAGTTGACATACTTGCTCATCCCTAGGTGGAGCCAGAGCCAAAGGCAGGCAGAGTCAGCTGAGTCTCATTTTTGTCCCTGTCCTCCTCGCTGCTGAGTTTTACAAAGGGGGCACTGAGGCTGAGGCAGAGCAAGAAGCTGACAGGCAGGGCCACCCCCTGGATAGGATGGAAGTCGGAAGGCAGATAGGTTGCGGTTGGCTGGCTGAGGGCAGACTGAGCTTGGTGGGGCAGATTTGCCTGTGGTGGTGAACTCCCCATGTCACTGCTGTTGCTGCTTCCCTTGCCAACCTTACAAAGTACTGTACAGCCTTCCACTCCTCCCTTAAAAATTTGCTGGTCAGCTGAGACTGAACAGGTCTTTTCAAGCATTAAAAGGCTGCTTATGTCAAGCGATTGTGGTTCAGGCTGAGGGCTTGGCTTGTTTGTTCCTCATACAACCTGATCAAGAGGAAGGCTTTGTTTCAGACATTAAATGGGCCATCCTTTCTTTAAAAAGGCTGTTCCGAGTTTACTCAAGGGATCACATTACCCCGTATGTGCCAATTCAATCACTTCAATCTGTGGAGTTTGAACTTTGACAAGTGCCACGCCATGTGTATTCCACATCTGTGAGGAATCATTTCTTTATATAAATATAAATAAATTTTTATTTATACCCCGCCCTTCCTGGTTCAGAAAACCGGGCTCAGGGTGGCTAACAACAAATTTAAAACACTTAATTGATGCAACAAAAAACAGCAGTGTGGCAGCACCTGTGCTTAGGAACTCCTATTGCCTATTGTCATTAGCCAGGTACCATCACTGTATTCTTTTAGACATCAGCTGTAAACCTTTCTGTTTCAGTTGGCCTATCCAGACACATGTGATGGTTACATCTGTTCTTAAACTTATTTTAGATGTTTTGCTGTGTTTTATTGTTTTTAAATAAAGTTAAATGTTTAAACTTTATCTTAAACTGTATTTTTAAATAAATAAATAAAGTGTTTTCTGCTTTGGGATCCCCTTGGAGAAAAAAGGGGAGGATATAAATTTAATAAATAAATTAATAAGTAAATAATAAGGCAAAGATGGGAAACCTGTGCCCCTTGAGACATTGCTAGCCAGCATGGCCAAAGGTCATTTAGAACCCAAAGGGCGCTTTGCATGTGCTCAAAAGTGGAATAGCATAAATAAAAGTATATTTTTCCTTATTACACATTCCAGGGCTGAGCCTTGACAAGGAAAAGATGTTTCACATTCAAACTTAGCCTCACATCTTGGCCTTAAAGAGCTGATGTTCACCCAAGCAACGCAGCTGCCGCAACCTCAAACAGACATGTCCAAATATAGAAGAGCTGCGGCTTCTAGCTTCCTTCCTCAGCTCTATTGAACTGGCATTGTTGTGACATCTTTTTCTTTTCTTTTTTGGGGGGAGGGATGACTCCAAAAGTAGAGTCTCATCTGACACCCAAGAAATGGGAATACTGAAGCAGAGGAAGTCACCACATTTTAAAGAATACTGTTATGGGTTTGCAGGGGGCAAAGATCACCTAAAAATCCTGGATCGATCCCAGATTCCCACCCACCCAATAATTTCTAAAGTTAGTAAATGTAGGAGATCACTGAATGCTTGAAGTCTTCACCCAGTTGCAAGACAGTTTAGCAGAGTGTAAATGCAGGCTGAATCTGTTTCAGTTTCTTGGTCATAGCCACTTTATATTTATATATGGCTTTCCCTACAAACACATTGTGTGCAAAGTGGCTCGCCGAAAATTGACAACAACAGATAGCAAATCATATAATTGTAGAGTTGCAATGCACCCCAGGGATCATCTAGTCCAACCCCCTGCAATGCAGGAATCACAGACAAATATTCCTTGACATATGGCTATCCAACCTCTTTTTAGAAACCTCCAATGAAGGAATTCCTGACCAGGAACCACCTGGCGAGAAGAACCATCATGCAGTAAGAGAGAAATCAACAGGCCACTGACACAAACAGTTACCTTGTGCCAGCAGAGAAGTGTGAGCCCCTCCCATGCGGGGATGGTAAGCAGAGACAAAGGCCAGGTTTAGGATTTCAGTGCTGGATTATGTAAAATGGGAGTGGGAATGTTGCCAGGACAACAGGGAGCATGATGTCACCACAGGAAGAGTGCCCTTTTAGACTGAGGATTTTTTCCCCCTACCAGTGCTGCTGGGAAGAAGGAGGAGGAAATGAGCAGAACTCCATGTGGGGGACTGAAGGGTAGCAGCCCAGCTGGCTGATTTGGATGACATGCTAAGCTAGTTCATGCCCTAGCGTGAATGTGTGGCTGAATGTGCAGCCACTACGTTTCTGTTGCGCAGCACTGATCTTAATCTACGGGGTGTGGTTTAGCTCTCTTAGATAAACCATGAGCTATAAAAAGAGATGAGGATTTAAATTCAGTTCCTGTTTATTAAATTTGCACTTTTTGAAACAATACAAGCACCAAAACACAGCCATCTTGCAAAATTTGCACTTATCCAAATTTTGCAAGGGAGTTCTCCAAGCAAGCTATATTTACAAGAATGCATATTATCATCATTCTTAGTCATACACCACTTTTAAATATACAGTTCCTTTCAAGCAAACAAATGAGTGAAATCAATATGATTAAATGCAATACCTCTTGATACCTGTTTGTTCAATCAGATTTCCACCCCGCTTTCCTCACCAGGCACTCAAGGTGGCTAACACCAGGACATCTCAATACAATAGAAGACAACTGTCAGAAGCCAGTGAAAGCACAATTCAAACATCAACTCAAATATTAAATATAGCAGTAAATAAAAAGGTAAAGGGACCCCTGACCATTAGGTCCAGTCGTGACCAACTCTGGGGTTGCGGCGCTCATCTCGCTTTATTGGCCGAGGGAGCCGGTGTACAGCTTCCGGGTCATGTGGCCAGCATGACTAAGCCACTTCTGGTGAACCAGAGCAGCTCACGGAAACGCCGTTTACCTTCCCACCGGAGTGGTACCTATTTATCTACTTGCACTGGCATGCTTTTGAACTGCTAGGTTGGCAGGAGCAAGAACCAAGCAACGGGAGCTCACCCCGTCGCGGGGATTCGAACTGCCAACGTTCTGATTGGCAAGTCCTAGGCTCTGTGGTTTAACCCACAGCACCACCCGCGTCCCTTTAGAGCAGTAAATACACCCCCGTAAAAAGACAACAGCGGTCAACCTAGCAGGTAGGCCTGTTTAAACAAAGTCTTCACTTCCCAGGGTGTGCCTCTGCAGGGAGGGAGTAAAAAACTTGGGCACAGTCATGGAAAAAGCCCACTGGCCCATTGCTGCCAAGTGCAGGACGCAGAGAATCATGGATTTTTGGCTTTTAGAGCAGTCAGGACTACTTTAAGTAATGGACCAGGTGTGCTATGTGGGAATTCTTGCTGGACTCCAACTCCCCTGACCTCTGGCCCTGCAGGCAGAGGTTGATGGGAGTTGGAGTCCAATGCCATCTGAGTGGCCGAAGGTTCCCCATCCCTGTGTGAAAGGGACAACAAGCCCTATCTGTCTTTGCATCTGATCACCTGCTGAGTTGCAACCTATTTATTGAACGCTCATCCTGATATGTTGGCACAGAGTTTGTAGAGAGGTTAGGCGGTGTCTGCTGCTTATTCAGCATTCATTCTGATTCACCTGCAGGGAAACGTCTTGCCAAGTAATTGTCACCCCCCCCCCCTTCCAGTGCATTTCTTCGTCACTTTCCTTATCACATCTGGAAGCACTCATAGGATGGGGTTCAGGATGCAGAGCTTCATTATGGCCAGCAGAGGGCACATCAGACTATGTGTTGCCTAACAAGAACCTTTTCAACAGTGTGTGTGTGTGTGTGAGAGAGAGAGAGAGAGAGAGAGAGAGAGAGAGAGATGAACAGGCTGGGTGAAGAAAGAAGCAGATTCTTTAACAGGCAGGGGCGGAGGAAGGCGTCATGACACCCAGGGTGGGTGTCACGACAGAGGGTACATGTGCGGCGTCGCTATGTACAACACATGCGCCGTACGAAGTGACGCCACACATGTGCTGTATAGTGGTTTGCCACCAGCGCCACTCCAGTGCTGTATGGACGGTGTTGGGATCCCTCCGTCACCGCTGCAGCCACGAGCACAGCTGTAGCGGCGACGGAGGGATCCCGGTACCGTCCATATGACGCTGGAGCAGCACTGGCGGCAAATTGCTATACAGCACATGTGTGGCATCTCTACGTATAGCGCATGCATGCGACACCGCACATGCGCTGTACTTAGCGGTTTGCAGCCGCGAACGGAGGACCCTTCAAAGGCGGCTGCTTGCACCACCACAAGCCCCTGGGGGGTGACTTTTTGTCTCCCCCGCAGGCATGGAATCCGGGGCGTACCACCACCACCCCCATTGCAACGCCACTGTTAACAGGGAGTATTAGATAGGGGTGGGGGAGAAATTCAGTTAAGTTTGCATTTTAAGCCAAATTCATCAAATTCACACTTTCTGAAACACTAGTGTTTATAATCGTAAATGCATATAGTAGGGGGAAATGTGCCTTAAAATAATTGCCACACACAGGAAGAACAAGCATATAGTTTGAGTTCCTCACCTTTAGTTTTATAAAACATTTCATGTGTCAACACGAGTAGAAGTTATTAATATTGCAGTTGGACTTCCGGGTTGGCGCCATCGCCGAATGGCGGACTCCCTCCGAGCTCCGGAGGGAGCCTGCTCGGCAGGGGCTGGGTCCTACCGCACCGGCGATGCGGGGACCCTTAAAAACCACGGCCACGAGGGCCGTGGACATGGAGACTCGGCTGGCACCGCTAGCGCCCTCCCGACTCGTGAAGGAGCCTTTTTAAAGGCTACGGATCGGGTGCCGGGGAGAAGCGTGGTGCTTTGAGTCCTCTGCTATCCCTGCCGAGCGCAGCCGCATGCCATCCGGCGGAGAGCGCTGACTTCTTCCATTGAAAATTCGGACTTTTTAACAGCAACCCGTGAGTAATTTGGAAACTGGGTTTAAAAGGAGGAAAAAAAAAGAATTTCTTTTCGAATTGGACGCGAGCGGGGGGGGATCCAAAAAGGAAGTCAGTCCCCCCCCCTATTGTAAACCTTCCAAGACAAGGACGGGGAAACCAAGGTCCAAAAAGATTTGTATTGCTGATAAGAACTAAGAATTCCACGATGGGGAATTATAAGAACTGTGCTGGAGGACGAACTGAGGGAGAAGAAACGTAACCCCCCCCCCCCTGGGAACCGGGGTGATTGAAGAGAGAGCCTGGTGAAAAGAGTCGGAGATTTTGACAGCTGTCAAAGTAGCTGTCAAAGTCGGAAAGCAGAGAGGATTTTACTATGAGAACTTTGTTGGCTAAATTTGTTACAATTTGCTACAACTTGTTAAAACTCGGATACAAAATGGCGAAAACATGGATAACAATCGGACTTTTGGACTAGAGAAAACAAAGTTACAACAATCCCCCTAGAGGAATTTCGGGACATTACAAAGATGGTCGTAAGTGGAAAAATACCATTGGAATTTTACAGGACTGGTTATCTTCTGGGAAAGCTGCAAAACGGAAATAATATTTTGTCTACAGGGTGTTCAGCTAGAGGAGACAATAGAAAGAAAGGGACTGAACGCAAGTTTTTGTTCCTGACTAACAACAATCCCTGCAGACTTATTAAGCTTCTGAATTAGAACGTTTTAGCAGCGGAACAAGAGGAAACTGGACTACAATTTGGAAAGAACAATGGGGGGAGCTTTATTAAAGATTTGAAGTTAAGTGTTTTAAAAATAATTGTGAAGGGAAAAAAAAAAAAAAAAAAAGTCAGCAAGGAATTGGGGGAAATAGGTGAATTTTGGATTGTAAGAATTCCAGGCGGATAACATGGTTTGGTGGCCAGGGGGAAATTAAACCGGGGACAGGGGGGGAGAACTAAAATCCAAAGGCTTGTCAACTTCTTTTTTTGAACTGGCTTTGTTTCATCTATTATATCTTTCATCTTTTATTTTTGATATTTCTATTATGTGGGGTGTCTTTATTATTAATAAAAAAAGGGAAATTGTGGAATAAAAATGGGGTGGGCCCTGGGAAAGAAATTTTTTGTTTTTTATTAAGGGTATGGATGAGGAATGTAGAAATTTTAAATTCGAATAATGGTCTAAACAAATTAAGTTTTTAATTAGAACTGAGAGCTTGTGGAGCCAACAACATGAAAAAGGAATATGGTAGGGGTGGGGGAAGGGGGGAGTCCCAGAAAGTGGATATATGAAAATAAGGTTCTGAATGTATTTTAACTCTTACTTTCTGTATTTTTGAAAATTTTAATAAATATTATTTAAAAAAAAAAATATTAATATTGCAGTTGTTGTAGAAGGGATTATTATGATTATCGGAATGTAATCGAAATCAATAAGTTTTGGAACGCAGAAATAAAGAAAATAATCAAATCATCAGATCTAGCACATGGGGGAGACTTTATCTAAATTATATAACTTGGTATTTGGACAATTGGTATTAATATTTGTATTATAAATTGATGTTGTTATAATGCGGCTGTTACTGGACTGCAATTGAAAACTAATAAAATTATTTATATATATAAAAAAGATGATCAGGATGAATGATCGACAAACTTGTTTTCTGGAAGTGCCCCAAATACCTGCTTGCTTACTTCCTTATGATTCTGCCCCAAGAGTCGGTTGTTACAGTGTGCATTGAAATATATGGGCACTAGCCCAGAGCTTTGTTCAGGCTTTGCCTCTAGACTGTTAAGACAAGAATTGCTTACAGAGAATGTATTTGTTGAGCATTCATGGGAACAATGGAAGCTGCCTTAGACCTGCATATCTATCTCTGTATTATCTAAACCAGAGGCAGTGAACCTCTGGTCCGGAGGTCAAACTTGCCTCTTTCAGGCATCCCTTTTTGGCTCTCAGGACTCTTTGCCAGCCTAGTGCACTCCTGATGTTGTGGACTGCAATTCCCATCAGTCCCAGCCAGCAAAAAGTAAGTGGGGAGAGTGGACCTGTGGAGCATGCCTCAAACAGCAGCTCCCTTTCAAAATTCCCCATGGTCCAACCAGTTGGTTGCGAAGGAGGACTGAGGTGTGCGCATGTGAGAGAAAGAGAAGGAGGTTTAACCTGCTTGCTTGTTCTCTCTAACCATATGTGCCTGTAGAGCCACAGATGTGGTATGGGAAAAGCATGCATGCAGTGCCCTATCTTGCGCAGGTGTGGGAAAATCTGCTGCCATGTTCATCGCACACGTGGCTGGATTAAGGCAAGAGTCTACTAAGCTGTCCTTTTAGACTGCCTTGTGGTGATACCTATAATTATGATCTTTGTGAAGCTACTTAGTGGAAAGTGATCCAACACGGGTAATCTGTTTTCATCCTGGCAGTGCACTCTGTCCTGGAGGGCCTTATTGCCTGATGAGTATTTACAATCCTCTTATGCCTGAGAGTCATTGTAGCAGCTGGGAAAGGGCCCTTGAGAAGCCATTCCTGGCAAAGGACCTCCTAAGCGCCACCAGTTGCCCAAGTGTCCTCAGCAAGTGAGTGTTCCCAAACAATCTTGATGAAAGGGCCGTAGCTTTGCATGCAGGAGGTCCCAGAATCAACCCCTGGTGTATCCAGGTACGGCTGGGAAAAGACTCTTGCCTGAAACCCTAGCGAGCTGCTGCCAGCCAGTGTAGACAATACTCAGTATAAGGCACCTTGCCAAAAATGTATTAAGAGATTACAGAATTGTAGAGTTGGAAGGGACCACAAGCATCATCTAGTCCAAATCCTTGCAATGCACAAATCTCAACACGTGGTCCCCCATCCAGTTTGAAACTTCCTGTTCTCCTCTTGATAAGAGACACTGTGTTTGTGGTCACCCCAATTTTGCCGCTGACACTTCCACATGGCATTTGGGAATGGGGAAGGAGCGGTGCCACCTGGGCAGGGCTTTGGGGCAAACGTCCAGGACCTGAGCAGAATGAGCAAGGATCTCCACACCCACCAACCAAGGCAGCAGGCCTGGCTTGCTCCATGGTGAAGTAAAGCACATGTCAACTGGATGCGGTGGCAGCAAAAGAGGGGAAAATGTCCATAACATTTGAATATGTTGCTAACTTGTATACAGTATATAGATATGGATGCAAGGCTGGAAAACATCAACGTTGTTTAAATCAAAATGCAGCACATCACACCATAGTGGGGAAGACTGTGGCCTACAGGTGAACTGTGTGTGCATCTTCTCCTTCTGCTGCCCAGGTGCCAACAAGTTATGGATGTCATCTTCAAGGGCCCTCCTGCTCTCCCTTCTTAGACTCTTTGTCTTTGAACCAAACTTGGACCAGGAAGGCTTTCAAGTAGTGGACTCCTTCAAATTGAGGGCTGTCCTCTGTAATGCAGAACACAGGGACACCCTGTACTGCTATCTAAACAGCAGCCACCCCCAAACTCTAAAATTTCCTAACTGTACCACTGCAGGGGGTGTGCATGTGTAAAATTGCCACCCCACAATCCCAGAAGCTGTATTTTTTTGGTTCAGGCTGCATGCCATGTGCTTCTCTCCCTCTGGCTCTGAGCAGGGTCCAGAGAGCAAACAAATGTTCACAGCTTGTCTAAGGAGCCCCGTTCCCTTGGCTGACGGGAAGCAGGGTTAAGGACTGACGGCAGCAATTGAACAAGCCGGAGCATAACCTTTGGAATGCCAGGTTGTGACGCGTCTCGGAGATAAGGGATGGCAACACAACAAAAGATCATGTGGCTGGAGAGAGAGAAAGAGGGGTTGTGTCACATCTGCACCATGCATTTAAAGGGAATTTAAAGCACATACCTTCCCCCAAAGAATCTTGGGAACTGTAGTTCCCCCTACCAAGCTACAATTCCCGGCACCCTTAACAAATTAGTTTCCTGGATTCTTTGGTCATGTGCTTGAATGTACACTGGTTGTGCTTTAAATGCATGGTGTGGCAAAGGGAACAAGAATGAAAAGCAGAGGGAGAATGAGCAAATGAGAGAGAGAAAATGAGAAGGGGAAGAACAGAGGGGGAAGAAGAGAACAAGAGAGTGATTGAGAGACAGAACAAGGAGAATGGGAGAGAGTGTGTGTGTGTAAATGAGAGAAACAGAGAGAGAAGATTGTACCCAGGTTCAAGTATATTCTATTTTGAGGCTCTGCCCATAAAGTAACTTAGACCTGCACAGTTCCAGCTAAGTCGGATATGACTATGGTATTCTTGTTCCCTTTATTTCTGATACATAGAGTTCTGAAATCTTCCACAGCACATTCTGCTGAGTGACACCACTAGGAGCCAAAATGACAGCGCAGATGGTGAAATCAGATGGTGTGATATAACCCTTGCTTCTGAACACAGAGCTCAGTTTGAATACCCCAAGTAAAAAACACCAAAAAAACCCTCACTGCAGGTAGAAAACTAGCACAAGAGGAAGAGGGCTGGGCTAGAAGATTGCCTTCCTTGATGTTCTAGCTTTCTACTTGCCTTGTTGTTTTAATGTGGGGGAATAATACCTTTGTTCCATGCTCCCCTGTCTTCAGTCAAATGTGGAAGCTGAGCTGTTTTGATGCTGTGCTGCATTATGCAATCATTCAGGTAGGGAGGTTCTGTGCTTCAACCTCTGAAAGGACTCTGATGAGGATGCAAAGCCTGATCTATATGTGCCACTTTCTCAATATCACAACAAAGTGTGGGCAAGAGAATAATCCAGGCCTCCTCCTAGCAGATACTATATGTCACCCCATTCTTCCCCAGCCATTACAGTGGGCGCTCGGGTTGCAAACGTGATCCATGCGGGATGCACGTTCGCAACCCGTAGTGTTCACAACCCGTGTCTGCACATCTGCGCACACACGGGTTGCGATTCGACACTTCTGCGCATGCACAAAGTGTGATTCAGCGCTTCTGCGCATGCGCGACTGCCGAAACCTGGAAGTAACCTGTTCCGGTACTTCCGGGTTTCGGCGGTCCGCGACCCGAAAAAACGCAACCTGAAGCGGCTGTAACCCGAGGTATGACTGTACTGGGAAGGCTTTGGTTCAGGGACTTATCTCCATCTTTCCTGCTTTAAGATCAAAGACTGCGCTGCAGGGAATATCTTGGTACTAGAATCATAGAATCATAGAATCATAGAGTTGGAAGAGACCACAAGGGCCATCGAGTCCAACCCCCTGCCAAGCAGGAAATACCATCAGAGCACTCCTGACATATGGTTGTCAAGCCTCTGCTTAAAGACCTCCAAAGAAGGCGACTCCACCACACTCCTTGGCAGCAAATTCCACTGTCGAACAGCTCTTACTGTCAGGAAGTTCTTCCTAATGTTTAGGTGGAATCTTCTTTCTTGTAGTTTGGATCCATTGCTCCGTGTCCGCTTCTCTGGAGCAGCAGAAAACAACCTTTCTCCCTCCTCTATGTGACATCCTTTTATATATTTGAACATGGCTATCATATCACCCCTTAACCTCCTCTTCTCCAGGCTAAACATGCCCAGCTCCCTTAGCCGTTCCTCATAAGGCATCGTTTCCAGGCCTTTGACCATTTTGGTTGCCCTCCTCTGGACACGTTCCAGTTTGTCAGTGTCCTTCTTGAACTGTGGTGCCCAGAACGGGACACAGTACTCCAGGTGAGGTCTGACCAGAGCAGAATACAGTGGCAATATTACTTCCCTTGATCTAGATGCTATACTCCTATTGATGCAGCCCAGAGTTGCATTGGCTTTTTTAGCTGCCGCATCACACTGTTGGCTCATGTCAAGTTTGTGGTCAACCAAGACTCCTAGATCCTTTTCACATGTACTGCTCTCAAGCCAGGTGTCACCCATCTTGTATTTGTGCCTCTCATTTTTTTTGCCCAAGTGCAATACTTTACATTTCTCCCTGTTAAAATTCATCTTGTTTGTTTTGGCCCAGTTCTCTAATCTGTCAAGGTCGTTTTGAAGTGTGATCCTGTCCTCTGGGGTGTTAGCCACCCCTCCCAGTTTGGTGTCATCTGCAAATTTGATCAGGATGCCCTTGAGTCCATCATCCAAGTCGTTGATAAAGATGTTGAATAAGACCGGGCCCAAGACAGAACCCTGTGGCACCCCACTAGTCACTCTTCTCCAGGATGAAGAGGAACCATTGATGAGCACCCTTTGGGTTCGGTCAGTCAGCCAGTTACAAATCCACTGAGTGGTAGCATAGTCAAGCCCGCATTTTACCAGCTTCTTTACAAGAATATCATGGGGCACCTTGTCAAATGCCTTGCTGAAATCAAGGTAGGCTACATCCACTGCGTTCCCTTCATCTACCAGGCTTGTAATTCTGTCAAAAAACGAGATCAGGTTAGTCTGACATGACTTATTTTTCAGAAATCCATGCTGACTATTGGTGATCACAGCATTCCTTTCTAGGTGCTCACAGACTGTTTGCTTAATGATCTGCTCCAGAATCTTCCCTGGTATTGATGTCAGACTGACTGGGCGGTAATTATTTGGGTCCTCTCTTTTCCCCTTTTTGAAAATAGGGACAACATTTGCCCTCCTCCAGTCTGCCGGGACTTCGCATGTTCTCCAGGAATTCTCAAAGATGACTGCCAGTGGTTCTGAGATCACATCTGCCAGTTCTTTTAATACTCTTGGAAGCAGTTCATCTGGCCCTGGAGACTTGAATACATCTAAACTAGCCAAGTATTCTTGTACTATCTCCTTAGTTATTCTGGGCTGTGTTTCCTTTGCTGAATCATTTGCTCCAATACTAATTGGTATTACCAAACATGCTAGTAATAAGGATAAGAATACCCCACCCATCTGGCTGGCTTTCCACAGCCACTTTGGGCAGCTTACAGCACATAAAAAAGGGTAAAACATTAGACATTAAAGATTTCCCAATACAGGGTTGCCATCAGATGTCTACTAAAAGTCAGGTAGTTATTTATTACCCTGACATCTGACGGGAGGGCGTTCCACAGGGAGGGCACCACTACCGAGAAGGCCCTCTGCCTGGTTCCCTGTAACCTCACTTCTTGCAGTGAGGGAACTGCCAGAAGGCCCTCGGAGCTAGACCTCAGTGTCTGGGCAGAACGATGGGGGTGGAGACGCTCTTTCAGGTATACTGAGCCGAGGACATTTAGGGCTTTAAAGGTCAGCACCAACACTTTGAATTGTGCTCGGAAACCTACTGGGAGCCAATGTAGGTCTTTCAGGACCAATGTTATGTGGTCTTGGCGGCCACTCCCATTTACCAGTCTACCTGCCGCATTCTGGATTAGTTAATTAACATTTATTTCCTCACTGTGCTTTCCCAAGCAAGATTATCTCTAAGGGAAAACTTAACATTGCTGAAGGAGCTAGATCAAAGGAAAGGACATTTACAAGAATGGCTTTATTAGGCTGGGTCAACTTGTGCAACAGAATGTGGTGGGAGAGTGGAATGTGCCACTTCAGACTACCAGTGGAGGATGCACATTACCAGTCTTTTCCCCTCCCACCCACTAATTACTTTATTATCCAAAATTACATCAATACATCAAAGACATATCATCCTTTGTTGTTGTTGTTGTTTAGTCGTTTAGTCGTGTCCGACGCTTAATGACCCCATGGACCAGAGCACGCCAGGCACTCCTGTCTTCCACTACCTCCTGCAGTTTGGTCAAACTCATGTTAGTAGCTTCAAGAACACTGTCCAACCATCTCGTCCTCTGTCGTCCCCTTCTCCTTGTGCCCTCCATCTTGGAGCCTCAGCTTCACAATCTGTCTTGGAGCCTCAGCTTCAGGATCTGTCTTTCCAGTGAGCACTCAGGGCTGATTTCCTTAAGAATGGATAGGTTTGATCTTCTTGCAGTCCATGGGACTCTCAAGAGTCTCCTCCAGCACCATAATTCAAAAGCATCAATTCTTTGGTGATCAGCCTTCTTTATGGTCCAGCTCTCACTTCCATACATCACTACCGGGAAAACCATAGCTTTAACTATACGGACCTTTGTTGGCAAGGTGATGTCTCTGCTTTTTAAGATGCTGTCTAGGTTTGTCATTGCTTTTCTCCCAAGAAGCAGGTGCCTTTTAATTTCGTGACTGCTGTCACCATCTGCAGTGATCATGGAGCCCAAGAAAGTAAAATCTCTTACTGCCTCCATCTCTTCCCCTTCTATTTGCCAGGAGGTGATGGGACCAGTGGCCATGATATTCGTTTTTTTGATGTTGAGCTTCAGACCATATTTTGCGCTCTCCTCTTTCACCCTCATTAAAAGGTTCTTTAATTCCTCCTCGCTTTCTGCCATCAAGGTTGTGTCATCTGCATATCTGAGGTTGTTGATATTTCTTCCGGCAATCTTAATTCCGGCTAGGGATTCATCCAGCCCAGCCTTTCGCATGATGAATTCTGCATATGAGTTAAATAAGCAGGGAGACAATATACAGCCTTGTCGTACGCCTTTCCCAATTTTGAACCAATCAGTTGTTCCATATCCAGTTCTAACTGTAGCTTCTTGTCCCACATAGAGATTTCTCAGGAGACAGATGAGGTGATCAGGCACTCCCATTTCTTTAAGAACTTGCCATAGTTTGCTGTGGTCGACACAGTCAAAGGCTTTTGCATAGTCAATGAAGCAGAAGTAGATGTCTTTCTGGAACTCTCTAGCTTTCTCCATAATCCAGTGCATGTTTGCAATTTGGTCTCTGGTTCCTCTGCCTCTTCGAAATCCAGCTTGCACTTCTGGGAGTTCTCGGTCTACATACTGCTTAAGCCTACCTTGTAGAATTTTAAGCATAACCTTGCTAGCGTCTGAAATGAGTGCAATTGTGCAGTAATTGGAGCGTTCTTTGGCACTGCCCTTCTTTGGGATTGGGATGTAGACTAATATTCTCCAATCCTCTGGCCACTGCTGAGTTTTCCAAACTTGCCAGCATATTGAGTGTAGCACCTTAACAGCATCATCTTTTAAAATTTTAAATAGTTCAGCTGGAATATCATCACTTCCACTGGCCTTGTTATTAGCAGTACTTTCTAAGGCCCATTTGACTTCACTCTCCAGGATGTCTGGCTCAAGGTCAGCAACCACACTACCTGGGGTGTGCGAGACATCCATATCTTTCTGGTATAATTCCTCTGTGTATTCTTGCCACCTCTTCTTGATGTCTTCTGCTTCTGTTAGGTCCTTACTAATTATTAATAATTAATAATTTCTGAATAATTTCTGTATTAGTATTTACTTTCTGTCCCAAATTATTGATACTTGCCGTATTTTGGTTAATACTTGTCGTATTTTGATCAATCTTATCTGATGCCTCGGCTACTTGTTTACTTATTCTATCCAAAGATTCATTAATTTTAGCTAGTGCCTGAGCCAGGGCATCGTCACTTGCCATACCTTTAGTTTTAGGTTGTGCCGATGAGGTTGCTGTTGGAACTCCGGGGGGGCCAGATGTCAAAGCCCTCCTTTGTAATCCACCGTCTGTGCGAAATACTCTGCCAGACCTTGTTGCTTGTAACAAATCTATCTCACTTTTGTCCTTTATTATGGTAATCTTTGTACGAAATGTTCCTTTCATATCTCCAATTTTCTTGAACAGATCTCTGGTTTTTCCCTTTCTATTGTTTTCCTCTGTTTCTATGCATTGCTCGTTTAAGAAGGCCTTCTTGTCTCTCCTTGCTATTTTTTGGAAATCTGCATTCAGTTTCCTGTATCTTTCAGTATCTCCCTCACATTTCGCTTGCCTTCTCTCCCCCGCTATTTGTAAGGCCTCGTTGGACAGCCACTTTGCTTTCTTGCATTTCCTTTTCATTGGGATGGTTTTCGTTGCTGCCTCCTGTATAATGTTACGAGCCTCCATCCACAGTTCTTCAGGCACTCTGTCCACCAAATCTAAATCCTTAAAACTGTTCCTCACTTCCACTGTTTATTCATAAGGGATTGGATTTAGATTGTATCTTACCGGCCCAGTGGTTTTTCCTACTTTCTTCAGTTTAAGCTGGAATTTTGCTATAAGAAGCTGAAGATCTGAGCCACAGTCAGCTCCAGGTCTTGTTTTTGCTGACCGTATAGAGCTTCTCCATCTTTGGCTGCAGAGAATATAATCAATCTGATTTCAATGCTGCCCATCTGGTAATGTCCATGTGTAGAGTCGTCTCTTGTGTTGTTGGAAAAGAGTGTTTGTGATAACCAGCTTGTTCTCTTGGCAGAACTCTATTAGCCTTTGCCCTGCTTCGTTTTGAACTCCAAAGCCAAACTTGCCAGTTGTTCCTTTTATCTCTTGATTCCCTACTTTAGCATTCCAATCCCCTATAATGAGAAGAATATCCTTCTTTGGTGTCATTTCTAGAAGGTGTTGTAAGTCTTCATAGAATTGGTCAATTTCAGTTACTTCAGCACCAGTAGTTGGTGCATAAACTTGGATTACTGTGATGTTAAAAGGTTTGTCTTGTATTCGTATTGAGATCATTCTATCATTTTTGAGATTGCATCCCAGTACAGCTCTCGCCACTCTTTTGTTGACTATGAGGGCCACTCCATTTCTTTTACAGGATTCTTGCCCACAGTAGTAGATATGATGGTCATCCGAACTGAATTCGCCCATTCCCGTCCATTTTAGTTCACTGATGCCCAGGATGTCAATATTTATTCTTGCCATCTCATTTTTGACCACATCCAACTTACCCAGGTTCATGGTTCTTACATTCCAGGTTCCTATGCAATATTTTTCTTTACAGCATTGGACTTTCCTTTCGCTTCCAGGCATATCCGCAACTGAGCAACCTTTCAGCTTTGGCCCAGCCGCTTCATCAGCTCTGAATCTACTTGTACTTGTCCTCCGCTCTTCCTCAGTAGCATGTTGGACGCCTTCCAACCTGAGGGGCTCACCTTCCAGCGTCATAACTTTTATATGCCTGGTGTCTTTGTCCATGGAGTTTTCTTGGCAGGGATACTGGAGTGGCTTGCCGGTTCCTGCTCCAGGTGGATCACATTTGGTCAAAACTCTCCACGATGACCTGTCCATCTTGGGTGGCCCTGCTCATAGCTTCTCTGAGTTATTCAAGCCCCTTCACCATGGCAAGGCAGTGATCCATGAAGGGGGATGCCCAGGTATTTTGCTTTGCTGCAGATTTTCAACCCAAATGTTTCCTCTAAATCTTCCCTTTCTTGGATTGGTACATTTTTTGTCAATAATTTCATCTCTGACATGTTCAATTTAAAACCTGCCACCTTGCCGAAGTTTTCTATTATCCTAATAATGCTTCAGGGGCACAACAAAGTCCTCTTGTTGCCTCCTGCGCAACACATGCAAGGAGGCTAGGGAGCGAAACCTTGCCCGGGGCACTGGCAACACACGCTATGCTACTGTGTTGGTCTACATGTTGGTCTCACTAGGGAGAGGGCTACATTAAATATTTCTCTTTTTTTTTAAATAATATTTATTGATAATTTCAGGATTACAAGAAAAATAAAAAATAAAAAAACAACACTACAATACAAAAAAAGAAGAAAGAAAGGAAAAAAGAGAGAAAAGCACAAAATATAAAAACCAATACAACAATAAAGCAAAAAAAGTAAAAAAGAAGAAAAAAGAAAAAAACACAAATCCCAAGTTGCATATCCATAATTTCCATTTGCTTGTTTGACCTCCTCACACCTCCCTTTTTGTATTCTAGTTTAATAATTATTTCAGCAAATTCTTTCCATCTTTCTCAATTTTTGTTATAAAATTTATCTTAACAATTTAACCTAATAATTAACTCAACAAATCCTTTCCATCTTTCCCCATATTCTGTTGTTCAAATTACCTTAATTTATTTAACCTTATCTTACCCCTAAGTACCTTAAGACTTAAGTCTTAGTTTTCAAATATACATAGCTCCTGATATCATTTCTGCTAGAGTCGTATAGTTTCATTCCCACATTTTCCCTAATATCCATTAAGCTAATTCTAAAATAAAAAATTTCCATTATAAATTCTCTTCCAATCATCATCCAGCGTCTCTTCTTCCTGGTCTCGGATCGTGTCAGTCCTTACTGCCCATTCCGTCTAATCCATCAACCTGGAAGCCTTATGTCCGAGGCCCTTAAATCTCTTCCATGTCCCTTCTGCAGTTCTTCTTCATCTTGTTTGTGCTTGCCCTTTTCCTTGTCTTTTGTTGGTCTCTGACTTAGTTTCTTTCCTTTCTCATTGAGGAGTAGGTCTCTGGGGGATTCCAACCCAAAATTGTCTCCATCTCCCTTCATCCAGCTCGCCCATTCCCCACAGTCCTACTCCCCACAGTCCTCAATATAATCCAAAAAGTATTTAAAATCAAATTTCAAGATCTCTCCAAGGCTAGGAACCTCCTCATCTCGAAACTCCCCTTGGCCCACTCCAACTTCAATCTTCAATAACAGCGGCTTATGCTCCTGTAGGGCCTCGGGTCTCTCCATTTGTACTATTTGAGGTGCAGCCGCATCCTCCTCCATTGTCATCTGCACTTGCCCAGTCAGTACAGATTCATAGGTTGGTTCCTGGATGATTTCTGTATCAATGTTCCCTGTTTGTCCACAGTTATTAACCACAACAGTCAAATCCATTTTCTCATTCATCAAGTCCATCTTCTCATGCATCTGTTCCAGCAAGGCATTTGTCTTACATAAAGCAAGCACCCAATCTTCCTCCCAGCTCATCTTTGTTCAAGGTCAGAAAAGACTGTTCCCACGATCTTAATCTCACAGATGTTGGGTCTCAAGTATACTGCAGCAACAATTTAACAAGCTCCCTCTAGAGGAGACAATCTATTTGTATCCATATTTTTTTTTTAAAGACAAAGGAAAGTTACTTTCATTTTTCAGATATTTCAGATGTTTTTCAGGTATTTTGTTTCTTTAGAATGCAAAAGGCAACATTAGAATCAACTTGTTTCTCTTCATTAGCTATCTGTCAAAGTATTACATTCACAGTCAATGAACCTCTCCAACAGTTTCTGTCTCTTACACCCCGTTCCCAGGTTGGAGACGGTGGAAACTTATCCTTCTTCACTCGCTCTCCTGTTAGGGTTAAACAGATCCCCCCCACTTTTCTCCTGCTTCCAAGGGGGGTTTCAGTGATTCTGAAGGAAGGAAATTTAGTCTTTTTTGCCCGCTTCCCGGCTTTAGCTTGCAAAATTTTTGCTTTAGTCTATATACAAAAAGCGGAAGGCGGACTTCCTGTTTGCACCTTCCCGCTTCGATACCAAATTAAACAATTTCTTGATCCAATTTTCCGTTTCTACTCACGGGTACTTGTTTTAAGTCCAATTGTCCACAGGAAAAAGTCAGCACTCTCTGGCAATGGCTATGCGGCTTCACTCCATGAAAGTAGCAGTCAGTTCGTAGCACCGCGCTTCTCACCCCACTTCGCTCCGGAGCCCCTAAATGGGATTCCCCGCGAGTAGGGGGGCGCTTCTGGTGCCCTGCCGAACCCCACGTTCCCAGGCTTCCTCCCCCTGGGATTTCTAGCGGGTCCCCACCTTCGCCGCGGCGGGAAGACCCAATTTCCACGGAGTCCGTTCCTCCGGTCGGAGGAACTCCACCATTCACCAATGGCGCTGACCCGGAAGTTCTACATTAAATATTTTTTTCTGTTGCACTAGCCTTTTTCAAGCTGATGATTTTTCTACTTGAGGAAATTACAAACTGATTGTTGCCTGCAGTCTAAAGCATCACAGTTCTGATGTTTACCAGCTCTTTCTGTGCAACATGTAGGCGTATAATTTTATTAATTATACAAAATTCTCTCCCTCCCTTAGGGCCTTGCAAAACCTCAGCTTTTACAATTCTTTGTAAAATTGCCAGCTTCTTTGCAATAAACCTTGGCAAAACCTGAGCTGCCTGAAACGTACAGTTACATGTCACCTCCAATTTTCCCATCATTGCGAGATTCCAGGGGTTCCAGGTGTGCTTAGCCAGGGACCATTTTTCCTTTTGGAAATGAGGCACAGCAGAGACTGTGGTGTCTTTATGATACAGTGGTACCTTGGGTTACAGACGCTTCAGGTTACAGACTCCACTAATCCAGAAATAGTACCTCGGGTTAAGAACTTTACTTCAGGATGAGAACAGAAATTGTGCGGCGGCAGCGCGGCAGCAGCAGGAGGCCCCATTAGCTAAAGTGGTACCTCAGGTTAAGAACAGTTTCATTTTAAGGACGGACCTCCAGAACGAATTAAGTTCTTAACCCGAGGTACCACTGTATATGCTTTATTTACACATATATACAACCTGAGCCTACAATGGAGGGATTCACAGCATTAACACCCCAAGAGGTTCTGGGCTTCTCAAGTCCAAGACAACCTTGGACTTAAGCCGACCCCAAACTAATTCTCAGTTAAGTGAGGGAGCCCACTCATTTCCAGATGAGATCTGCCCTTGATACTTTGTGTTGCTTTATTGGTTCATCCCCAGGCTATCACATGAAAGGAATTTAGCCTGACTTAATTACAGTAGTTTTTTTTAAAAAAAAATCTTGTTGATTTCCTAGGATTAAAGAGGCACTGGACATACAGCTTAATACACACGGGTCTTGATTAGATTCTAACACGTGAGAGTCTGACACACAGTTTTAACACATAAGCCTTAATTACATTCTAACACTAGACTGATCTGGAATTCAGGGTGTCTTGTACCCACCAACTGATATCAATACTTTGTACCTATTACAGATTTAGCATGAATGTTCCATTACCTTGCTTTTGAGCCCACCACCACATTTTATTAAGCCCCATCTGCACGACACATTTAAAGCCATTTCATCACACTTTAAACAGTCGTGGCTTCTTCCAACGAATCCTGGAAACTACGGTTTTTTAAGGGTGAGCTGTGGTTCCAAGAGTTCCCAGGGAAGAGGGAACAACTGTTAAACTACTCTGTACTATACTATAGCTCTGTGAGTGAAACAGTGGTCTCCTAATAACTCTCAGCACCCTTAACAAACTACAATTCCCAGAATTCTTTGGAGAAAGCTATGACTGTGTAAAGTGGTTTTACACTACTTTACATTCAGTGCAGATGGGGGCCTTAGTCTTTCGAAAGCTATCTCCTATGCAAGCAGGGGACTAGTTTGGCCCTTGAGTGGTGTGTGGGGGGGTGTGTGTGTGAGAGAGAGAGAGAGAGAGAGAGGGAGGGAGAGAGAGAGAGAGACCATCTCTCTTGGCTGGGGACTTAACTATACAACATGACTATCCAAGGTCTGGTTTTTGAAGGGTTTTCAATCAAGGCTCTCAGGGACACCTTGCAAACATTTCCCATGGGAGCACCCAGAGTTATAATGACCACAAGTCCTTTGAACATAGTGCTTGGCAGGTTTAAAAGGTTAAGTAAACATTCATTCCCTCTGGCTCTCTCAATAGGATGGAAGCCAGCTGTGCCCTAGAAGAGAGGCCAGGTGTTCCAGCACGCCCTGGTCCTCTTCACCACCCTCTCTTGCCTTTTGAGAGCACCTGTCTTTCATTGGCTCCTAGGAAGTCAGAACACAATCCTGAGAGATGATTGGCTGGCTCAAGCGTGCAGACGCTCTTGGCCACCCACGGCCTGTGTTGGCAGCAACAAAGGAAGAACAACGTGGCTCCTTTCAACTAGCCTCTGCTATGATGCTCAGTGGCAAGTCAGCCAGGACAGGCAAATCCTGGACAAGCTGGTGGAGAGTCGGGAAAACTGATTGCGGTCACCCCATGCCATACATTTAAAGCACTCTTGTACAACTTCAAACGTTTGTTAAGGGTGCTGACAGTTGCTGGGAGACCCGTGCAAAGAGCTACAATTCCTAGCACCCTTAACAAACAGCAGGAATGCTAGGAATCTTTGCGGGGAGCTATGGCTGTTAAAGTGATACAAGAGTACTTTAAATAGTGCAGCTGTAACCTTAGCGAGCCAATAGTGGTTAAAGTGTTGGACTAAGAAGACCTGGGAGACCCGGGTTCAGCGCCAGATTAAGACCTTTAGAGGCCCTAAGCACTAAAAAGATTGTGGTGCCCCTCATGTGTAATTCAAACAAACAAACTAGACCCTTCAAGTGTGCCTATTTTCCAGGGACGTCCCTGATTTAAAGAAGCCGTCCCGGTTTCTGATTTGATCCCAGGATGTTCCGCTTTTCCTTAGGACATCTCTGTTATCATCGGAGATATGTTGGAGGGTATGAAATACTAAAATGCAAAATAACATTATGTTTTACAAAATGGCACGAAACTTAGAGCAGGGCCAGTGAAGGATCTGGAGTGAGTCACAAGCACCAGAGAGTGGCACCTGCCAGAGAGGGGTCACATTTAGCTTCTGGACTTGAGGTTCTCCGCCCCCACAATAAGCTTATTATTGCATGCAAACAAGGTCAGTGACTGGCCTCAGATCACTCAAAGAGCCTCCTGGTTGAGTCAGAATTAAATCAGGGGTCTCACCAGTCCTAGACTGACCTACTCTAACCACTACACCTACTTAGGCTGGGTACAGAGCCTAGGGCTTGCCGATCAGAAGGTCAGCGGTTCGAATCCCCATGACGGGGTGAGCTCCTGTTGCTCGGTCCCTGCTCCTGCCAACCTAGCAGTTCGAAAGCATGTCAAAGTGCAAGTAGATAAATAGGTACCGCTCCGGTGGGAAGGTAAACGCCGTTTCCGTGTGCTGCTCTGGTTCACCAGAAGTGGCTTAGTCATGCTGGCCACATGACCCGGAAGCTGTACGCAGGCTCCCTCGGCCAATAAAGCGAGATGAGCATCGCAACCCCAGAGTCGGCCACAACTGGACCTAATGGTCAGGGGTCCCTTTACCTTTACCTTAAACAGTGGTGTAGCATGGGGAGGCCACAGGGGCAGTTGCCCCAGGTGCAAAAATTCTTAGGGGAGCAACACATAGTATACCATTGGACCACAGCAATTCCAAAGGTGCTGCAAGACTGGGAGGGAGGTGGCTCATTTTCAGGGCCCAGCAATGTGAGGAGCGCTTGTTCCGATTCAGCAGTAAACAGCAGGGAAAATGGAAGGACAAAAAAAAACCAATCACCACCAAACCTCTTGGACCTGTAACTTGAAATCATAGGACAAACCTAAGTGTGGGTGGGCCCTAAGACTCATTTGCTGAGCTCTTTTCTGACCACCTCCTTCATCAGAAGTGAGGAACCAGAAAAGGCTTCACCAGAATATTGTGCGGACGGAGGAGTTGATGCAACATGTCGTTGAATGCAATAATGAGTGGTGGATTTATACTGGAGCAAGGGACCATCCTCACATCTTTAGTTGTTCTGCAATACTTCCCCAATATTGCCTCATTAAGCAATTTTTTTTATTAAAAAAAAACAACACCACAAAAACAACCAGAACATTTGTAATATAAAAAGTTACAGGATTTCAGCAGAAAACAATGGGACATGTGCTAGTTGGAAACAAAGCTGAATGTCCAACCTGAAACATTTGCCTGCACAAACAGTATAGAAAGCTGGATCACATTTATCTGCCTCAATACTATCATGAGCACAAATCATTATGAAGGCACGATAAGAAGGGCGCCTGGAGGGACCCGGGCTATTCCCTTGCCACCTCATCTGTAGTGAATTAGAATTGGCTTCAAAGGATTCTTCCCCAGGCCAGGAAACCTCTGTGAACTGCTTGACAACCAGGCCATTCCTCAGGCTTAACATTGTCATTTGTAGATAAGTAATGTTTGTGGACTTATTTGCAAGGTTTTGCTGCATTTTCCCCTGCTGTGATATTTCTCTGCAATTGCTGGACAGCCAGGTAGGAAAATACAGCAGGACCCAGGCACCTTTAATAGTTGTGTAGAAGAGGGGATTTCAGTAAGTGTGGCTTGCGTGACAAGCTTCATTAAGGGTGCAGGGGTCCTGTTCCCTTTTGTCACCCTGTTCTGTTGTGGGGCAGCAGATTGCTTTTCCTTTGCCCCCAAGGTCAGGCATTTGGGGCAAGGCTTCAGGTCAACATTTGCATGAGGTTTCTAGGCAGAGGCGCACATGTCAGCCGTTCTCTTGTTACACATTTAGGCCAAGGTTTGAAGTAGCATTGAGGAGCCTGCCTATTCTGGGTCATAGCACTATGGTCTAGTTACGACCCAACCGTGCCGATCTGTTGGACGCAAATTGCAGAAAGACGTGGATGCTATATCTGCAGAGCCATAACTCACTTTTCACAGAGGTTGCCAAAAGTTCCCTGTGGCCTTTGGAATGCAGTTTGACAACATGGATGGACTTTGAAGTCCTGGTTCGATACAGCTCTCTCACACAGCAGCCCCTGTCCATTCATCTATCATCCTGACCACACTTTGTTCTGCCACCACCATTCTTTACTCTCTCCTGCATAACTGAGGAATCTGGTTTCATTTGTGAGACATCCTGGCTCCCCATCGGAGACCCCAAGGGAACCTGCATATCAGATGTCTCACAAATGAAAACAGATTCTTCTGCCTTCTTGTAACACACCTAGGCTCACACAAAGGGTTGTTGCCCTCCCACTATTAAACTTTTTGTGAGATAGGTTAATTAAGAAAAAGTGACTGTCTTTCAGCAGGGGTGAGGAACCTTTTTCAACCCAATGGCCATATCGCCTTCAATGCAACCTTCGGAGGGAGACTTTGTCAAATTGCTCCCTGATGGCCCGCATCCTCAGTCAGTGGGCTCTGAGGGGACATACCTGGCTGTGGTGGAAGTGCTCCAATCGGCCTTGGGAGGCGACGTCTCAGCACCCTTTTCAGTTCCTGCATTAGGAAACCTCGGTAGATGTTTTCTCCCCCCCCCCCTTTAAACTAACATTTCATGAAACCAGCACTCATGATTTCAGAGAAAGCTCTGAAAATAAGTTGGCCATTCTTCTGCTAAAGTTTTAGGAAGGCAGAGAAGATCTTCGAACTTTTTTTTTTTTTTTAACATGTTTTCTCATAGCCATGATCCCACCCCTTGGTCTTGCACTCCTGTTCTTTGCGCCTTATCCCAGTCAAATAGAGCACAATGTTACATTCCACCCACCCACCCACACAAAGGAAGGGGGAAATTTGCAATGTGAAATGCAATTAGGGTTGGGGAAAGCATTTATTTGCTTAATTCACACTTCCTGAAACAATACGAGAACTGACATGCAACCATCCTTCAAAATCTGCACCTTCTCCAAATATTGCCATACAACTCCCCAGCCTGAATATGCATACAAAAATGGATATAGTGGGTGAAATAGGGGAGGGGCATATATTTATGAAATCAATGTACAACAATCCATTCTATTTTCTGCAATTGCTTGCAAAAAATGTGTGTACAGCACTAGGCAAAACTGAACAAGAAAATGCACATTATAATTACAGACCTTTTAAAATAAAAAATCACAAACTGATGCAGCAATGGTGTGTGTTTAAAGCTGGGGGGCGGGGGGAAAGAAACAGAGAAACTAAAGTGGGAGATTCGTCCATCCCTAACACACTTTCAAAAAATGTAAGGATTCCACAGTGAAACTGTCAAAAAGTCCTGTGGCATCTTAAAGACTAACTATTATATTGTGAAATAAGCTCTTGTCCATGTATGCATTTATCGCCACTGCAGGATGCATTCTTCTCGTGGCATCAGCCATCCTATGCACAATATTTGGATGTCTGCAATATCACTACCAGTTATATTTGCATCCTGGATCACGGAATACTTCCATTTGCAGCTCCCCATGCTAAAACCTGAAGCCCAACTGGGAAGAAAGGTGGGACATAAATATATCAAATAAATAAATAAGCTTGCTGAGAGGAAATTGTGATGGCGGAGGGAGGGAGGGAGGGATGTCTCTCAGATAACACAGCATAACCCCACACCCCACCCTCACATCCCATCAGCCAAAATCCACAACCTGGTGTGTGATTATTTAATCTTATCAGAGCTGACTGTTCTGACCTGACCTGGCGCAGAAGACAAACAAATTATGTCCAACCTGGCAGGATTACTAGGAATTCAGGAGGTGAACCTGGAAGCCTGAAGAGAAGGAAGCCCAATGGGCTCTTACCTGGCACCTTGGAAGCAAACATCTGACAGGAAGAGGAAGGGCCTCAGAGTCCTCCCTCTTTTGGAGAAACTCACTGCACAGTTTGAGGGAATATGTTTACACACTCCACCTTTCTCAAAGCGATGTACATAGCCCCCCCCCCCATTTTATCCTCAAAACAACCCTGAGAGGTAGGTTGCATTGAGAGACAATGGGTTATATCCCATGTGAGTCATACTCAGAATGGGCCCATTGGAATTAATGGACACGACTAAGGCCCCAAGCTGCACTATATATTTAACGCAGTACTGTATCATACTACTTTAGACAGGCATGGCTTCCCCCAAAGAATCCTGGGAAGTGTAATTTGTTAAGGGCGCTGAGTGCTGTTAAGACTTAAGAGGCCTCTGTTTCCCCTCGCAGAGCTACAATTCTGAGTGGTTTAACAGTCTTTTCCCCTCCCTCCAATTTTATTTATAATTTTCAGGTTTATACTTTTCAATAATTTTACAGTCATTTTAACATTTCAAAACTTGACTTCCTACCCCCTCTTTCTACAATTCCTTAAATTTATTTTTAATACAGTGGTACCTCGGATTAAGTACTTAATTCGTTCCGGAGGTCCGTTCTTAACCTGAAGCACCACTTTAGATAATGGGGCCTCTCGCTGCTGCCGCCGCGCCGCCGGAGCACGATTTCTGTTCTCATCCTGAAGCAAAGTTCTTAACCTGAAGCATTATTTCTGGGTTAGCAGAGTCTGTAACCTGAAGCGCATGTAACCTGAGGTACCACTGTACCTTCTACATATCCAAATTAACTTAATTTGTTCATTTATTCATCTACAGTCATACCTCGAGTTGCGTTTGCTTCACGTTGCACTTTTTCAGGTTACAAACGTGGCAACCCCGGAAGTGTTCACTTCCAGGTTTGCTGCTTCGCGCATGCGCATGAGCGATCTGTGCGCTTTGCGAATGCGCAAGAGGGCTCCATCACGTCACACACACGTGCAGAAGTGGCGCTCTTCTTATGGACTTTTTGAGGTGCGAACAGCACCATGGAACGGATCGCGTCCATAAGTAGAGGTACCACTGTACTTTAAATATATACTCTTATGAAACTGCAGGTTATTATTATGATCCTGCCAATGTTCTCATCTGTTTACAATTTATTTGTAAATATTTAATAAACCATTTCCATTTTTATATAAAAAGTTTGTTATCTTGATTTCTTATTTTTCCGGTAAGTTTCACCATTTCTGCATATTCTGTAAGTTTTTGTACCCATTCTTCCTTTGCTGAGACTTCTACTTCTTTCCATTTTGGGGCAAGTAACATTCTTGCTGCAGTAGTAGCATACAGGAATAAGTTTCTGTACAGTTTGGGTAGTTCTGTCCCTATACAGTGGTACCTCAAGTTAAGTACTTAATTCTTTCCGGAGGTCTGTTCTTAACCTGAAACTGTTCTTAACCTGAAGCACCACTTTAGCTAATCGGGCCTCCTGCTGCTGCTGCGCCGCCGGAGCACGATTTCTGCTCTCATCCTGAAGCAAAGTTCTTAACCCGAGGTAATATTTCTGGGTTAGCGGAGTCTGTAACCTGAAGCGTATGTAACCTGAAGCGTATGTAACCCGAGGTACTACTGTAATTCCCAAGAGTGGTTTAACAGTCAATCCTTCTCCCAAGGGAACTGTGGATAACCAGTCTGCCCGCAGCCAGCCCCCACCTGCCTGTCTTCTTACTTGCAACCTGTGTGGTGTAGATGGTTAGTACATTGGACTAGGACAGGGGGCGGCCCATAGGGGTCGTTAAACTGGCCCATGGACCCCCGCCGCCCGCTCAGTTGGCTCCTGTGCGCTGCGCTAAACCGGTGCAGAGCAGAGTGGGGACCGCCTTCTGCAATGCTGGCCGGCTTCCCATTGGCTGCAGGAAGCTCCTGCGCACACCTCCGCGCTGGAAGGAGCGCCGAAAATAGCATTTGCACATGTATGCATGCGCACCCCATCTGCGGGACCGTGAACCAGCTCAAGCCACAAAAACTTTGCCGACCCCTGGACTAGGACCTGGGAGGCCGGTGCTCAAATCTTCATTCAGTCATGAAGCTCACCTTGGGCTTCAGTCACTGCCTGACAGCCTAACCTGCCTCACAGGGTTGTTGTAGGGATTAAATGGGGAGGAGGGAAACCATGTAAGCCACCTCAAGCTCCCTGGAGAAGAGGTGGGATAGAAATGCAATAAATAGAACTAGATAAATAAATAACCATTCTGGGGCACTGGCTATTAATTTCTTCCTCTGTAGTGTCTCAGTATTGCCTCTGTTGAACTCAGAGAAAGATGGGGGCAAAACTGGAAATACCGTATTTTTTGCTCTATAAGACTCACTTTTTCCCTCCTAAAAAGTAAGGGGAAATGTGTGTGCGTCTTATGGAGTGAATGCAAGCTGCGCAGCTATCCCAGAAGCCAGAACAGCTTTCACTGCGCAGCGATCCCTCTTGCTGTTCTGGCTTCTGGGATTCAGAATATTTTTTCCTTGTTTTCCTTCTCCAAAAACTTAAGTGCGTCTTATGGTCTGGTGCGTCTTATAGAGCGAAAAATACGGTAGTTGGCTGCCCCTGTCCTTGGCTCTGCCTCCGTCAGCTCTTGGTCGCCCTGCCTTCTCCCTACCAGTCCCTTTTTTTTTTTTTTAATGATATTTATTAAAGTTTCAAAGAAAAGATTACATAGATAAGAAGAAAAGAAAAAGAGAAAGAAATAAAAAAGAAAAAATACAAAATACAGAAAAAAGATAAAAAACACTTAAAAAACACGTCAATCTTTCCATGCCTTACATTTCATTTCCTTACTTCCCTGACCTCCTCACACCTCCCTTTTTTGTATTCCAGTTCTATTAGTTAATTCAGCAATTCCTTTCCCTCTTTGTTTTTGTCTTAATCCTTTAACTTAATATATTATAACTTTGGATTCTCACCTGTTAACAATCCATTTTTACATACACCTTTATAACATTGCTGCTAAAACCACTTAACTTCATTCTGACATCATTCTAACATTCATTAATTTTGCAGTATTTCTGTAAATAGTCTTTAAATTTCTTCCAATCTTCTTCCACCGACTCTTCTCCCTGGTCTCGGATTCTGCCAGTCATTTCCGCCAGTTCCATATAGTCCATCACCTTCATCTGCCATTCTTCCAGAGTGTGTAAATCTTGTGTCTTCCAATACTTTGCAATAAGTATTCTTGCTGCTGTTGTGGCATACATAAATAAAGTTCTGTCCTTCTTTGGCACTAATTGGCCGACCATGCCCAGGAGAAAGGCCTCTGGTTTCTTCAGGAAGGTATATTTATATACCTTTTTCATTTCATTATAGATCATCTCCCAGAAAGCCTTAATCCTTGGGCATGTCCACCAAAGGTGAAAGAATGTACCTTCAGTTTCTTTACATTTCCAACATTTATTATCGGGCAAGTGATAGATTTTTGCAAGCTTGACTGGTGTCATGTACCACCTGTATATCATTTTCATAATATTCTCTCTTAAGGCATTACATGCTGTAAACGTCATACCTGTGGTCCATAACTGTTCCCAGTCAGCCAACATTATGTTATGTCCAACATCTTGTGCCCATTTAATCATAGCAGATTTCACCGTTTCATCCTGAGTATTCCATTTCAACAGCAAGTTATACATCTTTGACAAAATCTTAGTTTTGGGTTCTAACAGTTCTGTTTCTAATTTTGATTTTTCCACCTGGAAGCCAATTTTCTTGTCCAAATTGTATGCCTCCATTATCTGATAATAATGAAGCCAATCTCGCACTTTGTTTTTTAGTTTCTCAAAACTCTGCAGTTTCAATCTATCTCCCTCTTGTTCCAGAATTTCCCAATATTTCGGCCATTTGGCCTCCATATTGAGCTTTTTCTGAGCTTTCGCTTCCATCGGTGACAGCCACCTTGGGGTTTTGTTTTCCAGTAGATCCTTATATCTTATCCAGACATTAAACAATGCTTTCCTGACAATATGATTTTTAAATGCTTTATGTGCTTTGACCTTATCATACCACAAATATGCATGCCATCCAAATACATTATTAAAACCTTCTAAATCCAAAATGTCTGTGTTTTCAAGAAGCAGCCATTCTTTCAGCCAGCAAAAAGTTGCTGATTCATAATAAAGTTTAAGGTCTGGCAGGGCAAATCCACCTCTTTCCTTTACATCCGTTAGTATTTTAAATTTTATTCTAGGCTTCTTGCCCTGCCAGACAAATCTAGAGATATCTCTCTGCCACTTCTTGAAGCAATCCATTTTGTCCAAAATTTGCAATGTTTGAAACAGAAACAACATTCTAGGCAATACATTCATTTTTATCGCAGCAATACGGCCTAGCAGTGAAAGCTTCAAATTTGACCAAATTTCTAAATCTTTTTTCACTTCAGCCCAGCATTTTTTCATAATTGTCTTTAAATAGATTCCCCCTGTCCTTGGCTGCCCCTGTCCTTGGCTCTGCCTCCGTCAGCTCTTGGTCGCCCTGCCTTCTCCCTACCAGTCCCAATGGCCATCAGTCACTCAGTGTGCCCTGGAAGTGAATCCATTGGACTGCAGATTTTGAAATGGACCATTGAGCCAACTGGGTCATGATGGATTAGATCAGTTGTGCCTGGTTTGGAATCTGAGTAAGGAGAATTCCTCCTCCATCCCTAGCTGCATTGAATAATAACTTCATCTAGAGCCAGTGAATAAATTGGAAATGACTCCAGATAAGAAAGCAACAAATCCTCCCTATTCCAGATATTGTTCATTTCACATCTGGTTTTGCCTGGGAGACATGAGGCAGCCGCTCACTTTTTCTCTGGGTTTTTCAGGCTGCACAACACAGGAATGCTAAGAATATCAACAATTTCCACCAAGCAAGATCCCAAGGGGCTTCTTGCCTCATCATCAGGAAAATGCTCTGCAACCAACACTTTAAATAGGCCACTGGGAATCCTCCCAGGCCAGCACACTCCACATATCCTGTTGTTTCCCCCACCCCAGGCCTTCTTTTCACTGTTTCCAAAATCCTTCTGCCTGACCCCATTCACACACAGTCTTCCCTGAAGGGCTGTGGCTGTAGATCTCCTGCCTGCTTTCACTCACAGTCTCTCCCACACAGCTGTCTTTTTTTCTGCTTTCAGGCTAGGCCAGCGCCCTCAGCTTTCATGAGGAGGCCAAGGAAAGACCAAGTTTGCCAGATTGAAACTCCAAAGGCTCAAGAGGTCTCCTTGAGCTGCAAGACAGGAGTTCTATGGAGCTGGAGAGTCAAGGCTGTTGCCCCACACTTCTGGGTTTTGCAAGCCCCCTGTCTGTCACCATTGTGGCAGGAGGGATTCAAGTGCATAACAGAAATGTAGTCTATTTATTTATTTAGAAATAAATAAACTGGTTGTCCAGCAGAGTGCTCCTGCAGGCCAGAAGCCTCATTAGGCCTCTCAGGTCTCCACATTTGGCCAAACCATGCCCACCTGTCAATCACCTGACATCATATATGGCATCAGGTGTGGGCAGGTTAAAGGCAGCTAGGCTTGGCTAAAAGGGCTTCTGAAGTGCTGCCAATTAGCTGATCGGCAGCACTTCAGATGTACTGCATGCTGGGCTTCTGCAGCACCAACAGCTGATTGTCGGGGCTGTGATGAAGGAGGGACACCCAAAATAAGCCTCTCGCACCCTCTTCATTGCCCAACTGCAACACAACAGCCCTGCAGTGTTGCTAGTGGGTCTTACTCTCCGGTTTTGTTGCCCCCACCCTCACACTCCTGAAGCCCAGATGGCAGGGGACCTGGGATGCACTAAATAAATTATTATTCAAGCTTCCATTATGCGTTACACAGAGTGTAAAGGCAGCCCAACCACTTTCTGGGTCTCTCCCAGACTTCAGAAGAGCGTGCTGGTCATTTACAATTCCAGTCCTAAATCTCCAGTAGCAGACATTTCAATCATCTAGGCACATGTGGATTTCGAAAACCCTGAGGCTGGCACAAATTAAGCAACTTTATTGGGATTAAAAAGCAGGAGGAAGGTTGAAACAGAATACAAAATAAACCACCATATGGTCGCTCTAAAACTGGACTAATCCTAGCCTACTCTCTACAGTAGTTGTTCTTTACTGAAAGTTTGATGTTGAGGAAGAACCTGGATCCCTTTTGCAGGAAAGGGAATCTGGATCCCTGGTGGTAGAAAAGGGAACCCTAGATCCCAGGGGGAAACAGATGCAAGGGCAGCTCAACTTTTAAAAGTTTTTCTCCCCACTCATGGGAGGAGTGACCCCTGGTTCTTCCTGACCAATAAGCAGTCAGAGTTAATTGCTCAGGTCCTTCATGGCCTCTTAATTACCCTTTTCACATTGAAAGGGAGTTGCAGGAGGTACATGACAAACTGGCTTAGAGGTAAGGCACATCAGGGCCTTTCTTCACAGGGGCTTCACGTACCCTGACATCACTGTGATGTCAACTGATGGACAGGTGTGCGGTCCTACCCACCACATCAAATTTGGCATACAGGGGTAGGGGGGTATAAGGTAGGGCTGGTTCACAAGCACGCATACATCACAAGTTATGTGAAGGTTCCCAGGAGCACACACTTGATTTCACAAACGATGATTACAGCACTCTTGATGATTTGTACCTGAATGAAAAGAAACATGATTGAAATGTATCCCGGCTGCCCTGAAGGTGTTGCAAAATTTCTGCATAAAGTATCTGTCTAGTCTGTGAAGACTGATTCACATTTGCAAATTGCCGCTTGATGCTATAGTCATCAAATAATAATAATTATAATAATTATAATAAGCATGCATGAACAATCCCAACATCTGAAGATAGCTGCTGTTCCCTGAAAATCCAGAACAGACAGACTGAGGCGTTTTCACTATGATTCTGGTCAGCAACTACTCTGGCCACTTGGCTACACTATGCATAATAATAGCCCTGTAGTGATAAACCCAAACTGAAACCACAGTTTCCTCCCAATGTAGTTCACTGGCTAATCCCATTTCCTTCGTCCAGCATTCTGCTTTAAGTCCGGCTTGCGTGGCGAGTTCCCGCCCCCCACCAGGATAAATAAAGACACGAGACACCATGGTTTAAGGTTAAATGGGCGAATTAGGCCACAACTTTATTGAATTCAGGAATGAGAGGCATTGGCTTAGGCATTGGTCCTAACGACTATCCGGCTCCAGCCCATTTGCTGGAGACATGGGGAAGGGTTAACACTATATCGGGGGAGTCTTCCGCCGAGGCACGTCGACTAGGAGCTCCCCCGGGTCACCGCTCGGGGGCGTGCCTTTGGCCCACACCTCCATAGGCTTCGGAAAGGGCCACGCCCCCCGGAGTCCTTTAACGGACCACCCTTCGCTCACTGGGGGGAGGTGATGGCGTTCCTCCCCCCCCCACATCCTCTTAACCCCTTCTTACCAATGCCTACCGCCACACGAGCAATCGCTCACCGCCAATACTCTCATGCCTGAAACCAATCCCTTACCCCCTTTGCTATATCAGTAAGCCACATGTCATTTCCCGCATCTGAAAGATGCACGCCATCAAGCCAAATATCATTTCCCGCATCCGAAAGATGCACGCCATCAAGCCAGTAGAGGGCCTCGCAGTTGCCCGGGTGGTCAATGACCCACCCACCCAGGGCTGCCACTCTACGCACCACCGCCCGATCCAAGGCTTTCCCTAGCCCTATTTATGGCTATCGGGCACCTGCTCTCTCTCCAAACCCGGCTTTGCTCACGTGGGGGGTGGGCGTGAAGCCCGCAACCCCACCTCCTGGGCAGGCCAGAAGTGGCTTTGCTACCTGGTAGGGCCAGGCAGCTTTTCTCACTGGGCAAAAATAGTCTCAGAGGCTAAAAGTTGCTGATCTCTATCAGTTGTTTGTTTGTTTGTTTGCAGATTAATAGACCATCTCATATCAAAACATTACTGTTACGGTAAAATGTGTAGTTTGGAGCAGTCCTGTCAGAGTGTGTGTGTGTGTTTGTGGGGGGCAGGGGCGGGGAGACTACTGATTGTGTAACTTGGTCCCTGTGGATGCTATCTTTGAAGGCTTAAGCATAAACTGAAGGTCCCCCATTGTCTTTGTTTTCTTCTGCTGCGCTGTATTTGCAACACTTCGTTTGGCCTTAACATAATGCACTTTGACTCATTAACTGAATTGCAGGAGAGAAAAGCTCTTTCAAACAGGTCTTATCTTGAGTGTCATTAATGCTGCTTAAGAAATATCAGTAAAGTAAAAGCAAACCACAAGAGCTTGATAAGATCCAGAAGTGTGTGTTGTGTGTGTGTAAAATTAGTGAACCTCACCAGTGGAGCATGCAAAATCATAGAATTGTAGAGTTGGAAGGGACCAATGACAGACAGAATGTTATGTGGTTCATAATGTTCATGTTCAGCCATTCAGACATTGGCGTGTGGCACAGGCAGGAAGTATCAGATACACACAGAGAGACCCTTTCCTCCCACGAATATTTCGGTTAAAGAGAGATGTATTTTTCTCTCTCCAGCAGGAGGATACTGCACCCTGAAGAACTTGCCAACATTTCAGAAGCAAAAACAGGGACATGATTGTAACATCTTAATTTCCACACTGAGGGTTATTGCGCAAGCGCTCTCCTGCTTTCTCTCCCTCCCTCTCTCCCACACTGACAAATACACTATTACACATGTAGCTTGTAAGGGTGCTGGGAGTTGTAGCTCTGTGAGGGGTAAACTAGAGTTCCCAGCCTTATTTGGGGGAAGCTGTGCGTTGCAAATGTATGTTGTGCATGCAGCCCTTGTCTACTTTGTCTACTGTTATGTAATGTTGCATTGCTTGCTCTGCCTCCCCTTGTTTTATATGCCACAAGGGTGCCTGCTCCCACTTTTGGTTAAATACATAACTGTAAAACATTCTCGTCCTACAAGCGTTAAGGAAAAGTTCAGAAATTTACTTCAGCAGCTGTAGTGTGTGAAATGTGAATGTTTGCGTATCGGACAGCACATTTTAAGATCATTCACGGGAGATGTTGCAGCTGTTATCTGATCCTAGACCCTGCGGAAAGGGGAGAACCCTGAAAAACTCTAGGTGTTCTCCCTAAAACAATTTAACAAGGCATCCTCATCAGGCAAAAACAGACATCAATTTTACCAGCTACTTAGCAGAAAATAGGGTAAATAAGGACAGTTGGTGTATATGGTAGAAAGACACCTCTAGTGTGACAATTTGCTGAAGGGTCACTGTATTGCTCTGTTGAAGGAAAATCAGGAAAGAGTTTTGTGACATCATAAAGACTGACAAATTCATTCTGGCATAGGCTTTCATAGACCACAGCCCATTAGATGTGCGAAGTGCAATCTTCAAATGAAAAGCATATATACACATGAAATGCAAAAAAAAAAAAAAAAAGGAAATTACCCGAAAACAAAAAAGTTACATGAAAGTTGTTGTGGTGAGGGAAGTCGCTCAAGAGTCCTGGCCAGAGAGATGGAGGGGGGGGGTGTCAGTGGGTAGCATCTTGAATAGGGAACCAAAAATGTGACAAGGAAGTGAGGAGGGTGAGGAAGACCTGCAGCCTGCTCTGGAGGGGTGCGTAGTGGGGTGGGGCTGTAGCCCTTTCTGGTGCCTTTTTACTAACATGTAAAGCGCCCACTGAATCACGGACTTCGCATACCCTCCAACATTCCACAGGTGAAAATGTCCCTATTTTCCTCTGAGGAATGTTGGAGGGACATGTGCTCAAGACCTGAATGTGTGCCTCCTACACTCATACCATATTTCCCCAATCCCCAGAGAATCATGAGAACGGTAATTCTTTAAATGTGCTGGGAATTGTTGTCAGTGACGGTAGGGATGTGCTTTAAATGTATGGTGTGCACATAGTGTGGCTGTGTTGATATTCTTCTGCTTTGCTCTGTTATGAGTGACATCTGCCTTCTTCTATCTTTCCTTAACCATTGTGCAGTAAACCTGTGTCCGGGTTCACACAATAGAATGTTTTCCCACATTAAAATGAGGAGGGCATCCCTGCACTCAGAAAACTAGCATGTCAGGAGAACGGCCCTGCTTTCCTGTACTGTACACTAGATTTTCTATGTGCAGGGATTCCCCTCCCCTCCATATGGAGAAGTTTTCTCACGTGTGAGCCTCCAGCTGTGTCTATGATATGACATGGTAAAGCCCAAACACAAGTTTTCCCACCTCAGTGAGTACTGTGCTGTAGAGTTGAAGCAGTTATTTTTAGGCACACAATGGTAGAGGGTGTGTGAGGTTTCGTGGGTGCTGCTGACAGTAACAAATGGGGCAATTCAAAGCTTTCAGATGGAGCAAGAGGCAGCTGATCTTGTTCCACTGGTTTACATCCAGATTTTGAATGCAGAGCTGTCTTCACTTTGGCCTCCATCATTCCCCGGAGGAGGTTCCTCCGACGCCGGGAGAGGAGCGTCGTGCTGTGCTGGGGGCACCAGTGTGGGGGCGCCTACTTTGTGCCACCCCAAAAACCTACACCCGGGTCCAATGCCCCTCTGGCACCCCCCATGCCACGCCCCTGGAGGAACCCTCAAACTATGGGATAAACACAGCCCTCCAAGCCCTTTTGTCTAGCCCTCGAGACTCTCCCAAGGTCCCAAAACTCTCATTCACATTTTCAGATTCTTTTGATCCTCCTCAGTTTGTTTGTTTTTTGCAAACCTGAACCATCACCCCAGGGGAAAAACTTCAGTTGAGACAGGAAATGGTGCGTTGTGATTGCAACACGTTTTGGAGTCCCCAAATGTGCTGTTCACCATGATTTCATCACAAATCTGCTTACTTAAATGTGGATATTTGATTCATCTATAGGGTGCATTGAGTCATAGTTTCCCCCCTTCAGCTCCGCAGAATTATTACGTCCAAATACTATGCAGTTTCCTCCAAGTTAACACAATTGATTTCCGTTTGATCCGTATGCTGTTAAAATTGCTCCTAATATATTTCCATTCGTTGGATGTATTGGATAATTCTCCCAGACATGGCTGAGCTAAGCTGTCATCTGGCAGTTACCTTTCTGACATTTACATTGATGCCTAGGTGGCACTGTGGGTTAAACCACAGAGCCTAGGACTTGCCGATCAGAAGGTCAGCGGTTCGAATCCCCACAACGAGGTGAGCTCCCGTTGCTCGGTCCCTGCTCCTGCCAACCTAGCAGTTTGAAAGCATGTCAAAGTGCAAGATAAATAGGTACCGCTCTGGTGGGAAGGTAAACGGCGTTTCCATGTGCTGCTCTGGTTCACCAGAAGCGGCTTAGTCATGCTGGCCACATGACCCGGAAGCTGTACGCCAGCTCCCTTGGCCAATAAAGCGAGATGAGCGCCGCAACCCCAGAGTCGGTCACGACTGGACCTAATGGTCAGGGGTCCCTTTACCTTTACCTTTTAAGCTGCAAGGTGTCAAGGGCCAACCAACATGAGCTGGAGTAGACTGACCATAGAGCACACCTCAGTGCCCCCCAAGGAACATGAATTCTCTTAACTGACATCCACGAAAGGCAAAAACAGAGATAGCAATTTGACAAAGAGCAGAAGATAGGGACCATCCCTAATGAATAGGGGATGCAATTGCTCCACTGTTGGGAGAGGTCACTGGTATGTTCCTTTTCTTTCTTACTTGGCGGTACATTGGCTGCTTTCACTGGAGCTATGACAGGGCTGTTGGTGGAGAAGGGCTCTGTCATCATGATGCAGGGGCCAAGCTGAGCTTGGGCGCTTCTCCCAGGGTCCCCCTTTTGTCGGCACTTGTGGAGTGGCAGGAAGCATTTGGAGGAGCTCTCAAAGGCACTGGGCAGCACTTTAAAAAAACCAAACATTTATTGGAGATCACAATCGGGAGTGAGGTGGAGGGGGAGAGCGGCAGTGCAGACTTTGGCCTCCTACAGCAAAATTTATAGATCCAGCACTGGTGCCATTTGATACCCGAGTCCTACTAATTATATTTACTGTTTTCAAATGCTGCTGCAATCTTTCTCAATGCTTTATGATGGACAGCCACGCTGGGTGTTTGGTTTCCACCTCTGCCCAGAAGCTTCACGTGCCAGAACCTTTGGACCTTCTGCAGATGGTCTGAGCAGAGCAGAGGTTGCATCGCCGTGGCTATTAACGTTTCCCCTTCCCGCAGAAGGAAAGACACAGCAGTGCTCTCTGATAAAAACACACACAGGTCTTTGATCTCAGGTGCTTCTAGAAAACGAGCCCTAGTCCAGTATTTCCTAAGATAAAAATCGGACCACTCACGTACACATCTTCACCTTTATCAAGCATTAGGACAAAGGGCAGACAACTGTTTTGATGACAGAAAAGACAGACAGGATAAAGATTGCCCCTTTGATGGGCATCAAACTATACACTACATCACCCTTGGTTCTCCAAACTATGTCCACCTGGGGTTGCAAATACTTATCACAGCAAGCGCCTGAGGAAACCCCGACAGTAACTTCTTTCATTTTGTTTTTATCCGACCCTGCTTCCAATATATTCAGGGCCTCTTGCTTTATCCTCACTATAAGCCTGCATGGTAGATGAGGGAGGGGGGTGTCTGTTTCTGGGTTACCCAGTTAGTATCATTTGAACCTGGGTCTCTGGAGTCAAGATCTGATAACCTAATCTGAGGGTGGGGAACATTGGGTCTCTGGGCCAAATCCAGCCCCCCAGGGCAGCCTGTCTGGTCCTTGGGGCTGTCCCTAGGCCACATCCTCTCACCTGCCCACAGCCCTCCCAGGCTGAGGACAGCAGTCTAGGCAGCGTGACACGCACAACTCTGCTCCAGCACTTCACTGCCGTTGCCTGACACCACCATCACAAGCAATCTGCCGCCCAAAACACCTGCCTCACCCTGCCTAATGGCAGAGCAGGCTCTGTGTGAGCTGAGAAGTCACCCAATTTTGCCTTAGCCTTTAACTTACTAGGTAGCCTCAGACCCAATAAAACAATTTGCTACTTCTTATAGAGCAAGCTCCCCGATTACAAACAACCCACAGAGTTTATGAACGGGAGCAACCCTAATTCGAGATAATTGCATAGTGAGTTTGGACATCTGATTATTGTGAGTGAGGCTGTTAAGTATATCAGAATCCCACAGAGATTATGAACAGGAGCAAGCCTAACCTGAGAGAATTGCATTGTGTGTTTGGACATCTGATTACTGCGAATGAGATTATTATGTGATTGTGTACACCAGGGGTAGTTTACCTGCTTGGGTCCAAGGGCCACATTCACCGTTGAACCTTCCAGGGGCCACATGCCAGTAGTGGGTGTGGTCGCTATCCTTTCTCTCTCATGCGCACAAATACACAGCTTCCCCCCCCCTCAAATAATCCATGCAGATGATAGGTCTGATAAGCAGGGAGAGAGGGGGAGAATTGCATCGTCATCAAGAGCTGGGCAATGTAGTCCATTCATCCCAGTGCCATCTCGACTTTTAAGAGAAGGGCACCAAAAATGGAGATTGGATGGAGACAGATCACACCACGCACACGGAGTCTGCCATCCCAAGTACTGGTTATTTCACATTGCTTCATGCTGGCCCTGAAGTTTGTTGGGTGAGGCAGACCTGAGTGGCTTTGTGCAATCTGCCAGTGATCAGGAGGTGTTGTAGGTGTGTTGCAGAACTGTGTAATGATGTGTGATCACAAGTGATAGTAAAGGTTGTGGAGCAGGTTAAGTTTGTGTTACCTATGTAGTGTGCCGGAGGGCAGGCATGTACATTTTAGGGGAAATGACAGGATGCTGAGAGCCATTAACCCATAACAGTGTTACAGGTCAGGCAAAGTGACAGGACGGTTTTTCACCACTGACACCATGCCTTTGATTTCTCAGTAGCTAAAGGATGCATCTTCACTATCAGGGGCTAGAAGATGATGATTTCAGTGAGCACTTCTCTAAATTTAGCAATAGGGTCCTCTAGCCACGTAATGTGTGCAAATATGTATATATACTGGCATAAAGTGTGCATAAAATTACATATCTTAGTGAAACAAAATTGCATTGTTTTAGGGGACATTTGCAAGAGTGTTTATATTAGAAGAAATTTGCACTAAAATGCTGACGAATTTCCATGTGAACTTTCTCTATTAAAACATTTGCAAACAGTGATCTCTGGGCTGGAAAAGTATTGTTCTGCTGTCAAATGTCTGCATAAACAGGAATGTTTTCAAATTTATCCTGAAAGTTAATAATGATGGAGACAGGCACTAGGGAGGGCATTCCACAACTGGGGAACTACCACTGAAAAGGCCCTGCCATGGGTCAGCACCAGCCAGGCAGCTGATGGGAGAGGTCTGTGGCTTAAGGGTGATCAGGGTGCATGCTCTGTCTGCTGTCGAGGTGCAAACTAACTGTGGATGCGCAACTTCAAAGCCCTTCCTTCTCTCCCTTCTTGGGGTTCTTTATCTCTAAACTGGGCTCAGAGCAGACAGAGGGCAAAGTAGGACATCTGGCCTCCCTGAACACCTCCCAGCAATCTTGGGACATGAAACAAGGTTGCGCAGCCCTTACAGAAACAAAGGCTTACTGTCTGCCAGAGGAATTTCCTCTCTACATTGTTCCTGTCAGCTGATCTTGGGAATCCAGTCATCCTTCCTTGGAAGAGTTATGGATGTTATGATTGGCCTACAAATCCTCAGCTGTTCCTCCTCTCCATAGCACCAGGAGAGAGGATTGCCTGATGCCAGCTTCCTCTAAAATTACTGGCAAGAGTCAACACACTTTGAGGGAGATATATCTTAGGTTAATAAACCCTGTGATTAAAGCAGTGGTTCTGAAATGGAGAAACCGATCACTAGGGAGCTTTGCCTGACTCCAGTATTATACATATAAAAAGTATGCAAATATTAAAAAGATGATTAGCTGTTCCCCCAATTTCCCCCCTCTGTGGGTAGATAAATTGGTTGGGTTGAGGGATTTTTGAGCAGATAGCAGGCAGGGAAAGAGTTAAGCAACTTACCGGTTTTCTGTCTTCTTACTACCCTGAAAGGGACCCGGGTGGCGCTGTGGGTAAAACCTCAGCGCCTAGGGCTTGCCGATCGCATGGTTGGCGGTTCGAATCCCCGCGGCGGGGTGAGCTCCCGTCTTTCGGTCCCAGCTCCTGCCCACCTAGCAGTTCGAAAGCACCCCTAAGTACAAGTAGATAAATAGGTACCGCTTTATAGCGGGAAGGTAAACGGCGTTTCCGTGTGCTGCGCTGGTGCCGGCTCGCCAGAGCAGCTTCGTCACGCTGGCCTCTTAAGTGAGATGGGCGCACAACCCTAGAGTCGGACACGACTGGCCCGTACGGGCAGGGGTACCTTTACCTTTACCTTACTACCCTATATCTGCTCCTGATTTCATTCTTCCCTACTGTCAGTTGCTTTTAGTTTTAAAGTGTTTAGTTAGAGTGTGTCAGATTAGGACTTGAGTTCCAATCCCACCCAGGCCATGAAGCTCACTTGGGTGACCTCGAGTCAGTCACAGACTCAGCTGGACCTACCTCAAAGGGTTGTTGTGAGGATAATATGAAGGGGAAAGAACCTAGAGCTTCTTGAAAGCAAGGTGCATCCTGTTTTGCTGCCTGAGGTGTAACAGGAAGGTATTGGTCCACACACGCGATCAAAGACTTCCTTGTGTGGGTTGTGTGGTGGCACCCACAAAGCAGCAACGTTGATGGGTTCCAACGAGATCTCACGAAATCTTGTGGAGTATGCAAGATCTCGTGAGATTTCCGCAAGATGTTATGAGATCTCACTGGAAGCTGCTGCCACTGCTGCCCCAGTTCTCCACCACCAGCAGCAGAGGTGGTGGGGCAGGCTGGCTGCTTGCAGGCACTGCCTCTTGCAGTTCTGCTGCCTAAGGCAATTGCCTCAGCCTGCCTCATGCACAGGCCGGCCCTGTATAAATGTAGTAATAAATGCAGTGCATAAAAGCTCACAGCAATGTCTTGTTGTTGTTGTTTTGGTGTTATAATATTAACTTGAAAGATATGGATTTTTGTGTGTTTTTTTGTTTTTTGTTGTTGTTGCTTTCTTTAGTTTTCGAATTTTGAATTTTGTGTGTTGTGTATTGTTATTTTTCGATATCTTTTGTGTTGTTGTGTGGAAAATATAAATAAAATCTATTTTATATATATAAAAAAGAATAAAAGCTCACAGAAATATGTAAGACTTAAGTATAAAAATGGGGTGGTTATATTAGCTGGACATTAAGTAGCAATCTACATGGAAACCTTTGTTTGTGTCTGCGCACGTGTACGCGTTTTCCTTTAAAATAAATATTTGCCATAAATGTACTGTTATTTCCTGCATTGCCAAAACTGACCACAGCTTATGTAATCCTAAAGCATTTTCTTATCAACCCTCACCACGCATGATGTCTGAAGTCATCATCTGGTGACCAGGAAATGACAGGAAGATTCCACATCGCAAAGGAAGAGAATGGTGATTTAAATCTACGCACATTCCTTCCCCGTCCTTCCATCGACTGGTCTAGCAATGAATCCAGGTTTCTGCACTGAAAGTCTTCTCTCAAAGAGACCGACCTTTATAACTTCGCTTTGCCGAGACTGTGAGTGACTTTTGTGTGGAGGAACGTTTAGATCAATCTTATGGCAGATGGAATCAATCTGGTCAGCTGATGGAACATCTGCTAAATGAGGAAAAGAGGTTTGGTGCTAGATGACAGCAATGCCCAATGGCAACTCACCCCCTCCCCCCCGTAAAGGACTTGATATGACCAAATGCTAGAAATAATTTCCCCTCTAAGCCCAGACAGGTGCAAGGAGCAGATAAATGTGATCAACAGGTTCCCAAAGGCTCATGCGCAAAGATAACCCAGAGTCATTTTCTTCCCAAGACGTCCTCTGTCGAATTCCTGCACTCTGATCCAGCTGTCAGAGATATTCGAGAACAAGGAGTTCTGATGCTCAGCTAGCTTTTGTTCAGAGTGTTACATTTTTGTAGATTAAGAAAATGCTTGGATAAGTGCACAAGTCCCAGTACAAAGAAGATGCATATGTCATAGGAGTGGCAGCAGTAAATCAGATGTGCACCTGTAAGTCATCAACATCAGATGGATGCACATTCAGGTGGGTATCTTAATGCACATTCCTATCAGCATTTGGATGGAGATGTGGCTGAATTAATTACCGTATTTTTTGCACCATAACACTCACTTTTTTCCTCCTAGAAAGTAAGGGGAAATGTCTGTGTGTGTTATGGGGGGAATGCCTACGGGTGGCATGCCTATGGATTTTCCTCCTCTAAAAACTACGTGCGTGTTATGGTCGGGTGCGTGTTATAGAGTGAAAAATACGGTAATTAGTTAATATTGAAATTTATTAGTCTTTTCTTTACCGCTGAAGCGCAAAGTATACAATATTTTAAGCAACAAACAAACGGAAAGCAGCAAAAAACTCCACAAATCTATATTAAAACATCCCACCCTTTTCTTGAAGAAGGAATGTTTTTGCCAGGTGCCTAAAGATATGTAATGAAGGTACCAGGTGGGCCTCCCTGGGGCAAGCATTCCATAAGCAGGGAGCCACCACTGAAAAGGCCTGTTCTTGTGTTGCCACCCACCAGACTTCCCATGGAGGGGGCCTCAGATGACGATCGCTGGTTCATATGGAGAGAGGTGGTTCTTGAGTTATCGGGGTCCTGAGCTTCATAAGTCTTTAAAACAAGAGTTTGAATTGGACCTGGATTTATTTATTCATTTTACATTTCAATCCCATTGTTCTGCTGTCATGGAATTCAAGGAAGTGGACATGTGGTTCCCAGGGGGTCACCCATTCAGACCAGATTTGGGCCTACTTAAAACTAATGAGATGCTGATAGGTAATGTATGCATTCCATTGCGCTCCACTCCTGTAATTAATCATTAAATGAATCAACCAAACTTGTGATTTCCCAAAGGGAGGGTAGCTCATTGGGGCAGGCCAACCTCAGCTGTGGAGAACTATGAATTTAGTGTTTTCTCCATCAAGGGTGAAATGCACTCTGTGCTTGCTTAGAAGCACTTTGCCTTAAGGACTTAAAAAAAGTCTGCTCAGAGCAATGGCACATGCTGCCTAAGATAACCAGTATAAAAAAAGCACATAAATGTGGCAACTCTAGGAAGAAACAACAGAATGAGGCCCACTCAACTCCTTCTCATGGTGCTTCTGTTCAGAGGCACCCACTTTCAGACTAGAAAGAGTATTAGCACTCTGTGGCTACTTGCAGTCTTCTGGCATGTGAACACACAGAGGGGGAAATGGTGCATAAAGTGCAGCCGTTGCATGATGAAATCTACCCAGCATTTAATGCGGCTCAGTGATGGAGCATAGGCTTGGCATGCAGAAGGTCCCAAACTCAATCCATCTCCAGATGAATTCAAATTCAAATTAATCTGGAAAGAAGACCGAGAGAGGCTCCCTGTCTGAAACCCTGGAGAGATGCTGCCAATTAGTGTACACATTAGTGGGCTAAATGAGCCAACGTTTTGTCTTGGAATTGTTAGGAAATTCATTTAAACAATGCAGATGGATTCCAGAAAGAAATATTGACTACACTTTAATGAGGAAACTCCACAAAGCAGTGTAATCTGGGAAGAAATTAACAGACAGGTTTTGACTTTCTTAGTTCAGGCCTTTTTCAGGGCAGAGGGACAGTTAACCAAACATATTTGGTGTGGAGAGAAACCCTCAAAACTGCACAGCCAATCAGAGCAAATGCCAGTCTGCCTAGTTGCTAAGCAACACCTCCACTCACCTCCCGCTTGGCTACTTGACTTTAACACTATCAGAAGAAACCCCTTCCAAAAGGAATTAGTTAGCTCCCTATGTTGTTAGGCTATTGTGTAGTGAATGCATCATGTTTGAAGCAGCCTTGATGCTGTCAACAGTAGGGAAGAAGATGTTTAGCGTAAACACACACATTGTATACACATAACACAGTAGTAAGATGGTCAGGCCTAACCACCTGTGCCACACTGACTGGGCGGGTGGGGGAAGGGAAGCAAACTTCTCTCAAGTTTTCAGCAGAACACCTTCCGTAGAAATTATCATTTGGAACTGCTACATGTTTTTGTGGTCCATAAGATCTGGAAGGGAGCAGGCTAAGAATGGCTGCCTTGAAAGCATCTAAAGGCCACATCCCTGACTCCTTCCAACTTTAACCAAATCATGCCCTGCAAACACACCTCACTTCACCTTATAATCCAGGGGTGCCAACTCGCCCTCAGGATTGTGGGTGCCTGCTGCGCAACACGGACGTGTGATGTCACAAGCACACGCCTGCACATAGTGATGTCACACGCACTACGTACAGGAGTGTGCGTGTGATGTCATACGTCTGTGTTGCTGCAGCTAATAGCAGCTCCTCTTCCTCCTCCTCCTCTCCACAGCCAGCAAGGCATCCTTTTCCACAGGCTCGGAGGCAGAGAGACTCTGCCCCCACATCTGAGTCCCTCACCCCCCCAGAAAGGGTGCCTCGCTGGCTGGCTGAGGAGGGCGGAGCTGAGCTGCCATCTGCCAGCTTTTCTCATTGACTTTATGGGTGCCCCGCCCCCAGAATTATATTATTGTGGGTGCCCAAGCACCCACTGCCCCCTGGAGTTGGCTCCTATGTTATAATCAGTGCACTAGAAACAAGGTCTATTTTCAGAGTGCCTAAAGAAGATGTGGTTTCGCTCCACCTCTCACCACCCTCCTCAGTTGATGAGTCCAGATGATGGGGAATTGTGGTCCAGCAATGTCTGCAGCCCCATTCCTGGCCTAAATAAATGAATATTTGGGGATCGGGAGGATACGAATAAGACGTGCCTCTTTTCTTTATTTCAGGAAGCAGTTTGCACCTCCCAAATTTGGGAAGTGCTGGTGTAAGCTATCTGGCAAAGCCTGACGCTTTTAGCAGCAGGGGATACGGACGGGATTAGATCAGTTTAAGAATAATGTCTCAGGGACTTCGGAAAGCCGTGATCACAATGTAAAAACGGCAGGCAGGTGGAGGGGCTAAAATTAGGAGCCGGGGTTGTCTGCTTCGGCGAGGAGGAGGCAGGCAGAAGGCGATGGGTAAATTGGGGGTGTTTGCGCCGGCGCAGCCGCTGATTGGCTCTCGCGTTATATTGGGTGGCGCCTCCAATTATGGGCACAGGAGCAAAAGAGGATCAGGGCTGGTGGGTGTGCGCTGGGCAGCTGCCAGCCCCCACCCTCCAGCCCTGGGGCGAGGGGAGGGGGCGTGTCTCACGAGTAAGAGGGCGGGGCTCCGCCTGCAAGCGTGCGAATGAAATTCAATCCGCCTCGAGCCGTTCATTCATTCACTCACTTTTGGGCGGCTTCGAGCGGGACCTTCGCCTTGGGAAAAGCGAAAGGAAACGCCACGCCGCTCCGTTCTGGCGAGCGCGCTTATCTGGCCATCAAATACGTGGTGCTGCTTTGTCGACGGGGTACTTTCACCTGCGAAAAGGCAACCAATCGAGCAACAAGAAGAAGAAAAAAGCGAAGGAAGCAAGCAAAGAAGGAAAGGAAAGACCAGTGAAGGGGATCGGGTCAGGGTTTGGGGTTGGTTTTTTCTTTTTCTTTTTGCCAAATGGCCAAAGGAGAAGGAGCGGAGAGCGTTGCAACTGCGGGTCTTTTGCAGCAAAGTATCTTGAAGCAAGAAGAACTGATACGTCCCAAGGTACGTAAGGAAAAATGTGAGCGGAGGGGAGGGGTTCCCCTTTGGGAGGTCGGGCCGGGGTGGGGAGTTTAGATTTGAAGCCGCGATCCTCGCGCGCTGGGCTTGGGAGGAGGGGAGTTCCATCGGGCGTTACTCCCGAGGAGGCATGGCTAGTAAGACCGGGGCTGCCACGTGAGTGGATCCGCATGGCTCGATCCGGATGGCCTTTGGGAGTTTCTTCTTCAAAGGGCCGTGCATTGTGTGTGCAAGAGCGAGGCTTTGGAGCAGAAAGCGCACTATAGATCCTGCGATTCGCCCCAACGCCGGGATGCGGGTCGTGGCGTCAAAGCGATGTGGCAGATCCGAATCCCGTCGGGATTGGGGCGTGGGGGTGGTGACGGGAGGACTCCTTATAAGGAGTATCCGACCAGATGAGAGGAGGGGAACGGCCCACATCTCGGATGAGGACTGTGGCGGGTTGGAGGCGCTTTGTGCGGGCTGGCTTTTCTCGGGAGGCGCCGGGGCCATTAGTCTGGGCTGAGCTCTCTGCGCGGGACGCTGCGAAGTCTCGCACCGCCTGCTGCGCGAGGGGTGCTGCGCCCCCTGCCTTTCTTCCCCCACAACCTTCGAGTGGTAGTAAATCGGCTCCAAAGGCCTCCGAGCCGTTCAAGTTCATTCATTAGAGACAAGGGCAAACTTTCCTTAAAGGCGCCGCGTTCGCTTTACTCTCGATGGGTGGGGGTCGCTCGCGCTGTTTTAACTTCCTGGCAACTAGAAAATCAGACTTGTTCCCGCTTTCTCATATGCATTTAAAATATATACATAGCGGAGTGGGAGGTCCAGGTGGAAGTAAAGAGGATAGGGAGCATAAAGTAATAACTGATTTATAGGGTGTTCGTACTAATGTACAAACTTACTACGTTTGTTTTTGTAAACTATATGGAAGGGGGGGTGTCTATGTCTAGTTTTTAACTCTAAAGTTTAGAGTCTAAACTTTGGAGGGAAAGGCTATGTTCCTTCTCCCCCACTGTCAGAGGCAATATTCCTCTGAACACTGAGAATCACAAATGGGGAGAGTTTTGCTGCTGGACTCTGGTCTTGGCTTTCCATCTGGTTGGTCCCTGAGAACAGAATTCTGGACTAAATAGGCCACTGACCTGATCCAGAAGCAGATAGGTAGCCGTGTTGGTCTGCCATAGTCAAAATAAAGAAATCCTTCCAGTAGCACCTTTAAGACCAACTAAGTTAGTTCTTATACCAAGAACTAACTTAGTTGGTCTTAAAGGTGCTACTGGAAGGATTTCTTTATTTTGACTATGGCAGACCAACACGGCTACCTATCTGTAACTGGAACCATGGAAGGCACCACATTGAGCCGCATGAAATGGAAGTCCATCAACCTCACCAAGAAACTTGCACAGGTACAGACTGATATCTTCTTTCATACCAAGAACTAACTTAGTTGGTCTTAAAGGTGCTACTGGAAGGATTTCTTTATTCTGATCCAGAAGGACTCTTCTTGAGTTCTAACCATGACTTCCAAGGTGGGATTTTGACCTGTTGGCTTCCTCATGACTCTTGAAGACTAGAGAATCTGGGGCAGAGATGAAAGCTCGTCAAAAGATAATAGCCCTGGGCACTAAATAAAAACTGCCAGTACTGATAGTAGATGGTATTGATCCTTATTCCAGGACTCGAAAGGGTATCGTTGAACAGTTTGCAGTATGTTGAATGGGTGCAAAATGTGTGTGGAAATTTCACCTACCCAATAGGTTCTTGTGTGAATGAATGAAGTAAGGAGGAGTGTAATTTAAGGGGTTTGGAACAGCACATGAACTGCATTACTAGGATTAGAGAGAATGACTTTCAGCGAACCCTGGGTTAAAAGCAGAGAAACACAACACTTCTTGAATGGGACCAGCCTCTTGTATAAAGCAGGGGTGCTATTTTGCAGTGTGTGTGTTTCCCCCCCTATAAGATTTGAAGGTCCATTCATTCAAGCTCGAATTGCAAAAAGTCAATATGCTACAAGAGCATGTGTGGTTGCTTCAGAGTTAGCAATATTATCACTCAACATAGGTCAGAGTTATTAAAAGGGGTGGTGGGATTCTTGCCATTTTAAAGTGCTCCTGAGGAGCAATTCTATGGAGCCTGCCACACAGCTGATGGAAGCAAAAGCATCCCCTCCGCATGAAATGCTTTGCAGGCTTCTTCCAGTGTTAGTTGCAACATCCCTACTGAAGATGTTGACTCCTTGCAACAGAAGGGAAAGGCGAGAAGCACAGAGGTGCCTTGCTCAAGGTTGCCTGTTGTTGAATTAGTATCAGGATTGGCTTCTGATAGTGGAAAGCCCAGACCTTACTCCTTGCAAAGGCTTTGGAGACTCATTGTTACAGCAGCTCCTTGTACTGTGCTGCATGGGGTGAGAGTAGCTCATAACTTCCCACAGGGCGCTATTGATGGAGCCCGCCTCCTGGGGAAAGTGTACACCAGTGCCGTTGAAGTACGTGTCTCTTTCAGGGCCTCTCCCTTTCCAGTTGCCAATTCCGGGGCTTGGGGGGTGGGGAGCTGCCCCAGCCGTTCTCCCTGCAAATGCAGCTGTGCCGCTAAACTTGGCAGCTGGATTGCTTTGCAGAATTAGGCTTGTGTTAGTCCACTGGCTCCATTCAAAGCAGTTGGTTTTGCTGCTTTCTAGAGAAGTTTGCTTGTTATCTGTAAACCAATCCCCCGTTGTTAATCTTCTAGATTAAATATGGTCCAGTGGATCCAGGGAGCTGTGCGCATTGTTCTTTTTTCCTACTTCCAAGTTTACTGTATAGATAGATGGAGCAGTTGCATTGCCAGGCAGCCACGTGGAGCTTATGCTGAGTAATCTTACTGAAAGAGTAAGGCAGGAAATGTGTGTTTGTGTCTTCCCTGCCCACCAATTCAAATCTCACTTCCGCCATAGATTCAGTAGGTAGGCTTTTGTGGGTTGCCATCTGTGTCTCAGCTGTGTCTCATCTGAAAAATGGTGATAGTAATACTGGCCTGCTTTATGGGGCTGCTCTGAAGCTTTTCTGAGGGAGCCCATGGCTTTTCAGTGCTCTGAAGCAAGCAGAGGGAACTTGTGTTGTTGGACTCCAGTTCACATCAGCCCCAGGCAGTGATGAGGAATGGTGGGAGTTCAGCAACATCTCGAGGGCCACAGTTTCCCCATCCCAGCCGTACAGTGCAATGTAGAAATTTAAAAAAATTGTGGTGCAAACCTATACATATCTACTCAGAAGTATATGGAGATCAATGGGGCTTACTTTCATGGAAGGAAGTGCATTTTAAGAGTGCAGCCTTAAAGAGAGCACCGCCGCCAGGAAATGGGGACTTGGATCGCAGGTGGTACTTATGATGGAAACAAAGTGGTGCTTCTCTCCAGAAAAGGTTCATATGGCTAAATACTATATATTTGTGGTGGGAGTCTTGGTTTAGACAGCCAGCACCCGCAGAGTGTGTGTCATCAGATGCTTCATGGAGAAGAGAACCCATTTTATGTGGGTTTTTAAAAATATCTTTAAGCACTTCATGTAACTGGTTAGAGTACTATTGCATTATCTGACCACAGACTGAACTGTAGCAGGTACATATCTGAGCCCTTCTGTGGTATTCAGAAGGTTTAAGGCTGCACACCTATCCCAAACTCCATAGGAGTAAACCCCACTGAACTCAATGCATCTTCCTTCTGAGTAGATATTGTGTGTGTGTATGATTAACTGTAAGACCCCGATTCTTGAGAAAGGGAGGGAGCAAACATGATGGATCTCTCTGGATTCTACCTTTAAAGCTGCGTACGCACTCTACATTCAAAGCTCATTATTTTTCTCAAGGAATTCTGGGTACTGCATTTCACTAAGGGTTGCTGGGAATGGTAACACTGTGAGGGGTAAACCATTGTGCCCAGGATTCTTTGAAGGAAAGAATGTGATTTGAGTGTGCTTTAAAGGTAATAGTGTGTGCAGTGGTACCTCGAGTTACAAACACCTCAGGTTACAAACTCCGCTAACTTGGAAGAGTTACCTCGAGTCAAGAACTTTGCCCCAGCATGAGAACGGAAATCGTGTGCTGATGACGCAGCAGCAGCAAGAGGCCCCATTAACGAAAGCACGCCTCTAATTAAGAACAGTGTCAGGTTAAGAATGGACCTCCGAACGAATTAAGTTTGTAACTAGAGGTACCACTGTACACAGCCTTACCTGGGACTGCTGCTGCTGCTGATTGGGTGTGGAGTAGAGTTATTCAGTCTTCCAAAAGACTCGGGGTAGCATAACTGGTCTGGTCTGCATAAAAACCCTGTGAGGTAGGCTTAGTCTGAAAGACTGACTGGCCAAAGTTCACCAGGTAGTCTTCCAAGTCCACTGCTCTACCTTTGGGGAGGGCTGCTACATAGAGAGAGAGCACCTGCTTTCCATACAAAGGGTTCTAGGTAATCCCAAGTATCGCCTGGTAGGGCTGGCAAAGACTCCCCTCTGAAACCCTGGAGAGCCACTGGCAGTTGGGAAGGCTAAACTGTGGCTCCTCAGATGTTGCTGGGCTTCAGTCACCCCAACATTAAGAGAACCAGATATAGGCTAGCGGTGGGGAAGCAGTGGTCATAGAATCATAGAACGGGAAGGGACCCTGAAAGTCATCTAGTCCAAGCCCCTGCAATGCAGGAATTTCAACATGCATTCCCCCATCCAATTTGAAATCATAGCAGACCCTGCTTAGCTTTGCAAATGTGCTAGCATTTTAATGAATGAATGATGATGCTATTGCTGCACCACTAGGAAATTGGTCGGTTCTGAAATTATTACTTGTTTAAGAAGTAGGCTTGTCATGGCCATAGATTTGTATGCCATGATGAGCTTATTAAAAGTAAATATTCTGCAGCCTGTAAATGATGTATAAAATAAACATTTCACCCCACCCCCTGAATAGACAGGGAACAAAAAGACAGGGAGAGTTAGCAGGAAATTAGTGTTGTGGTGTGGAATGCATTGCCACGCACACACAAGCAACACACCCACTCTGGGCAACTTCTGTTGTCCGTCCTTGATGCAACTCCATTGTCCACTTGAGGCAGAGCTGTTTGCAAACGTTGAGTGAGCAATGTAAATCTTTGCTAGTAAGAGTGGGGAGTAGTAAAGCTGTCTGCTCAAATATGCCTTGAGCTAATACAACCAGATATGACACATTGCTTGGAAGTCATTCAAGGCTCTGGACTGATAAATGCAAGAAAGTGATTAAAAAAACCACACACAACCTCAACTAGTTGCAAAGTTGTTAGGTTGCCATGCTGTTCCCACAAGAAGCTGAATATGCCCAGGAATGATGGTGGGTAATATAGTACGTCCTGTCCTCTATTTTCCAGAGAGAAAGCAAAGGAAAGCTATCGATATGCAGCAAAGTGTGTTATGCCATTGGCGGAGCGCCCTACCAGATCACTGGCTGCGCCTTGGGCTTCTTTCTGCAGATTTACTTGTTGGATGTGGCTCAGGTAAGTCTGACCAGCTTGTATGTTTGCTTTTTGAGGGGTGGCCCAAAGGTGATGGAATGCAGCACTCCACTGAGTAACCTTCAAATTGAAACAGAAGGTTGGCAGGAGAAGGGTTTTCGCTATGCCTGACAGGCCCTTGCATGAAGGCTGCCTTTGGATATACTGTAGCTAACAATATAGCAGAACAGATAGGTAGCCGTGTTGGTCTGCCATAGTCAAAATAAAAAAAATCCTTCCAGTAGCACCTTTAAGACCAACTAAGTTAGTTCTGAAGAAGTGTGCTTGCACACGAAAGCTCATACCAAGAACTAACTTAGTTGGTCTTAAAGGTGCTACTGGAAGGATTTTTTTTATTTTGAATATAGCAGAAGAGAGTGGTAGAGTTCTGTTGCTGGAGGAAGGTCCATAGCTTAGTGATGGAGCAGCTGCATTGTATGCAGAAAGTCGCAGGTTCAATCCCTGGCAGGTAGGGCTGGGAAAGACTTCCTGTCTAAATACCCTGGGAGCCACTGTCCATCAGAATAGACAATATTGAGCTAGATGGATCTATGTCCTAACTTGGTATAAGGCAGCTTTCTATATTCCAGTGTAAATTATGTTGTTTGCAGGAGTAGCATTTCATGATACAAGTTCCTCTTCCAAGGAAAATGTGCCCTACTAGCCACCTGGGGCTTGAAAACCCTCCAGTTTTTTGATGCCTGCCTGAGGGGTTTTCCCAAGCACCTGACAGGCTGCACTTTGGAGCTGCTGGTCTTTGTGTTATGGTGTCATCTCTCCCTGCCTGCTGAGCTTCTGTAATGTGTGGCAGGTCACAAGTTGTTCAAGCTTAGTGGGGGCAGACAAAGACCACCTGAGATGACAAAGACAAGTGGTGCACTTGGAAAGCATAACTGATGGAACCTCACCTTGTACTCACGTGCTTCCACACCTTCAGTCTTAAGCTGCTCGACCTGAATTGGATCTCTTCCTCTCCCGCATAGCTGGACCCTTTCTATGCATCCATCATCCTTTTTGTGGGCCGCGCATGGGATGCCATTACTGATCCACTGGTGGGTTTCTTCATCAGTAAAACGTCATGGAGTCGCCTTGGACGCCTGATGCCCTGGTAAGCTGGTTTTTGCCGAAATTTGGGATTCGTAAAGCTAGTCAGTGCATAGTGCTTGTCACTATGTTGAGAAGCACATGCATTTGTGAATGGAGTGGGGGCCTGTCTCGGGGCAGATCGTTCATAATATGGCTCCCCATATGAAGCCAAAATTTGGCAATCTTCTCATATATCTTCTCAATTTTGCGCCCCCTTGGCTTAATCTCCTGTGTAGGGGAAACTCCTGAGGCAAGCAAGAGGCATTGTTCGAGATAAGGACAAATTACTCTAAATCATCAGGAGGGAGGAAAGGAACCCACCAGCTGCAGGAATAGAAGTTTTTGGATTAACTATCTGCAGTCTGGATTCAGGCTGTTCTTCCTAGGCTGGAAAAATGGCTTTTTTCTTTCTTGGCTTCCCCTGCAGAATGAATGAGCCGTGTGTAGTCGTAGCTATGTTATTCTGTCTGATAACGAGGAAAAGAGAGGGCAGGCATTTGGTTTATGCCCAACAAAGGATTTAGCAATGTTTTATTATGCACTCCCCGCTTGACTGAGGTTGAATGGGCTTTATTTAAATTATCTTTGGACTGAACCAGGAGTGTAAAGGAGCAACTCAGAGTAAGATGATGAACGGTTGCTTATTCAATTTGGCAAGAGATTGCATTTGTGAACAGGCTTTGATTTTTTTAAAACTGCATGCTGAGGAAGAACCCCAGAGTGGAACTTTAATGGCAGAGATTGGTCATTCTAGTCTCCTGTGTAGGGGAAACTCCTGAGGCAAGCAAGAGTCTCCCAGTGCAAGGACACATTGCAGCCAAACGGTGCAATGCAGGGGCAGTGAGGGGTGTGGTGAACTTCCTGAGGGCCAGATAGCTAAGTCTGGAAGGCTACATCTGGCTCCCAGGCCAGAGGTTCCCCACCCCTAGTATAGGTGAAAACTGGGGAACAGATCCTTTTAATAATACTGTCATCACTGACATAGCTGTCAACTTACAGATTTGAAAATAAGGGACCAGCAGCCTTGAAAATAAGGGACCAGCAGCCAAAATAAGGGACCTGCAGCCTCACCTGTTCCAGGCACCCCAGTCTTCCTGTCCTCCTGCAGTCTGGTCAAACTCATGCTGGTAGCTTCGAGAACACTGTCCAACCAACTTTGTAACCAGAGGTTCAACTGACTAGAATCTGAATCACATGCACCACAAGGCCTATGCAGCCTCAACTTAAGATGGCTCCCTGGCCTGGCTTTGCACTGCAAAGTTTGCAGCAGCACGTGCAACAAAATGGCGTCCAGCATTCAAAAAAACCCTCAGCTTGCATTAACTAGCCACACACAAGGCATGCAAGCTCCACCCCCCAGTCGTTCTTAGACTTCTTATTGGATGAGCAACACAGCCAAGCAACACAGTTGGAGCCTCCCTCCTCCCTGGCTGGCAAGGGAGGGAGGGAGAGGAGCTGCTTCCTTTGAAATTTAAGGGACATCCTTTAAGGGACATTTAAGGGACATCCATCAATAAGGGACAGCAGCGGGACATGGCGCTGGAATAAGGGACTGTCCCTTCAAATAAGGGACACTTGACAGCTATGATCACTGATAGTCAGAGGCTCCCTGTCAAGCAGGGTTGCAGCTCTTTCTGGAGATAGAACCTTCGAACTACAGCTTTCCCCATCTAATACTGGAGAATGTTAATGACTGGAAAGCTTTTGGTGCCTGGGCAAACAGCAGCTTTTCCCCCCTTGAGGACTAGGAGAGTGCTGCCACCTCTTTCCTAACAGGCCTACGCCTCCACAATACTCTTCACACATTTGGCGCAGAAGAATCTGGAAGGCAGTATATTACCCAAATATTTCCTGTTTTCAGTACTTGGAGAAATTAGGGAAGAGAGGGGTTGTCTGAAGGGTGGAAATGTGCTTAAATTAGAACTTGCAGTGGGACCAGAAACCATTGTGGCTATTCAGATTCCTATGGATAAAGTGGAACTTCTTGATAAATCAAAGTTGCAGCAAAATAAATAAAAAAGGGCTAACTAGCACCCTGGGATTTATAAGGAAAAGCTTCCTAGGAGACAGCTGCTTATGTCTGAACTTTCCCAATCCTCTTTCGGCTGACAGCAATAGCTAGTTATGGCTGAGGTATAGTGGCAGCCTCTGAACCTGGGAAGCATTTGCATCTGTTACTAGGATTGCATTGCTCACTGGCTGAAGGGCCTAACGGTAGATAACATATGAAAAAGGGTTGGGTGGGGAGGAGCTGCCCAGGGAGAAATTAGATATGCCTTTCCTTGGTAGGGCATGATTATACTCTCCACCCCACCCTTTGGGGTTCTTAAATTTGCTGGTGCAACTTGGTGCTTTTTGTTTTGCTTCTGTTGGCCTTAAACCCAGGCCCAAAATATCCCTCCCCCACTGCTCTTGCCTTTGCTGAGGTTCCAGGACTGGAATAAAGGGCGGGTGTCTGCCCAGCCAGCATGCAATGATGCTATTTGGGTTCAGTCCAGGAAGGCCAGTCAGAAGCCAGAAAAAACTCCTGTTGGCGTCTCACATAGACTGGAGGGGCCTACAACAAAATGTTGCTGTGTGGAATGTTGCTGTTCAGGGTACCTGTCAGTGAACTGGGCCCCCTTTCATGTAATTCCATTTCATTCCCATCTCCTATCCCCTTCCCCCCTTTGCCTCCTCATTTTCTGGGTCAGCTTTCTGCTCTGTGCTTATTGGGTTGTTCTCTGGGTTGTCCTTGTGGTGGTGATTTGGTACTTCTGCAGGCCTTAGGGTCCGTATGTCTATTCCCACCCCCCACTCCCCGAAGTATGCCATCTGTGGGGAGGGTACTTCTGTTTTCACTTTATAGGGATTGGCTATTGGAGAAGCAGTTAGCCATTGATACACTGTTTCACAGCGATGGAATACAGTCGTAACTTGGAAGTCGAACAGAATCCGTTCCCGAAGTCCATTCAACTTCCAAATCACGGCTTCTGATTGGCTGCAGGAAGCTCCTGCAACCAATCGGAAGCCCCATTGGATGTTCGGGTTCCGAAAGAACGTTCGAAAACTGGAACACTCCCTTTTGGTTTTTGATCGTTTGGGAGCTGAGGTATGACTGTAATGGGATTTATACCCCAACATACTCTGGAGTGCCCAGGCTCCCCATGTTAGCGGTATATAATATAGATCCTCATTGGCTTTTTATGATATGCTAATAAAATGCTGGCCAGGATGTCAGCAGGAAGTGAGTGGGGGCTAATTAAGTTTGTTGGGAGTAGGGGACTAGTTTATTCTTGGGAAGCAAAAAAAATTCTGCAGTTAGGAAAGTGGCTCAGCCAGATACCTTTGTTGGCATTAGTAAATATGACTCACAAAGACAAAGGGGTGTCAGTAGTGTCTGGAATGTGTTAATGAATATGTAGAAACAAATGTGACTTCATCTTCACCTGTACATGATCTCATGGAAATCTTTTGTAAGTGGGCCCATTGCAGAACAGAAAGCAGAACACCCTAGCTGTGACATTGTCTAGGCCATTGTTAAGCTAGAACTGATTCTTTTAAACCTATTTTAGTAATAACTTGCCTGGCAATTTATTGCAGCTGAGATATTTCTGGGCAAGGCTTCCTGCAGTTGAGTTGAAGTTTGTGTGAGTCTGCTTAATACCTTCCATAGCACCAGTGCTTCTCCCTCACTTTTGCATCTCGGATGGTGAGTTGCAAATACAGTATTGAAAGTCCAGAATAGCAACATGTCAGAGAGCAGTTAAGTTTAGTGATTTCTGATGTGGTAAGTGGGCTGAGCAGATGGCTTATGAGGTCGTGTCCTTATCAACCTGAGTCGGCTTGCTTCTCTCTAAAATTGGCTCCCTCTCCATCGCACGTCTCTCCAGTCAGGCTTGCAGGGAACAGGGCTCGCTCCTGCGATGCAATCCTGTCCACATCTCCTTTGAAGTACCGTATTTTTTGCCCTATAAGACTCACTTTTTCCCTCCTAAAAAGTAAGGGGAAATGTGTGTGCGTCTTATGGAGCGAATGCAGGCTGCGCAGCTATCCCAGAAGCCAGAACAGCAAGAGGGATCGCTGCTTTCGCTGCGCAGCGATCCCTCTTGTTGTTCGGGCTTCTGAGATTCAGAATATTTTTTTCTTGTTTTCCTCCTCCAAAAACTAGGTGCATCTTATGGTCTGGTGCGTTTTATAGAGCGAAAAATACGGTAAGTCCCACTGTCTTTGATGGGGCTTAGCATGCAAAGGCTTGTAGCCTTATTCTAATATTGCCCACAACATCTTTAGCATGTTCTCTGCAGTGGCTTTTGGGTGTCTTCCCTCTGCAAGAAGTAGCCACAAGGAGAAACACAGCTGTGGGTGGGTGTTTCTGGAACACACGCTCAATTTGCAATGACTGTGAGGACCCTAGAAGGTGTCCCATTAAGATTTGCAGGGGTTCTGTGGTAGGTGATTGAGGACTTCTCTGTACAAGTGGTAAACCAAGAACAAACCTTGGTTACAGCTCATGGTTTGTCTGGCCCCAGTTTGGTTCTGGTAGTAGCAGAAGAAGCACTGTGGCTGTGATCTTTGCTTGGGAAACTTGCTCATTTGTGCTAAGCTGTGGTTTAGCACAGCATTTCATGAAAACTGAGCCAGGGTTTTACTACTCAATAATAATATTGGGCAGTATTATTATTGCTTGTTACTATGTTATGTATCTTTGTGTTTTTTACATTGTAAACTGCCCTGTGCTCCTAGGATGAAGGTTGGTATAGAAATTTAATAAATCTTAATAATGATAAATAAAACACTAATAATAATACAGCGAAAATTTTGCTTTTAAAAACTTCAACATGGAAGCAAGGCTTACTTTTGAAAAATCTGCTTTAAATTTTTTAAAAAATTAGTATCTCCTCTCCCCCTCCCGCCCCCGCCTCACACTTTCCATTCTGATTTGAAGCCGAGCTGAAAATCAAACTCTTTCCCTTTCCCCAAGAGCAATGTGTGTGGAAGGAAGCTATTTCACACATGGCAGAGGAAATGGTTAAAGCTGGTGGGCGGGGAAGGAGAAGAGATTGCGGTGGAACACACCATCGAGCTCAGCCAATGGAGAGCCAGGGTGTGTGCCTGTCTAGCCTGTTTCATATATCTCTGCGGATCAGCGGGTGGGGGTTACTAGAAGTCAAACTGCTGGGAGACTGTGTCACTCTTAGAATGGGTTGGAGAGGAGGAAACGGATGAAGCTAGCCGTCCGGTCTTGAACTCTGTAGCAGTCATTCTTGCTAAAAAGGTGTTTTACAAGGGGATCTCCACAAGGGCATCCCCACTGTAGGCTGTGGACGCTCCTCCACTTTCCGCACCACTATCAAGCTATGTAGAGTTTATGGGGATTTTTTTTTTAAGCCCAGGGGCAAGAGGAAGGCTATGCAAATACTGAGTATCTGGAAGCAGTTCAGAATATCAGGACGCTTGTGATTGTCTTAGTGTCCTACACACGTCACCTTTCCATTCCGCGTCATGGGAATTGGCGTGCTGTGGGGCAAAATGCCCATGAGTCACATTAAAATAATTTCTCTCTTCCGTCTGCTTCCCTTGCCAGATGGAGAAAAGTAGTTTTGCACACACCCTGAGGGATGAATTTAATTTTCGGCCGCATGGCTGCAGCCACCAAAAGAGAAATGAGATTCCTAAGAATTCTACCAGGATTGCCCATGCCTGTTTATTATTATTATTATTATTATGCCCACATAATATGCGCACAGAAACCTTTTTTTTTAAAGAAAGAAAAGAAAAACTAATTCAGACTTGCTCTCCACAATAGCTCTTGTTACCCTTGAACTCACTTAACAGTGGGGCAGTTCCTGCCCCACATAGTCCTTACAATCCATGTGAAGCAAGAGTGGTGGGCACAGCCCCCTAGCTATCGGTCACATGGCATCACAATGACATCAAGTGCAAAGAGCTTTGAAGTGCTAAAGTTGGGACTTCAGAGCCCCTTTCAAGGCGCTGCTAAAACTTGTTTTCCCAGGGGTTTCCATTCAAATCCATCCTTGAATCAGGAAGGGGTTTGTCTGGAATCTTGCTCATTTCAGCTATACTGCTATGTTCCTGCATGAGAAACATTCATGCCCAGCCAGCACAGGATTTCTCCTCCCCCTTCTGCCCATCAGATAACTGAAGTCAGTTGAAGAATGGGTGGGCATTTTCTGGGGAAAGTTGCCTCTCAGACCAATTCAGACCCCCTGGAGAGCCAAGGTTGGCCTACAAGCTGGAGGTTTTGAGAATGCAGAAAGTCCAAATGACAGTACACACATTTCTAGCGTGTACAGTCCACAGAGAAGTCCTACACAAAGGCTTATTGAACCGAATGAGAACTGCACCGAGAGAACAGTAAATGTGTTCTTGCAAGGCTCCTCTTCATTTTAATGAGGCCTATGCAAGAGCACATTCCCATTATAGGTTGTGTCTTCTAGATCTCTCTTGGCAACCTTGAGTTTAGTTATCAAAGGGTGTGTACACATGTGTAACCCGGTGCCACTTTTGATTTTTGCCTCTGTGCATTAGCTAGCAGGTGAAAGGCAAGAAAAAGCCAGCCGGTCCTCCCCCAACCCAACCCCACCTGGATTGAGCATCCACTCTTCTCATGTTAGCCTCTGCTTATGTGCTGGGGGGGGGGAGCTTTGCTTGGTTGGATCCCTATTCTCTATGCTTATTAGACTGGAAGAGCTGGGAAAAGTTGACAAGCATTAGGCCAACTTCACTTAGGAGGAATATGGTTCTTCCTCCCCTGTCGGAGACACTGTGCCTCTGAATACCAGTTGCTGAAAACCACGGCAGAGAAGAGGGGTTGTTGTGCTCAGGTCTGGCTGGCTGGCTTGCTTCCTGCAGACAACTGTGAGACCGGGATGCTCGATTACTGGCTTGATCTAGCCAGCTTCTCTTACGTTCACCAGGTCCTTTCCTGTAAAAGGATTTAGCAGTTTCTCTCCTAGGGAATAAATGGATATCTTCCCCTTTGTCTCTTCACCCCAATCCCCGCCCTCCGTCTCTATGTACTCCTCTGTCCTGTTGATAACGTATCCTTGCTACAGAGAATGTGCATACAGCAACGCACTCCGGTTTCCTGGAGGACCAGTGACACAAGAGGCGTTGAATGATAAAGACCTAGGTTTCCAGTTAAGGGCGAAAGCTGTAGCCCAAGTTGCCTATGTTGCAGGATACGCCACTGCTTTCCAGCATACCGCCTGCATTTTCCCCCTGGGCTTTTATTTGTTCTGGGGTGTATGTAGATCTTTAGCTTATTTGGGGGAGGAATTCTGAACATTGCCAGTTTTCCTTCTGTGAAATGCATATCTTGTGGAAATAAACCCACCTGAGTTGACTAGCTTGCAGAAATATTTGGCCTTTCAAGCCACACTTATTTATGCTAGTTTTCTGTGGCTTACAATAGGCTGGCGACCTACACCTAATTCTTTGTCACTGGATGGCCAAGTGGCTGTTTAAAAGTCTGTCTTATCATGTGGTCCTGCGTGGGAAGTAGATACACAAAGAAAGCCAGTTCACTTCTCTTTTCTGAGTGAGGGAGGTAGTGAATTCCTCTCTTTGGGTGGAGAAGGTGGCACTTTAGTTCCTTGGTTTAGCTTTCCTCGCCTCACACGAACAGCATGTAGACTTCCCCTGCCTCCCTTCCAGTCCTGCAAAATGCTTAGCTCCTCCTGAAGCAGACGGACCTTCTTGCCAAATCTCTGCTTTGTTGCTCACAACAGGTTCTAAAGCTCAGCAGGCCTGCTCCTGCTGCCTCATTGAGGGAGACTGTGTGATCAAAGCCCCACTGCACAAAACCTTACTCAGCTCTTTATGCTCTCTGGAACTTTGCCTCTTCTCTCTCTCTCTTGTTTCTCTGTCTCTCTCTTCTCCTACCCACCCAATCCCGCCCAAGTACTGACAAGCCTGGAATTATAAGCTTGTAGGACTGCAAGCTGAATATGAAGGTCATCTAATCCCTTGGAGCTGAACCAAGGGTTCTGACCATGAGGCGGGGCTCACAGGGATACATACCGCAGCCATAGAGTGAAGAGAATGACAATTATACTTGGCTTTGTTTGCAGTTGTCTTAGCATTTCCCAAGGATTGTGTCAGTATTTGCTTCCTAAAAGTAGGCCGGTATAATTATCCTTTATGATTCAGGTCAGGGACTTGGATTTGGTGGCTTTTCCAAGGCGGCCTAGTAAGTTCACGACTGACATCAGCTTTAACTCCTCCGTGGTAATGAGAACTGCTGTGGCCCCCAGCAGCCATTGAAAGGAACAGGAAGGTGAAAACCCTGTTAGGTCAAGACCAATAGAACTTCTACAGAGGTGGTCAATGGACTACATCCCTTGCATTTAAAACCAGACGAATTCGTATCAAATTATACTTTTTCTCTTCCTTTTCCTCTCTCCGAACCCCAAACTATATCGGGTTTTTCTCATCTTGCTTCAATTTTCAACAGGATTATATTCTCCACTCCTTTTGCTGTGATCTCCTACTTCCTGATATGGTTTGTGCCCGACATCTCTCAAGGCCAAGTGATGTGGTATCTCTTCTTCTACTGCATCTTCCAGACCCTCGTGACAGTGAGTCCCTCAACTTCTTGTGCACAGCCTGCATTTTGCTTTTGAGCAAGGGTGGGAAACTTCCAGCCCACAGGCCAGATTTGGCCCACAAGGCCATTTCCCCCAAAACTGCACCTCATTTAGCTCACACCTGACATCATATGGGATGTGGCCAGACCAGCTGCGGAACTGAATTCCCTGTGGGGCAACTTGATCGTATATCGCCAATGCCTGCAGAAAGTGGCTTTGCCAGTTCTCTGCTTAGTGTGCTTTGCGGAACGTAGGCCTGGCAGAGCCCTTGCAATGTACTTACCGAGTGCAAGAGTTCCTTCCTTCAGTTGGCACTGCTAGCAGAGGGACTCGGGAGCAGTTTCACCAGCAATATGTCATTGAGTGAAACCGCCAACCCCCCCCTGTCCTCATACGATGGAGAGGGAGGAACAAGCTGTATTGCTGAGGTGCCAATACAGCTTGTTCCTCCCTCTGCATCTTTAAACTGCACAGCTGCCCTTGCCTCAGTTGAGCAGTTAAAGGAGCCCCCGGTCCTGCGCTGGCTCCCGCAAGCCAGTGGTGGCTCTGTGAAACTGCTCACCTGAGGGGAGCGCGGTTGCCACTCCCCACAACGAGCAGTTAAAGGAGCCCTGATGGTATGGCCACTTGTGCGCGCGCCCCAGGGTTGTCTCAGCGGGGGGGGGGGACCTTCTCTCCCCCCAGCTGAGCAGTTCAAACAAGCTGCATTGTCCCAGCCTGCGAGCCTGGGTGAAGCCGCCTTGGCTGTCAAGGTGAGAGCTGGGGCAGTTTCACCTAGTGTCTCTTGGGCAAAGGCCAATGCATCTTCTTTTTCCAACATCACGGTATATCGCCAAACCACAATGCTCGGCTGGTGATACAGCGCGATGTTGAAAAGCTGATATCAGCCAGCCCTAATCTTAAATAATAAAACTGAACAAGTGTGCACCGTATGAAGGTGTCTGTATGTTGGTCTTGCTTGCCTCTAAGGACCAGGCCCTCAGCAGGTCCGTGAGCCATTGGCTGCCTGTCTGCAGTGACTGCACCACAGAGCAGGGGGGGGATGCTTCAGAGACCGAATATGCTACTGGCCCCTGGCACACTGGGGGGGGGGGGAATGCCAGCCCACCACATCAGATAGTTTGAGAAATGCTGATGTAAAACTTTCTGTAAATGGGAAAAGTCTAGTCTAGTACCATTGAGAAGGATTTAAGGCCCTTTCTAGCTAGGCATGTGCTTGCCACATGTTGTTGTGTCTCTTGGTCTGGTTTTCATATTTAAATGCCTGAGGAGGAGGGGTTCCTGCTTGCCACAAGATGGGATCCTGGTAGATCTAGACAATGGAAGTTGGGCAGATTTTGAGTTATGCTCTATTTTTGCAGGTTGAGCAGTCTCTAAAGTTACCCTATCTTATTTTGAGGGCTTGGCTTGTCCAGTAGGGGTTTTATCCTCTTCAGGTTGAGAAGCTTGGCACGCGTCAGGCCCCGAAGCCTTGCTTAACTCTTCTTCTACATCACCCCATCCCCACCACACCCTCCTAAAATAGCATCCACTTCGCATTCGCTTCTCCTTTTGTATATTGTAATTGCAGGTTGGACAAGGGTATGTGTAGTCTGACTTCCTTATTTGCTTGTTCTCCTCTGCAGTGTTTCCATGTTCCGTACTCGGCCCTCACCATGTTCATTAGCAGGGAGCAGAGTGAGCGAGATTCTGCCACTGCCTACCGTAAGAACAGCCACTTCCTTGAATGTTGAAATGCTTGCGCTCCTTTCATTTGAGAGTCTCTCTACTTCTTCCCCCCACCCTCTGCTCTCTTGCCCCAGCTAATTGTGTTTTAACTGTGAATTGCTGGGACTTCAGCATGAAATTTGCTCATATGCCCCGCTCAGTTGCATGTGGAGGCTTGAAATTTTGGGTGTGTGCCTCTGGTTGCTATGGCTGGAGGTCTATACGTTTGCTGATGATGGAGCGTCATCGTTGTTACGTGCAGTAAGGTGTGCATTTGAGTGGAAGCAACTTGCTGAAAAGGGGAGAGACTTTTCAGGCTGTTCCTGTCTACTTTGGAGTGTTTACTTAAGACAGGAAGAACACACCTTTGCAAAGCTTGTGTTCAGTGCCTAGTGATCGTGGATGAATTGTGCAGGACAGTTTGGAAAACGCAGGACAGGAGCATTCAAAATACTTTTTTTTTTTCAATGGAAATTGGACATTAAGATTCCCGGGTTGTGAATAATTAGCTTTTCAGAAATCTCTCCTCTCAGCATATCTGTACAGGTGATCTATTTGTCCCACACTTCTGCTCTCTCCCAAATTTCAGGAAGTTCACCACTGTTAAGTTCCTTGGAATGGATGCAAATCAGCCTCTCATTACAAAAATAAATATTTGCATTGATCTGGGGCTGTTCTGCACATTAGTCAGAACAGCCCCAGATCAACAGAACTCTGGGGCAATAGAACTCTGGTTGTGCCACTTAGAAAGGTAGGGGGCATGTTATGGGGAGGGAATTCACATACCTCACTTGCAATCTTCCAATATGCAATAAAGTAGGCCACTCAATTTTTCACATGGGGGAGCATTAAAAATTAAATTCTTTGCTCCCACTACAGTGGTAATGTCCAGATTTTACCTCTTAATATGCAGAAGAGTTATTTTCAACAATTTTAATATTTAGACCAGAGACCAAAATGTAACCTCACTCAAGAGGAGCTTTTGAGCAACTGCAAGAAAAGGCTGAGGCTCAGAGGCAGTTCACATTCCTCATGGATCCAATTTTCCTTCTACATTATGAAGGAATTCTATCTCTTGACTGGGAAATGAGGGGCTGAATTCTGTTCATGTTTATTTACTATATTTATTTATTGACCATATTTGTTTCCTGCATTTCTTCCAAACTCAAGACAGCATACTTAATTCTTCTCTATTTTATCATCCCAACAACCCTGTGAGATAGGTTAGGTCACTGGCCCAAGGTCATCTGGTTATCTTCGTGTCAAAGTGGGGTTTTGAACCTGAGTCGTCTTGGTCCAAACATCTACACCCCACCGGGTATTTGGGAATATCCATTTTAAGTAGATGCTGACTTGGAAATAGCTTCCCAGGAGACTGTTGGGAGATGACTGAATACCTTTTGCAAAATAGGCTCCGTTGCTAAGTGGGTTAAACCAGAAATGGGCTTGTTTAGCCAACTTGTGACAGTTAAACTTGCTGGGCGAGCTAGGTTTTCATACGCCATTTCTGGCTCAACAGTACACTTATTAGCCCTAATCACTGCTTGTGCATCCCTTTCCTGCAGGCATGACAGTGGAAGTGCTTGGGACCGTCCTGGGAACAGCCATCCAAGGGCAAATTGTGGGCAAAGTGGGCACGCCTTGCATTCCAGACCCGCTCTTGTTGAACATTGGCAATACTTCTTCAGTGGCCATGGAAGAGGTCAACATCACCCATGACACTGGCTCACTCACGGACACGGTACAGATCCCTTTTGAGCATTCCCTAATCCCACTTGGTTGGGATAATATAGTAAGGGGTTTAGCGGAAGCCCGTGGCTGCAGAGCTGGGCTGGAGAGAGAACTCTTCCTCCTCCTGCTTCTTCATCAAGAAGACCGTCTAGCAGCCAGGCTGAATACGCACTGATGCTCCAGGTTCAGAGGGGGCAGCATGCCTCCAAATGCCAACTGCTAGGCAGCAGCAAAAGGAGAGAGATCTCTTGGCTACATGTCTTGTTTGTGGGCTTCCCAGAGACATTTGGCCACTGTGTGGAACAGGATGATGGACTACAAAAAGGATGGGAAATTTGCATCTCTCCAGCTTGTTGGACTTCATTTCCCATCAGCCCCAACCAAAACACTCAGTGATGGTGGTTGATGGGAGTTGTAGTCCAGTAACATCTGAAGGGCCACAGGTTCCCCATCCTTGGACCAGATGAACCTTTGGGTTCTTACATTCTTATGCTATCATCCCAGGTTTCTTTTGCCTTGGTTAAATTGAACTTTGCTATAGGACCATTCTTAACTGGAGGTGCAGCAATCAAACCCGATGCTGTTTCTTGATGCTTTAATACCCTCCTCCCATTGAATTCCAGGTCAGTTTATATGAAAGGAAAGCTACACTTTCATCTCAGCCTGTTCATAGTGCTGATTTAATGCTTAATGTGCTTTGGGCAAAGAGCAAAATACAGATGTAATAATAATTAAAAGCTGTTGGGTTTTTCTGGAATGGTGACTTTTGTTTTACTCCATTGTCAGGCAAGCATATGATGGCCTGTTTTGCACGTCACACCATGCCAAACCATGGCTTAGCAAGAGCATAGAGGCTTCAGGCGAACCACAAGCTGTAACCAAGGTTTGCCCTATGGTTTACAGCTTAAGTTTTGTTTGGAAGCACTGACTAAACCATAAGTCCAGACTTGGAGAAGTGCGGCAAGCCATGGTTTAGCAAGGCACAGCGCAACTGCAGAGCAGCCAGGGAGAAGCAAAGCCGCCACAATCTCCTCTCCTGATGCCCACATGCTCATGCGTTTGTGCCAAGCCATTCTGGAAAACATCACCTCTCATCTGGATGTGCCATCTTTGTGTCCCCCCCCCAACCTTGTTTCCTATCCTTGTACAGAGAAATGCCTACATGATCGCAGCTGGTGTCATCGGTGGGATATATATTCTTTGTGCTATCGTCTTATCTGTGGGTGTTCGAGAAAGACGAGGTGAGCAAGGACAGCTTAAGTGACCTCTGCAAAGTGGGTGGAGGGGATGGACTCCAAAAGGAAAAGTCCAGGCATAATCTGCCAAGAAATCAACTTGCTTGTGACAAAGATGGATGCAAGTTGAGTAGTGCAGAATTCATACTGGCTCCCAAAGGAGTCCATCAAAACCTGCCTTTTACTTCATCTAGCTGAGTATTATTATTGTTGTTGTTGTTTTATTATTGTTATTATTAAACTGCTTAACACCGTAGTGTCTACTCTGACTGCCAGCAGCGCTCCACTGTTTTTGACGGGGTGTTTTTCCCCAGCCCAACCTGGAGATGCTAGGGATTGAACCTGCAACCTGTTTAATGCAAACTGTGTGCTCTGGCACTGAGCTCGGTTCCCCTCCCATTACTTACATAGACCTATTTTAAATATATAACAACCAAACCATGGTTTGGCTTTCATAAGCATATTTCCACTCACATGCATTCCTCTTCTGTTCCACCCACCTCATACTTCCAATTCATAGAGTTTTTTCTGGTTTGAGAGAACTAGGATTATCCATGAAACATTCGGTGCACTCCTAATGTGCTGTATAAGCATCTGATCTCTCCCCCCCCCCCCACCGCCCCTACTAGAAAAAGGAGACATGCTTTGTCTTTTCTTCCCATTGGGCATGTAATCAGGCTGGTTTGATAGTTGCAAAATAATCTACTCCTTGCCTCTTGGGGATGGATGTCCTTATTGTGCCTCTTTGTACATGGGCCAACCCCTTTTAATACATGGGCTGACTTCAAGGGAGCAAATGACACACAGGGCAAGAATTTCCATTGCAAGAATTTCCCGTTGCATAAACCAAGCGTCACCTATGTAACTCCAGCTCCTTGTGGAAAAGCCCCTGACTTTTGCTGGTTGAAACCAGCCATTGGGAAGGGAAGCTGGCTCTTGCGATCTTTGTTCTGCATTCTCAAAGGCCTCCTTGTCACTCAAGTTCCTCTTGAGGTTTTTAATCCACTCAGCCTCAAGGTGTGCTGGAGGCCACATTTGCAGGGGGCTTATCAAAAGAATCACCCACAGCTATGAAATATTGTCCCTCTTCTTAGATAAGTAGGCCTATCATCACCCAAACACTCCACATTCGTGAAATGATAATTAGCCAGCTTTGAAGGGGAAGTCCTGCCAGTCTTGCAATCCATCTGTCAACAGTCCTAAACTTATGATGGAGAGGAGGTTTTACTGACAAGGAGATTTCCCTGATAGGTTTGCTTGCTTGCTTGCTTTTTCTTTCCCCTCACTGCCCCAATGTGATGTAATAGAGTCCTGGACAAATTGTAAAATAGACTTGTTAGCCTAAATACAGTTGTACCTTGGTTTTTGAACAGCTTAGTTTTGGCTCTCGAATGCCGCAAACCCGGAACTGACTGTTCCAGTTTGCGAACTATTTTTGGAAGCCGAACGTCCAAATGCCTGCAGCCAATCAGAAGCTGTGCTTTGGTTTCTGAACGTTTTGGAAGTCAACGGACTTCCGGAACGGATTCTGTTGAACTTCCAAGGTACGACTGTAGTGAGTAGGGCTGAGGGGGAATATATATCCAAAATATGCAAGTAATGGAAGTATCAAAGAGCAAGCGCCTTGGCTATCAGAATATATTGCAAAGGCATGGAAATTCCCTTTGCCGTATTCCACCTGAAAGGTTTCAAGCTCTGGTTTTAAGCTGCAAAACTGGAACGTAATGGAAGGGCCATGAATCAGTTGCCAGGTTCAATCCCTGGCATCTCCATGTAGGGTTGGGAGGGAATCCTGAACCCCAGGAGAGCCCCTGCCAGTCAGTGTGGACAATACTGAGCTAGAAGGACCCCCGGTCTGACTCAGCAGTTTTGTGTGTTCCCAATTCATTTGCAGACTTGAGCTTATAGGAACTGGTAACAATTTGCTCACTGCAGGAAAGAAGTTGTCTTTCTCTATGCCTTTGCAAATTCATTACCGTTCTCTGTAGTACTGTGAGATACCTTATTTTCTAATCCACGTACATGGCATTCTGAGGGCTGCCCCTTCTTGCTTTCTCTCTCTTGCTAAAATGCAGCAACATGTAAGCTACAATTCCACAGTAGGGTGGATATACGGTAGGATCTGATAGTGGGGGGGTCAGTGTTTAGCTCTTAGGAGATGACAGCCACTAGCCCTTATACAGCAGTGATACTGTGGGAAGCATGTTAGGGAGGTGGCTGAGCAATTTTTTTCTCAGCTTGGCCTTGGGCTCCTTGCTCCTCATAGCCAGATCCTAAAACCAGGAGCAAAATGATGAAATGACGTAAAACAAGTTAAATAATGAAGGCATTGTAAGGCATTCATTCACAGCATTTTATTTTGCATTCAAATTTATTTATGGTAATTACGTACCACCTAACTAAACGGTGTCCTCTAGACAATTCACTAAATCAAATAAGATAAGAATATAAGAATCAAAACAAAATTTGCACCAGCACAAGATTAGCATGAAAGCGGCGTAAGGCCTGTCTGAAGATGGTTTGATGGGAAATAACTTGACCTAGTGCTTCTGTTTTGCTCCCCGCAGAGTCTTCCGATCTCCAGCCAGAAGAGCCAGTTTCCTTCTTCCAAAGCTTGAAGCTGGTGATGAACTATGGCCCCTACGTCAAGCTGATCGCTGGCTTACTCTTTACCTCTCTGGCCTTTATGGTAAGGAAACCATCTTTTACATGCACACACCTCTCCCAGTGATAAATGCACCGTTACTACCCAGCTTCAGAGCTGGGGTCCTTTCTCTCCTCAAACTGAGGTGAGGTCTGCCTGTTTGAGGCCTCCCCACCCCACCTTGGTGACCTTCTCTCCCTGAGAGGAACAAAAGTTCCCAGGTGAGCACAGAATTTCCATTTCCCCAAGTGCTTAGAACGTTGTTGTTTCCTTGATGGGGAAATCCTAATCCTGAAATCCACAACAACACCTAGCCAGGTGGCATTTGGGATTTGCATCGGTGAGCCCTGTGTGGAATTTGCTTGTTCCTATGTCATGGGCTGCCTTGACCACCTCTATTTAAGATGATGATTTTATATGATATCTCTAGGCGGCCAGGCGGTTGGCTGAATTAATTAATATACTGCCCTTCATCCAAAGATCACAGGCTGGTTTATTTCATTGCAGCCTTCAGACTTACTGTTTTTCCTCCCTTGCCATGTGGATTCTTTCCAGGTTTGGCAAAATAAAATGCAAGCCTTACAGTATTTGTCAACTTTGCTGGGAACCCTATGTTGGGATTGGTAGCTAAGAACTCAGACATAAGGCTGGATTGCCTAGTATAGGTCATAACACGGAGAGTCGTGTGCTGTTTTAGACAGAATAGATTGGTTCAGGAGTATTCTTGTTAAAAAGGGGATAAGTTATAATAACCATAATCTGCCAGAAGGGTTTTTACGACAACTGTTGTTGGAACTCTTTCCAGAAATGGAGACAAAACACCCACAAAATCTGAGTTAAGAGTGAAACCTGGTTCATTTAGTTAAATAATACTCGGGTTGCCTTTTGGAAACCTGAGTTGGTAATAGGAATGCCACAAATTGTTAAACTTGATCAGAGACCCACAGAGAAGCGTGTTGTGTGTCCTAGTCTGTCTCCTGTTTCTTGAAAGCAAGTGTGGTGTTAGAAGGCAGATTGCAAAAGAAGAATAACATTTTAGTTCCCATTGAGTTGATGGCACTTTTCTGACTAGATTTGGGGAAGGACCACTCAGCTCTGTTTCTATCAGTAATACAAGATAGCATCCTAAACTGAGCAAATGACAAGGTAAATTAGTTTGAAACAGGCAACTATATGGCAGAAACCAGGGCAAGATGTCTACTAGCTAGAATGTTAATACATACTAAGGCCTCATATTAAGGACTAAGGTTTAACAAAAAGAGTGCTGTGAAATGGGCTGCTCTCAAAAGGAGGAGCAGAGGAAAACAGCTGGGCTTAATTAATTAACTGAGACCTAGATCTATTTCTGGATTATAGACACATTTGTATAGAAGCAATCACCGGACAATTCTGAAGAACTTTACCAGAGGGTGTCTATGGGTCTTTAATACCAGATTCTTGCTAAAGAGGCAAACTTCTTAACCTTTTCTGGAATCTGCTCTAGTAGCAACAAGCTGCAATAGCAGCAATGCTGAACTTGCTCCTTGGCTGAATACTTCTCATTTAGCTTTTTTTTTACTTCCAGCTCAATTGTGAATAGTGACTTTTCTTCTCTGGCCTTGGGGAATCTGCTGAATTCTTCCACTTTTGTTAGCCTGCCTTCCCCTTCACTGTGGCAGTCATCCAGTAGCCTTCTCGTCTTTTTCTCTCCCTCCTCCACACACACACACACACACACACACACACCCCCCACTGCGCCAGGTTCCAGTACAGAGGTTTATTTTTATACGCCTCTGTTTCTGGAGTTACCGTATTGGTCTGAATATAGGCTGCACTCCCCTGCTCCCTCCGCCCGCCCCCACCAAAAAATCTGGTTTGTATAAACCTCAGTGTATACGCACACTCTTAGAGGAGCTGTGATTTAAGGTATCTTTGGGGCAGTGTTAGAAACTCAGATATATAATCCTAATTGCCAAATACCAGCTTTAAACCTAGGTTACAGTCACCACAATAGAATGTCTAGTAGACACACACAAACAAACACACACACGATGAAGGTTGTTCTGGTTCTTTCATTTCTATACAGCTTTATATTTTAAAGTACAAATCTCAACTCGGTTTACAACACATTTAAAAAAATAAAATAAAACAATCCAGGATAAAACTAATTCATACTTCAAGGAAAATATTTCACATCCTTCTCTAAGTGACATTTTGCTTTCCCTAGCTGCTGACCTGGCATCCAGAGATCTGTGTGGCTGCAATTGAGCCCATGCCAGTTACAAAATGCACCAGGCGCCTGGCTAATTTATAACACTGTTTAGGGACAGCCTATAATTGGGGATGACTTATATTCATACCAATATGGTATGTTCAGGAGCTCTCTCTCTCTCCACCTGTCCCATAAGTGCACTTAACATTGCAGCTGAACCTCCACCCCTTATGGGATGTTGGCAAGTCAGTGAAGTATAGTGGTTAGAGGGTTAGACTAAGACTGGGGAGACCCAGGTTCACATCCCCGCTTGGCCTTGAAGCTCACTTTGACTGTCTGTCTGTCTGTCTGTCTCTCTCTCTCTCTCTCTCTCTCTCTCTCGCTCTCTGTCTAGCCTACCTCACTGGGTAGTTGTGAGAATAGATTGTATAAGGGGGAAAGAGCTAGATATGCTGCTGTGAGCTCCATAGAGGAAAGACAGGATAAAGATGTTACTTCAGGCAGAAATCAAGAACCTCCCTCCCTTTCTAATGAGATTTAATGAGAGTTCCTAGGATCTCTTCCCTTAATGTCGGCTGTTCCACTTCTTTTCAGCTGCTGGAAGGCAACTTTGCTTTGTTCTGTACGTACACCTTGGGCTTACGCAATGAGTTCCAGAACATTCTTCTGGCCATCATGGTATGTATATGGCAGTCAGCATGACTACTAGTCACATTTCTCGTGCTCTTTATCTGTTGCAAAAGGGAGCTCTTTTTTGGGGGAGGGAGACCTCTGTCGTGAACCTGCTTAAGTGGTTTTGGGAAATCCATTTCATCTTAACCTCTGCCCTCATTTTGTTCAGGTTAATGCGGAATAGTTGCTTTTTACAAATTTTAATGTTGTTCTCCTGCCCTCTGCCCCCTGCCCCCACCTGCAACTTCCTTAGTAGTCATGTAAATGGCTGTACCAGCGTAGTTTCATGGGAGGGGTGAGACCCAAATTTCCAGCTGGAATCCAAGTGGCAGCAGTTGACCTCCAGGTAATCAGTTTTTCCAGACAATAGGATACAGCAGCACAGAAGTGAAGGTCTGTAGCTGTTGGCCAGTGTGTTGAGGGAGAAGGCTCTCATGAATGGAATTCTTCTTTTTATTTTTATTTCTTTATTTTATCTAACAATATTTATATACTGATTGATTGTAACAGAGCCTCTAAAGTGGTTTAGCAAAAAAAATTAAAATGATCAATAAATAGATGAAAACAAGTAATTAAAGCATTTAGAAAACAATTAAAATCAGTAGTAAACTAAAAGGAGATTAAAACAGTGGTGTGTCTGGATGGACTTGCGTAAACAGAAATGTTTTAAGCAGGCGCCAAAAAGAGTACAGCAGAGGCAGTGAATTCCACACTAAAAAAATTATTTTATACATGTGCAGAATGAACATTATGTGACATCCTATGTGTGGGTGTCCCAGGTTATTTTGTAAATACTCACGCATGCCAATCTGTGTTGGGGAAAGCTGTAGCTTTCCAAGCTGACGAGAACTAATGGTAGAAGGAGTCTAAAATGTTATTGAGGGCTGTAGGTTCCCCATTATTCTACTTAGCTAATACTCACTTTGAATATTGGAAGGTAAAGGATGCTGCCTTTTGAAAAGGCTGCTCTCCTCCTGAGCAGAAATAACTGGACAGTTGTACCCTATGACTATCCAGCTCTGTATCTGTTTAAGGCATTTTGGGGAAATGTTGAAGAACTTTGATTTGGATTGCCCAGCAACTGAACACCAAACTACCACTGAACTGCAAACCAATAGTAATTGAGGCACATCCGGCAATAAACCGGTCTTGAGCTGCCAGGGTGCAAAGAGCCCAAGGTGTACGTGGAAGTTGGAGAACGTAGCCACACACTCCTTGGAGAGCCACCATAGAAGCATTTAAGCTGCCTGACAATTGTGCAGGAGTTGGAGGAAGCTAAAGGATGGGCAACCTTAGGGAAGGGAAGGGCAGTCACTTTACATGGTTCCTGGAACAGTGTGTTCTTTGTTAGGCATTTGAAGGAGGCCATGAAAAGGGATGGAGAATAAAAGCCATGTGAGCCTTTTGTCCCAACCCGGCCATTTTTTCTACCCTTAATCATGAGAAAAAAGGAGCCTTGAGTGTTTATCGGAGAGAGGCACTGAATGAAAGGAATGGAGCCGATTTGTCTGGGAAAGCCTTTCCAGGCTGATGGATGTGAGGAGGAGGGGTGGGGGTGGGGAGCAGGCAGTGGGGGGCATTGTGTTGTGCCAGGCTAGAAAGTAAGTGAAGTGAAGGGAGAGGGAAGAACCCCCTTCCTCTCTATGCCTTTAGGAAACACAGGGACTTGAAAGTAATTCAGGCAGTAATAGCACGGTGGGCAAAGAGGCTCTGTTCTGCTTCTCCAAGCTCACAAAGGAGTCAAACTGTGGCCTGATGCAGACATCGTAGCATAGTAAAGCCCCACCAATAACTTGCTGTCTTCCTCTTCCTTCTCCTGTGTGTCACATTTACAAAAAGGTTTGATTGCACTGGTTGCAGACAACTGTTTTGCCACATGCTTTCATCTGATGGCGTGGTAAAAAGAATATTCCTTTGCAACCTGGCAGCGTGGTACTGACTACCGTGCAATGGTGTTGCATTTAGCTCGGGGGGGGGGGGGGCTCTGTCAGCTTTCTCTGTGAAGCAGCTTCAGGGTAGGCCAAATCCTGAGCGCAGTCTGGCTTTCTGTTTACCTCCTCCCCGCCCCCCGCCAATGTTTTCTCATGGCTACAGAAAAACTCAAAACTTTGGGCAGGTAAAATGCCAACTTTTTTGATCTGTTACCAGATCCAGTGATTCACTCTTAAGCCATCCTAGAAATGCAAAACACACGAAAGGAAATGGTGTATTTTGAAGGTGCCATTGTTTCCCATATAAAGTACTTCTGCACATTAATGGTGTAAGTGTTTGTAGAGGAGGTGCCATGGCTTGGACTATACCACTTCAAACAGGAGGACAGGAGATGATAGATCTAGATAGATAGATGATATAGATATAGATATTCACCACATTGCTAAAAAAAAAAGAAAGTTTATTTTCTTTTAAAATGACACATTCAGGAACATGCATTACTGAGGCCTCATCCATATTATACATTTAAGACAGTATTGCACCACTTTAAACAGTCATGGATTTCCCCAAAGAATCTTATAGGTGCAGAGAGTTGTTAAGCTCTGGGAGGGGAATGAGTCTCTTATTCCTCCCACAGAGTTCCCAGAGCGGTTTAACAAGCAATCCCTCTTCCCAGGGAACTTTGGGAATTGTAGCTCTGTGAGGGGAATAAGAGTCTCTTAACAATTCTCAGCACCTATGAGAAACTAGTCCTCAGGATTCTGGGGGTGGGGTGGGGGGGTGTAACCATGACTATTTAAAGTGGTGTGATACACACATTCTGCAGAACAGTTCCTAAAGGAAATTGCTGGTTTTGAAGTTAAGCAGGGGCAGCATATGTAGCACACCACCTGGAGCAGAACAGGATGAATTGGATGTTTTGGAGAGGTTGGAGATGAATGTTAGAGAAGTGAGTGGGAAAAACCTGATCCATTTGCATTCAAGGAGCCATTACAAACCCTGCATGGAATGCTGAGTGTGTGTCCGGGCCGTTGTGGGGGAATAAAATGAACAGGGCTCTGGACTATTTGGAGAAGAGCTCTGAATATTTTGGAGTGGAGGGAGGCTCTGGTAAGAAAGGGCCTTGATGTATCTGAATACCAGGTGGTGACTCTCCGTGCCGTGTGTGTGTGTGTGTGTGTGTGTGTGTGTGTGTGAGAGAGAGAGAGAGAGAGAGAGAGAGAGAGAGAGAGACATGGACGTGTGGCCTCTGTAAGGCAGTCCTGAAAAGTATGGTGTTTGTTTTTGTGTTTTCAAAAAGCTTCTGCTTAATCGGCGTGTGGTCTCCGGCAGTTTTACTGTGTTAATTTGACTTGCCTAGCATATTCATTCCTATTCTTTCCTCCCCACCCAAAACATGTGGCCTGGGCATTTGCAGCAAATTCATAGTCTGCTTATCTAGTGAGAGTTTAGGCCACCCACCCTTCCCCCCCCCCACCCTTTCTAGGACCTCGTGGCCAAGTCGAAATTGAGGAAGAAAGTAAAAATTAGCTCCATATCTTATTTTAGAGCCATGCAAGCTTGGGAAATAGTGTGTGTTCCTAACCCTGGGAGGGGGTGTTCATGGGCTCCAGCCCAATGACCTGCAGCACTTCCCTATGCTTTCCCCCCCATATGCCCCTTGCCCAGTGACATCACACACAGCTGTCTTACAGAACAGCCTTTGCCGGCGTAGTGCCTTCCAGATGTTTTGGAGCACAAATCCCATAGAATGAGAGGTGTTGTAATCCAAAGCATCTGAAGGGTGCCAGGCTGGCAAAGGCTGTTCCGTAATCACTCCACAAAACCCGCCTTTTTCCATTAAGCCTTTGGCTTAAACCCTTTAATCCTTTTGACTGTAACCAAACCCAAGTGCTGTCCTGGGAAAGGGAGGAGGACATGGACCTGTGTCACTTTTTTTGCTTATGGAACTCTGTATAAAGTTCAGCGTCCACAGATGGAGCTGTATTATATAATAATAATTTGCAACACCATCTCCCTGTGGTGTTTTGGGACAGTGCTGCTGAGAGAGGATGAGAGAGGATGGATGAGAGGCTGTGCCCCTCATCCATCCTCTCTCATCCTCAGTAGGATATTCAAGCTTCCCTTAGTTCTAGCCACATGCTTCGCTTTGCTGGATGCCGCCACCGGCTGTGACCTCAGCCCCTCATTGCGTGTCCCTTAGAGAGGGGTGTGGAGCATGTTCTGTCATCCTCGTGGCCAACTCTCTTGGCCAGACTCCATCCAGTTCACGCCCCCTTTGCAGAATCAAAACTTACGCCAATCCCTGATACGTAACAGACCCTGCCACCCTTCATTTCTCCTCTCCTCTTCCCTTTCTGACTGCATAGGAACGTAGGGGCATGTTCTTGACATGCCACCAACAATTCCTGTCCTGTCCTAAGAAGAGGCAAGGGCAGAGACGCTGCCCTGAGAGGAACTTTCATGACGAAAAGGAACTTGACACTGGCTGAGTTCTTGTGGGGAAACTCAGTGCTTTATAAGCCTTGCGGAATTCTGGCATTATTGCTATAGAACGCAGAAATAAAGAAAATCACCAATCAAATCTAGTACACAGGGGGCCACTTTATCTAAATTCTGTAACTCGGTATTTGAACAAATTGTATTATAAATTGGTATTGTTATAATGAGGCTATTATTGGACTTTAATTGAAAACTAATAAACAGTTATTATAAAAAAGGAAGGGAGTTTCAGGCGTAAGGGGGCAGTGAAGGAGACTGGACATGATTGTTTGAGGAGACTATGGTGGGACAGCTGAGGATAGAATTGGCATTTGCGCTGGCTATGAAAGAAGCCAAGGAGCTGGTGCAGCCATTTGTAAATGGGCATCATGTAACCTGAGCATGTTTTTTGCCCTGCCATTATGCAACTGCAGGCATTCCTAAAAAAAAATCTCCCATGATCATAACCTGCCCTGGGGTCCTTAGCTATGTTTGCTGTCAGAACATTTCCCCTTCTTTCTGTGCATGCTTATGAACGAACTGTGGATTCCATACGCATGATTGTGTTTGGAATCGGGGTTTTAAGTCCAGGTTAATCAATGCCACATCCAAGCGTGTGATCTTGCATACATAGTGCCCGAGGCTCCCGCAGAGCTCCCTTGGAGAGGCTGTTGTGAAGACTGACTCTGACTCACTCGAGTAACAACTCTTCCTCCCTTCCCCTTCTTGTTGCTCTCTTGCAGCTCTCTGCCACGCTTACCATCCCCTTTTGGCAGTGGTTCCTCACTCGCTTTGGGAAGAAAACGGCCGTCTACATTGGAATCTCGGTGAGTGAAAAATCTCCAAGGGGAAGCACAAAGCCGACTTGAGGTTTTGTGCCTGTTGCCAAGCCATGCAGGGAAACGTAGCACTCAGAGCAAGTCTTTCCACTTGGCGCTGCTAAGCCTACAACAGCGAGGAAACCACGCAGCCCAAGTGGTCTGCTAAGCAGCTTCTCAATGAGCTGGTCTAGATCTTGATAAAACTATTAAGTCCAAGAACTGAACATGCCATGGAATTATGGGTAAACACTATGGGCCTCTTCAAAGGTTTTCTCTAGAGGGCTGTTAGTGGTGCATGTTAGCTCTGTGTGTTTCCCTCTCTGAGATGGCTGTTCTGCAGCAGATCTAAGGCCTATTGACAGTACAGGACTTGGGACCTCATGGGGCTCCTTTACTTTTCCCCAAAACAAGGCTGTTCCATTGTGGAAAGGCCTTGTCAAGGGGGAACAGACCTCATGTGCTTGAGGCCTACTGACGTCAGTGTTGGGCTGTACCTGCTACTTTCTTCCTGTAAGTTACTAAGTCTATTCACAGGGCTGGGCAACATTGCAATTGGCCTACAAATCAAGAAATGCAATCTTCTCACATCTTTTGTGGTGTTTATGTTCTGAGGATGGCGTGGATACCCACAAATGCATATAGACATACCACCTCCTTGGAACCCCAGTCTTGCTTTCCTGAACCAGCACACCACATGAGTCTTAAAAACGAGCAGAGAGCTTTTAAGTGTTCTGCTTTGCTTACCAGACGCTTGGAAGCTTTCTGAGATCTTGGGAGACCCTCCCAGAGCCCGAGAAAGAGCCTCCCAGAGGCTGGTAAGCAAGGCAGAGAGCTTAAAAGCTCTTTCTGCACTAGGAGAACTCTGTGCAAAAAGAACTTTTAAGCTCACCAGTTTTTGCGCATTTAATTTGTTCAGGCTTAACTAGTTGGCCATCAACCTTGTAAAGCTGAAATCGCATAAATTAAACATGTGCAAGTTGTGAGGTGACTGTGTTAATATTAGCCCACCTTGTCCCTTAAAAATAAAAATATATATTGCAGGTATATAAATGAATATTTGTATACTGTTTTCAAGGTGCAAACAATTAAAGCTTAAACTATCATGTTTTTTTTAAAAAAATAAATCTTTCTCCACTATGTCTTGAGCCAATGGAAACCTTCAAATGATTATCTTTTTGACCATTTCCTCTCTTGATTCCACAGTCTGCAACTCCTTTCCTCCTCTTGATCATAATAATGGAAAGTAACCTTATTATCACCTATATAGTGGCTGTTGCAGCAGGAATCAGTGTCGCTGCTGCTTTTCTTTTACCCTGGTAAGTGTGTGTGTGTGTGTGTGTGTGTGTGTGTGTGTTTAGTAAACATAGTACTGTGTTTTCAGTGCTGAAAGCAGATTATGCTCCCCCCCCCCCACAATAACTCCTATGTTATGTTGAAACTCCCAACTCTGTTGAAATGTGGGTGGCAAATAATGGGGCAGCCCCAAAACATGTTTTTCTGGTTATCATTGAGTGAAAAAGTGTGATTTGTAATTTAGGGATGCCATATTTCAGAGAGTGAAAATCCAGTGACAAATGTTGTTGAGCTTTTTGCAAAATCTCAAAACAAATTAATTTTCTTGACCTATTTTTTAGGAAATTTGCTCAAAACAAGTCCACTTCCAACATGGGTTGCCATATGTCCAGGTTTCCCCAGACATTTTAGCAGTTTTCAGAAATTACCCCCAGATGCTATTTTTGGCGACCGAATCCAGGATGTGTCCAGGAGAACTCGGACGTATCGCAGCCCTATGTAATTGGACATCTTACTTCTTTGTTGTAACCTCCAGTTTGGAAGCTGAGGACAATTGGGGAGAATGAAATGGTCCTGACTGGTTTGCTTCTCTCTCCATTTAGGTCCATGTTGCCAGATGTCATTGATGACTTCAACCTGCAGCACCCAGATTCCACTGGCCATGAAGCGATTTTCTTCTCCTTCTACGTCTTCTTCATCAAGTTTGCATCTGGGGTGTCTCTGGGAATCTCCACACTCAGTTTAGAGTAAGTCTTTGCCTGCCTGCCTCTTTCTCCCCTTTTTTAGATTTGGTGGTATATATAGCAGAACGCCATCATTTGAAGCATTATTATTTTTACCCTGCTCTTCAGCCAAAAAGGCTTCCAGACTGGCTTTGTTTGAATAAAAGCAAAGCCAATCCCTGCCCTTACAATATAAAAAGATATGATGCAAGAGGAAATGGGGAGGAAGAAGAAGACTATCAGATGCCAACACCATTTCTTTAAAATTGCATGGTAGTTTTCGTCATGATGGCTGGAATGGAGACATTTTAGGGAGAGGAGGATCCTGATGGATCTACTGGCAAGCTAGTGAGATCCAGTGACTAGAATGCATCACCTGGGAGCCCTGGAATTCCTGGGCTTGAAGCTCTGTGTCACCATTAATTTCACATACCTGTGTGCTGCATTAGGCAGTTTGTTCTGTCTTAGTTGCAGTTCGCCTTCTCTAAAATAGTGACTTAACTCACTAGATTGTTCAAAGGAGTTACGGGGGCTGTAGCAGGAGTGTATGTTGTTAAAAAGAATGTTAAAATTATGTGCCCAGGCAGCCCAAGAAAAGAGTTATGAAACCTGTTGTGTGTGTTGGCTTGTTTATTGCAATTTGAGCCAGTTTGTATAATTTATTATTTTGTTTAATTTATTCTGGTTTTGTTAACCTGGCGGTGTGGCAAGGAGCGACGCAGGGCTACAGGACACTTTACTCAGCCATCATAATGGTTCTTTCCTTGGTGTGTAGCTTTGCTGGTTACAAGACCCGGGGGTGCTCCCAGCCAGAGGAGGTAAACTTGACCTTGAAGATACTGGTGTCGGCTGCTCCTGTGGCTTTGATCATCCTTGGCCTGCTCCTTTTCAAGCTGTACCCCATTGACGAGGAGAGGCGACGGAAAAACAAGAAAGCCCTGCAGGATTTAAGGTGAGACCCCAGATGGCCACTTGGGGCAGGGCAGGGGGGGGGAGTGCATCTATAACTTGGCAGAGATGAGCAACTATCAGACTGGGACTTTTCTCATGGGATGGGCTATCACCCCCTAGCCAGTAGTTGCAGGAGAACATTCCCTTGCAGAGATGCTGTTGGCTCAGGAGCGATTGCCACAGATGCTATGCCTCCTTGATCCCTTCTGAGCAAAAATGCTTACTGTAGTCTCATGGGTTGAGCATGGGAGGGGCTCCGGAGAAGGATGGCTTGCAAAGGATCTGGAACCCCGTGTCTGTGTGAAGCTGCAGTGAAGGGGAGAGTGTGATCTCATGCTCCATTCAGAATCAGGAAGAATCCCCCCACCCCCGCGGAAAACACCACTCCTTCAAAATTCCCCGTTTGTGGCCATGGGTTCAAATTCTGCAAGGACAGGTGGCTCTTCCTCCAGATGACCCTTTCCGTTTATTGCCAAAACTTAAAATAGAGCAGGCGTTTGATGGCCCTGGGACAAATGAGTGTCTAGTTTCTCTGATGCAGCACTCCATGGCAGGGTGTAGAGAGCTAAATATAAAATGCTGAGTGATCCTGAATGTTGGTCCTTTATGCACAAATCACTGCTTGGCTTCCTGATAGTTCTGTCTTCACTTGCTGGGATTCCTGACTGTTTAGAGTTGCCTCGGGTACCTTTTTTACTCCAAGATTAGTGGTGGCACATAACTGCCTGATAGTTCAGAAGTGGGGGTAGCTCTAGTTCAGGGATAGGCAACTGGTGACCTGTGAATCGCAGCGGCCCACCAACCAGACTGTTTTCCTCTTTTTCTGAGTCCTTTCCAATACTGCGAACCTCTTTCATTCCCCAGAGGGAGGGACATTTGTCACATAAGCAGCAGGCTGTGCCTTGCACTCCCTGTCGAGTCTGGAAGAGGGCACCAGGGGAGTCATGAGCTGCGTCTTAACAAGCAACCTGCATCTTCATAATGGGACAGATTAAAGGTCACCTTTTAGGCAATAGTGGAGGGTCTGCTGAAGCAGTAGCAGTCCCTGATGCTTCCTAGGAGGTAAGAGAGGAGGAATGAGGCAGGAGCAAGGTCAGCATAGTGCAAACACACAGGAGCTCTGGATTGGGTACTGACCTCGCCTTGCCTGGTACACACCAAACCTTCAAAGCACCCCCAAAAAGAATCCTGGGAACTGTGGTTTACTCCTCACAAAAGCATAATTTCCAGCAACATTAATAAACTACATTTCCCAGGATTCCTGGCATAGGCTGTGTGCTTTAAATGTATGGTGTGTACACAGCTGAAGGACACTTTTGCCTCTGGCAGCAACACCTAATCCCTGTTTGGAAACTTAGGAATTCATCGTAGTTCTATGGCAATTGTTCCATCAGCGGAAGCATGTTGGCTTACCAGAGGGAACAATCTTCCCTCTCCACCCCTCATGCACTGTTCTGGGTTTCCCCCCAACACAAGAGAGAGAGAGAGTTTGGATTTGATATCCCGCTTTATCACTACCCAAAGGAGTCTCAAAGCGGCTAACATTCTCCTTTCCCTTCCTCCCCCACAACAAACACTCTGTGAGGTGAGTGGGGCTGAGAGACTTCAAAGAAGTGTGACTGGCCCAAGGTCACCCAGCAGCTGCATGTGGAGGAGCGGAGACGCGAACCCGGTTCCCCAGATTGCGAGTCCACCGCTCTTAACCACTACACCACACTGGCTCTCATGGGAGGATGGGGTGGAGCCCTATTGCACAAGCAGAAGTCCTGGCATGGGCTTCCACTAGCAGGACTCATTAGTTGAATGCAGCCCTTACAGCTGCAGTCTGTGTGCCTACTGCAAACCTCTGTGTGTGTGTGTGTGTGTGTGTGTGTGTGTGTGTGTGATTAACATATATTTTCCTTCTTTTACTTCCCCAGAGATGAAGAAAACAACAGTAGCACCGAGTCAGACTCCACAGAGCTGGCCAGCATTGTTTGACCTCGGCTTGCCTTGGTTTGCTGTTTACACACTGGAATCCTTTGAAGGTGGGGAGGGGCTGCCACGGGGCCATCCGCTGTGCAGGAGGGATGCTGACTTACTTCCTTGAGGGAGTGCTCTATGACGTCCTTCCAGACTTCTCTGGAGAGCAAACACACTGGTACATGCTACGTGGAATTGAAGGAGCACCAACTGCATCTGCATGCAGGGCAATGCGCAGTACTGCAGGAACATATCTCTTGATGGAATAAGTGCGCCACAATTGTTATTTATTTTTACATTTATTTTTTGAAAAACACCTTTTGAGCAGTCATTTTCTTTGGGTGTGGTTCGTTCTGCCTCTAATCTGCCTGATACCAATGGCATCAAGTGTGGTAAAGAAAATTGCAGTACTGTTAAGGGTCTCCCCCCCCCCCCTATTTTTATAATTTTATCTTGCCACGGACCCGGATGGTGCTTGTTGGTGTACATTACACCATTGGCATGACCTTGCCAAACACAACCTCGTACTGTTCTCAACTGTAAATAAGACACAACTAATGTTGAAGCATCCTGTGCTGGTGCTATTTATGTACATGTGTATTTATATATTCAGAGAGCCTAATTAATAAAAATAACTTAATTATTTTGTAAATATAAAACTGCTATGTTTACCTATTTGTATATATCTGTACAGAAAGAAGACAATGGACCTATTAATATTAATTTACATTAAAATGCAAATATGTCACCTGTACTTGTTATGTCTTTCTCTAAAGAACAACTGAAACTGGACAAATTGTTATTTAACTAGTATAGCTTTGGGTACTTTGATTGAATTGCATCTTTTGTTCTGGTTGCCCCAAGTGCGGGTGTTGCAGAAAACAGGACATCATTGACCAAGGGTGCCTTTAGGCAAATCCAAGATTATAGGGGAGGGAAATATAGTTGTTTGCCAGATGTCAACATCTGCTCTGAAGCTTCAGGTTCAAACTTTCCCTCAGCACGCCCAGAGTTTCTCAAGAGAAGAACTAAAATATTGCAGCAAGGAGCTGGGTCAAAGGGCCATGGAGAGGTTTTTGTATTTCCTCACCCCACCCCAGTCAGACTCCATCCCTGAGGGACTAATCACTAGCAACTCCCCACCCCCCAAGTGTCACTTGGCTTTCTGGTTTAAAGATGATGAACCAGAAGAAAAAGCAGGGGCTTTGGAGTTGTGCATCAGCAGCAGTGAGTACCTGAACAGAAGACTGAGCTGGCAAATGGGATCATCTGTTTGCCACTTGATTCCTATTTAAAAGACAGTAAATATTTATACAGGAATGCTGGTGGCACTGTGGTCTAAACCATTGAGCCTCTTGGGCTTGCCGATCAGAAGGTCGGCGGTTCGAATCCCCACGACGGGGTGAGCTCCCATTGCTCAGTCCCAGCTCCTACCAACCTAGCAGTTCAAAAGCATGCTAAAAAGTGCAAGTAGATAAATAGGTACCGCTCCGGCGGGAAGGTAAACAGTGTTTCCGTGTGCTGCTCTGGTTTCGCTGGAAGCAGCTTAGTCATGCTGGCCAAATGACCAGAAAAACTGTCTGCGGACAAACGCCAGCTCCCTTGGCCTGTAAAGCGAGATAAGCACCACAACCCCAGAGTCGTCTGCGACTGGACTTAACAATCAGGGGTCCTTTACCTTTACCTTTTTAAATATACACTGGCATTTACACATATAAAGTTTGCATGTGCAAATTTGTGTCCTTTTTGGGGGGCCAGGGTGTAAGTCACTCTTCCAGCAAAGCTACCTTTTCTATTGAACCATGCCTGGCTATCAAGTCCAGTTCTGGTAAAGTGAGTGGCTGAATCTCTAAGTAGGACAGGGAATGTCTCCTGTCTGAAAGCTGCTTCCTTATGAACTGTGCAATTTTCACATGAGCCTACAATTCTTGCACGTGACCCTGACATCCATTTTAGGGTGTTTTGACACTGAGAGCTGGGTGTGTCCTAAAACTATCACATTAAAGATTTATGGAGTAAAAATAACACATAAAAAATTACCAATTAATCAAACAAGTAAAAGGGAATGGGCATCTTTATTTAAAATATGTGAAACAGAAGTGAAGTGGCATAGGCTTTCATAGTTTTAAAGGAATTAACATTCAAGATACCAACATAGAAACATGTAAACTTAGTAAGGGACTGAGAAGGGCAGAGCAAGAAAGAAACTAGGAATTGAGGCCAGGGGAATTGGCTGGAGGTAGTATCGAAAGGAACGTAGATGCTGACTTGGGCCACTTTAGATAAAGAAGAGGGGTTTTTTAGAGGAAGCAGGGAGTTTTGGTTGTGATTTTAAAGGGTGTTGGGGAAGTTTTTAAAGCAAGAATCAAACAAAAGCAATCAGAAGACTCGGCTAAAGGAGGTCCTTTAAGTGGAAGTACCTGAGATTGCATTTGGGACCGTCTGTATGCAGAGCAAGTCCTCTGCCAATGAACAATGGTCCCTTATCCAGTGTAGAAGTAAACTGACTATAAGACTGAGCAGGCCACCTCCTTCTGGCGGCCTCCAGTCTCTTACTTTGGAGTACTGGAATGTCTTAATCCAACCCCCCATTAATGTGCTGGTGTGTTCACTTAACCCTTTGACACTCTCTCAGCGCAGGCCTTCAGGTTTCCAACAAAGCTCCTATTCTTCGAGATGCTCGTAAAACACACACACACACCAATGCCATTAAAGCTCCGGTTGCTGAGATTCCAGGCTGTGCCCTAGCTAGAAATGGGGGAGAGGCTGGGAAGAAATCCCATGAACCTGACCTTGCGCTGACACAAGACACTTCTACAACCCTTATCCAAACGAAACGAACGACTGATTGGATCCTGTGGAACAGCCTCTGGAGGCAGATTAGATTTATCGCCCCTGTTTTTATGGTTACTGAAAGGGTGAAGGTCAGGTCCTCTTCTTTTGATTGCAAAGCAGGAAGTTTGGGCTGTGGTTTTGAAATGGAGGCAAGTCATTTGTTAAACGCCTGTTAAGAACTGGGAGCAGGGGGGGGGGTCGCTGAGAAGGATGAGATGGGACAGTTGACTTCATTAAGAAACACAGCGAGAGAGAGAGAGTCTTGCTCTTTCTCACAGCCTGAATGAGAGCTAGCCTGTGCATATTCTAATCCTTTTATTTAAAAAAAAAAAATCCTAATGAGTCAACACCTTGCACCAACTCATTCAGCTGGCATCTCTGGGCAGTTGCCAAGGCTCCAGTGCCCATTGTGCGGGTTCATGGCCAGTCCCTGACCCACAAAGATGGAGAAGGAGGAACAGCAGCTGCTGCAGAGTCATCTCTGGGGTCAGTAGTGAGGACCGGATCTCCTCCAGTGGGTCCTTGGCACCTCACCCCCTTCTCCCCATCCATCACATGCGACTTCACACGCCATGCATTTAAAGCACACATGCAAAAATCCTGGGAACTGTAGTTTGTTAAGGGTGTTGGGAATGGCAGCTCTGTGCAGAGTAAACTAGTTCCCAGGATTTGGGGGGATAGGGAAAATGTGTTTTAAATGCATGCACCTGTAGAGCAGGGATGAAGAAGCTGTAGCCCTCCATTTGTTGTTGTTTAGTTTAGTCGTGTCTGACTCTTCGTGACCCCATGGACCAGAGCACGCCAGGCACTCCTGTCTTCCACTGCCTCCCGCAGTTTGGTCAAACTCATGTTTGTAGCTTCAAGAACACTGTCCAACCATCTTGTCCTCTGTCGTCCCCTTCTCCTTGTGCCCTCCATCTTTTCCAACATCAGGGTCTTTTCCAGGGAGTCTTCTCTTCTCATGAGGTGGCCAAAATATTGGAGCCTCAGCTTCAGGATCTGTCCTTCCAGTGAGCACTCAGGGCTGATTTCCTTAAGAATGGATAGGTTTGATCTTCTTGCAGTCCATGGGACTCTCAAGAGTCTCCTCCAGCACCATAATTCAAAAGCATCAATTCTTTGGCAATCAGCCTTCTTTATGGTCCAGCTCTCACTTCCATACATCACTACTGGGAAAAATAGCTTTAACTATATGGACCTTTGTTGGCAAGGTGATGTCTCTGCTTTTTAAGATACTCTCTAGGTTTGTCATCACTTTTCTCCCAAGAAGCAGGCGTCTTTTAATTTTGTGACTGCTGTCACCATCTGCAGTGTGTTAGCTGTTCATGGGAAACTTCCAAGGGCCATCCCTACTCTCCCTTTCTTAGGGTCTTTCTTTTTAAACCTGACAGCCCTTCAAACAGAGGACTCCTTCAAATATAGGCCTAATTTATTTTTCCGCTAGTGATGGAGATGGGCAAAACCCCTAAGCAAGACATAGACAGTGCAATATTTCACATGTCTGCCCAGAAGACCCAGTTCAGCAGGACTTACTCCCAGGTAAGTGTGTATAGGATTGTGGCTTGAAGCACTGCCTGCTTTCTGCTGAAGTCCTACTCAGCCAGCCTCTGGAGGTTCACCTGGCATCACCCATATCCTTTCATATAACCATAGCGGCTAGAAACTTGTTCTTTACAGAAGGGAAAAAGAGAGAGATGATCAGGGTGCTAAGTTCCATTCACTGTACTTAAATGTGACATATGTTTGCAGGGCAATAGTGGAATACATCAGAATCTCTTGACACTGAACACAGGCAGTTTAATTAATGATTGGTCAGCTGGTCCTGTGCTTAGGCACTCATGCTGCACTTGGGTGAGATGGTTTATCTGGTCCAGGGTTGCTAGTGCTGGCTGCCTGGAGTCATGAAGGAACAGTCGTTCCCAGCCCTGTGTTTCGGGTGAGCGTCAGAGTGGATGGTGTCCCCCCAACGAGAGGCTGCTGAGGAGGCAGCAGAACCAGTATCCAAGGAATGTGCCACAGCTGTTGCTGACACTGTGGTGGCGGCGGCAGCAGCAGCAGCGTGTGGGTAGGTCTTGTAGGTCAGATCTGCTGCCCCTGTGGATCATGCCGCCTAAGGTGGTCACCTCACCTTGTCTCATGGGTGGGCTGGCCCTGCCTATGCCATACAGTTGTACCTCGGCTCCCAAACGTCTTGGGAGTCGAATGCTCTAGCTCCCGAATGATTGAAAACCAGAAGTGAGTATTCCAGTTTTTGAACTTTTTTTGGAAGTCGAATGTCCGCCGCAGCTTCCGCTATTGTTTCTGGCATGTCTGCACAATCAGGAACCAATTGGAAGCCGCGCCTTGGTTTCCGAACTTTTCGGAAGTCGAACGGACTTCCAGAATGGATTCCGTTTGACTTCCGAGGTTCTTCTTTAAAAGTTATCCAGCTGAACTTGATTTCTAGATATTTGGATAAGTTCTCCAATTGAACTTGGATTCTAGATATATTTTTTCCCAGTTGAACTTGAATCCTGGTCCTCTGTCCTCACAAGACAGTGGAGAAAGCTCTAAAGGCTGCATCCTTAGCCCCATTTTCTGGCAACCCTTGAGGCAACATTTCCCATGGCCCAAAAGTTCAGAAGGGTAACATGAGCCTCAGCAGAGCACAATTCTTGGAGGTGGATGGGAAGGGTGCACAGATGATGACTCATGCGCTGTTTGAATGTTGAACAAAGCGAAGGGGCTGGAATGAGGAGTGGGTTAAAAGCGACAAAAGGGATTATCCCTCAGATGGAAATGCTGGACTGGCCTCCAGATAAAGAGTGAAAAGTAGCCCCGGCTGGGCCAAAAGGAACAGGGCAAAGCCATTGGCCTATGCTAATCAAGGAGCTGAGGCAAATCCTTCAAGACTGGGGTACATCGAGCAAGACGAGTTGACAGGCCAGGGGGCCATTGTGTGGGGTTTGCAACTGAAAGTGGCCTTGTTTTGCAGCCAAGGATGATAAGCGTCTCAGGACTTTTCTCTCTCTCTTTTTTTTTTTAGGTAGGAAAACTGGGGGTCTCTTCATCCATTAGGAGTGAGCTGATTGATGGCAGCAGATGCCGATGTGCTGGCAAGCCAGAGAAGGGCTAATTTCTCAAAACAAAGGCAAGTGGAAGTCAGGGAGCTGCTTTGAGAAAGGCTCCTGGCATGGGAAAAGAATCAAAAGGGAACTCCCTCCACACCAGTTGAGCGGCTGGGCGGAACGAGGGGACAAAGGCAGCGATGGAAATGCCTTGTTGAATAGGCCAAGGCAAGCCAGGGGTCTCAGAAAATAAATGCAAAGGCCTGAAATGAGCCACGACCTCTTCCCCCCTCCCCAAGGAAGGAAGGGAAGGAGCAAATGGCCCCAGTCAAGCAGAGCTGAACAGGTTGGGGGAAGCAGGCTAGGAAGCAAATGCATGAAAACATACGATAATTGGAGGCATGCATGAAAGTGATTGCTCAGGCACACAAATCATCTCGTTTCACCAATTATTTACAAGCTGGGAGTGGATCATGCTCTCTCACACACTTTGGATATTTTACCAATTTCACTTGAGCGCTCTGTATGTTTTGGCGGGAGGGGATTTCTATGAGAGCTTATGCTACAGCCCATTAATTTCTTAGGCTTCAAGGCGTTACAAGACTTTTGCTGCCAGAAACTAACATGGCTATATAAAGTGGGCTCAGTTTTTTAAAAACCAAAACAGAAAGGAGGTGCTGAGACTATCTGCATATTTGGCAAACTTAGGGATGCCATGTATCCAGAATTTCCTGGACATAGCCGGTATTCAGCCCTCATAAACAGCATCTGGGTGGAAATCGCGGAAATGTCCAACAGCCCATGTCGATTTTGACGAATTTCACTAAAAATAGCTCAAAAATTCTTTTCTTTTTTTGAGATTTCTCTAAAAAATAGAGATCACAGTTTTTACAATTTTCTGGATTTTCACTTTTAGAAATATTACAACTCTAGACAAACTGAGATCTGAATGTACAGTGTTAATTCTGTCTTGCAACAGCAAGCTATCACTCTGCTTTGAAACTCATTTTTAAAAGAAAAGCGTGGCTAGCTTATCAGAAACCTTTTAATTGAATAAAAGAAATGCCTGAAGTAACTGATATTATCATTTGAAGTTTTGTTTCTTCTGTTATATTTTATTCCAAGGCCCATTTATCCTAAATAGAACCCAATAAGGAAGACATGTATGGTAAAAAAAAATTTAAAAATTAATGTGATCCCATTAAGATCCTGAGGTGAATATTTGCAGGTAGCTCTTAGAAATATGAACTAAACTATACATTTTGGGGGGAATTTTTTTTAAATTTTAAATATTTTTTAAAAAAATTAAATTTTGTAACTTAACTTTCAAATTTAAAATAAGTCCATCATGTACTATATCATATTAAAGCCCATGAGGTTCTGAAGAGATTTGTATTTTTAGTTTTCAAATATCTCAATTCTGGGCTGAACTTTTAAGGTTTTTATATTTGGCAAGGCCAAAACTGTCATTTTTTTTAAATTTCAAACCCTTATAACTCAAAAGCGGGATGAGATAAAAAAATTAAATTTTTAGATTTAAACTTAGTTTTTATCATTCAGTAAGTGTACAATTTTTTTAGAAAATTGGATGACATGAAGTAAAACATTAATTAAAGATTGGATCACTTGGTATGAGATAACCCTTGAATTTTGCCCAGAAATACAACAATGATCAGTGATGTTTTGACACAGGTGAAATAGGTTAAAACTCATATGTCCAAGTTAGTATTCTGACTGCTGTGTTCTAAACAAACTGAAGTTTCCAAATGGATTTTAAGGGGAGCTCCACGTTGCTATAGTCTAATGTAGATATTATGAGAGCATGAATGAACTTTGTATAATATGAATACAGAATATATTGACAGCCCAAATACACCACATTTACTCATTAGTCCCACTGATTTCTGCATAGATCACAAGGGAGTATAGATAAGTTTGCTGTTATAGTTTGTCATTAGGGCGATACTATATATTATGACTCAAGGGCAACCTATAAGGGAGAATCAGAGATGGGATGGGGGTTTTATAAGGAAGCTCTTAGGTGCCAAAGGCTCTTGTCATAACTCTGGGCTCTGGCCTTTCTTCAGTCATATTACCCACACCCAGCATGAGTAGGAAGATGAGATGGGCATCAAAGTGGAGAATTGGAATGGAGACAAGATTAAGCTGTCCAACCGAGAAAAACTCATAATTTTTAAAATTCTGAACTGAGCCAGCTGCAAGTTTTGAACAGCAATACAAGGGTAAATGTCTTTTCAGCTTATGCTGCAAAGCATTTTCTTTCTGCAAAATCCCAATTTGAAATTAAGACAGCAATTACACTCAAAGTGTTTTATTTAAATATGACATTCACAATGCATGAGAAGTGCAAAATTCAGAAGCTACAGGCAGCTTTAATTCATACAAGCTTTTGTACAGTTCCAAAAGAGATCCAGAAGAGATCCTTTGTGTGTGTCTTTTAAAAAACAGTTAGCAATTAAGCTAATATAAGTAGAAGATTAACTTAAATCAAAGAAATTACTTATTTATACAGTGCATAACTAAAATATTGAATGAAGAACTAACACAAATTATAAAGGATAATGGATGAAACCTATGATTCTTAGTACAGAATTCTGTTTAGAATTATGAAAACCTAATTTTCTCTTAATTAAAGCTATGACGTTCTGCAATAACTGAGGACTGTAGGTAGGGTAATTGCTGCTTAAATTGCTCTTAAATTTTAGCTCAATGTTTTATTTCCCTTATAAGGGGAATTCAAATTAGAATAGGTGTAGATATTGACAGACACGTACTATCATTATTATTAAATTTGCTTAACTATGGAATTCCTCACTTCCCAAAGTGAAGTGCAGGCAGCTTTGCAGTTGACAGGGAACTTGCACAGCATAAGCCCCACCAAAATGTATGAGCTGTTCTCTTAATTCTTGATGCAGTAGAGCTAGCACAACGGAAATTTCCAATAGATTGGGCTCCTTGTAAGTAGACAGGCAACCAGGTTTCAGGTGGTAGTGCTTATTTCCCAGGAACTCAAACCAAAACCATTTCATGAATATATATTCATCCAGTATAGTCGTACCTTGGAAGCTGAACGGAAGCCATTCCAGAAGTCCGTTTGACTTCCAAAACGTTTGTAAAACCAAGGCACAATGGACGTTCAAGTTCCAAAGAACGTTTGCAAACTGAAACACTCACCTCTGCGCTTGCGGCATTTGGGAGCCAAACGTACGAGTGCCAAGGCGTTTGGCTTCCAAGGTATGACTGTATCTCTAACATAAATAGCATATGACTGCTTATATTGCACAAAACCTCCCCCCTCCCCGCTCCCAAATTGCAAAAGGACACTTTTGGGTTATAATGACCACCGCTCCTCTCTCACTTTCATATTGCCAACTGCAAATATTTGGGATTTTAACCATCCACCCTTAAAAAGTTTATATCTGACTCTTTTTTTTCCTCTTTTTTGCTGTATTTTCTGTAGAGAAATTATGTCAGCTGGGGTTTTTTTAATGAACTAGTTCCATTCTGGCTCTTTTAGCTGGATTTCCCAATCCTATATTTAAAGCCAGTTAAAGGTTAAAAAAGAAAAAAGAAAAGAAAAGGTAAAGGACCCCTGGATGGTTACATCCCACCAAAGGTGCTCATCTTGCTTCAGGCCAAGGGAACTGGCGTTTGTCCACAGACAGCTTTCTGGGTCATGTGGCCAGCAGGACTAAACTGCTTCGGGTGCAATGGAAACACCGTTTCCCACCCGTCACGGGGATTCAAACCACCAACCTTCTGATCAGCAAGCCCCAGAGGCTCAGTGGTTTAGACCAGAGTGCCACCCGCATCCCACTTTAAGCCAGCCACTAGATGGAGCGCTAGCTTGTGAAATGCTCATAGCATCAGTTGCTATGATGCTTTACTTTTAAATTTTGTGGAAAGATGGGATTTCTGGTTGATGTGACTTGGGTTGCTAATCCCTATGAAACTGAACAACAATAACCGCAACAGCAATTTGAACACAACAATAAACAGTTCCCTTTGAATAGGAATCTCTCCCACCATCAGGGGAGTTTGGAGCACTTCCCAAAGTTGCAGAGGAGAACTTAGGGGCCAGCAGAGATCCTGTTGTATTTACAAGATCTTCTACTTCCCCAGGGTTTACAATGAACATGAGAATAAGTCTGGTTGCAGAAGCGTCTGATAGGAAAATTCTGTTGAAATATTAGGTCAGACAGCCTTAAGGATCACTCACTTTTTCACTTTCATTCTGTTTCACTTGGTTTGCAGGCTGGATGGTATTTTACTTTTTCTTCTTTTTTTTTAAAATGATATTTATTGAAAAAAGAGTTTTTTTTAAATTACAAGGAAAAAAGACAAAACAGAAAAATGAAAAATAAAAAAAATAAAACCATCATTTTCAAATTCTCCACTTTCATTACCTTCTTTCTATGACCTCCTCCTCCTCCCTTTTCTTGTATCTTGATTAATAGTTGTCACAGCAAATCCTTTCCATAATTCATAGTATTCTGTCATTACATTGCCTTACTCTATTTTCATCTTATCTTATAAAAAACCTTAAAGCTTAAGACTTAAATCTTATTTTTACCAACTTCTCATAACCATTACCTTTTTACCTAATTCTTTAAACATTTTTACAAGAGCCAAGTAATTTCATTTCAACATTTTTCTAACATTCATCAATTTTATAAAACATTCCTAATGATAGAAAAAAGAAATAAGAACAATCCAATATTCTTCCAGCGTCCCTTCCTCCTGGTCCCGGGTTTGTCAGTCCTTTTTATCCCATTAGTCTGGCACATTAACCTGGTGATCTTATATCCGAGGCCTTCAAGTCTCTTCCATGTCCCTTCCGCAGCTCTTCTTCATATTTTACTTTCACTCGTGGGAACTCCAGCTTGGTAGTGTTTTTGACCCTTTTCAACAAATCAGCCCCTTTCCCATAGTCCAGATTAGACTCCATGTGGTATTTTAAGACATGTTTCAAATTCCCTCCAAAATTGAGAGCCCCCACAGCTCCAAGCATCTGACGGCCCATTGCCAGACTCGGAAAGTCCAAACATCTCTGCATAGGGGGGTCAGTCCAACCCCCCATTTCCAAATCAATCCAAACTTTATCTTTCCAAATCTGGTTTTTTCCAAGTTCATTTATCAAATCCAAAGGCTCATTTTCCTGCAGGGCCAAAAGTTCCTCCCTTTCTGGCGCCCAAGATTCAGCAACATCCTCTTCTCTCAACTGTTCTGTCATGGCACACTCCTGTTTAAGTTCCTGGGTGGGCTCCATATAGTTTCCCACTACCTGTTCAAATGTTCTGGCCGCATTAGTCATCAAATCCGTCTTCTGGCTTAACTGGTCCAATAGGGCATTTATTTTACAGAAAGCACCCAACAGTGCTTCTGAGAACATTGTCTCTGGTCAATGAGCTTCAAACGTCAATTCTGACACCCCGCTCCAGGATCAGGACGGTGGAAAGTTACTTTACTTTAAACTCACTTCTGCAGGTTTAAACAGTCCAAAAAAGATCCCCCTTCTTCTCCTGTTACCGAAGGGGGATTCAATGATTTTAAATGGTGAAAACCAATCCTTTGAAAGTGATCTAAGCTCTAGTTTACGTTGTCTTTGCTTTCTTCTGACTACAAGGAAACGGAAGGCTGACTTCCTGTTTAGACCTTCCCATTTCAGTACCAAATTAAGGTAAATTTTTAAGTCCAATTCCTTTCTAATCGCCAGTTCTTATTTGAAGTCCAATTGTTCAATGTTTAAGTACTCACGGGTGATTATTTTAGATGCCAAATTGTCCCAGGAAAAAGGCAGCGCTCTCCAGCAACGGCTATGTGGCTTCGCTCCACGGAAAAAGCAATTTACTCACAGCACCGCGCCACTTCCCCCTCTTCACTTCGGAGCCCGTTAGTGGGTTCCTTTGCGGGTTGGGGGGGCGCTAAGGGTGCCCGCCGAGTCCCACGGTCACAGGCTTCATCCGCCTGTGATTTCTAAAAGGGTCCCCGCTTCGCCGCAGCGGAAAAGACCCGTTTCGCGCGGAGCTGGTCCCTCCGGTTCAGAGGGAGTCCGCCATTGCCGATGGCGCCACCCCGGAAGTCGGTATTTTACTTTTTCTTTTTGCAGTTCACTACATTCCAAGGATTACCCACTGCTGCTGGATGGGCATCTGAGTCTGATTCTGCTGATTTCAGTGGAGGAGGTACTCCTAGGTTTTGGGAGCATTTCTTCTGATTGAGTTACATTTGATGTGGACAGTGATTTTCCATTATGCTGAACAATTAGTGCAATTGTTGCAGACTCTTTTCCTTTACCCCTCTGCTTCTCCTTCCTCTGAGTTACCTCTGTACTATATGTAAGCCTATAAGTATAATAATAATAATAATAATAATAATAATAATAATAGGTGTTGTTGTTGTTGTTAATAATAATAATAATACCCCACCCATCTGGCTGGGTTTCCCATCAGGTCAGGGATCTGTCTTTTGTACTCATAGAATTGTAGAGTTGGAAGAGACCATGAGAGTCATCTAGTTCATTTTGTCCAGCATGGGGCTCAAACCCACAAACCTGAGATTAAGAGTCTCATGCTCTACCAACTGTCATGGGCATACTCTGCAATACAGTGGTGGGAAGCCTCAGGCCCAGGAGCTAAATGCTTCTCTGTCCCTCTGGACTCTTCCCAGGCTGCCTGAGATGCAGCAGCAAATGATTTGTCCCAACCCCAAAGTGTTGGAAAGGACCTCAATTTAGTCCAACCCCACTAGTGATGCAGGAAATCCACTGCTGCAGTACCCCTGCTAGGTGGCCTTCCAGCCTCTGCTTAAAAACCTCTAAGGAAGGTAGGAGAGTCCACGACCTTCCAAGGCAGCCTGCTCCACTCTCAAACAGGTCATGCCACCAGGAAGTCATTCTTCCTAACGCTTAGTCAAAATCCCCTTGATTGTAATCGGAACCCATTGCTTCCTGGTCCTCCTGCCCTCTGGAGCAACAGAAAAGAATTCCACATGTGATCTACATATGACAGCCCTTCAGATAGTTGAAGATGGCTATCATATTGCCTCTTAATCATCTCCCCACCTAAACATACTGAACTCCTTTAACCTACAGAATGCCCTGCTATTGCAAATGATTGCAATACTAATTTGTTTTCATGGTTTGGTATTTAACGAAACTTAACATGATGTCAAACCTAGATGGAATTTGGAGAAATTATATACATGTGGGAAGGGAGTTTCAAGTGGTGGAAAGGAATTAATACATTATGGGATTAAAGTGGAGCAAACCCATGAGGAACTTGAAAGGAAAAGGAGGTTAGAAAGTCAGTGTTTAGATTTGTGGGCTGATGTTACAAGGCTTGATCAACAGGAGAGGTGAATGATAATGGGTGCCTCCAGACTGCCAATATTTTGCAGAAACGTTGGTTTGCACAGTGAAGGTGGATTAAAGTACTCTGTCACCCTAGCGCAACAAATCCATTAAAACAAACAAACGTCTTTTTGCAACTAGGAAAGTGACAGGGATATGCATTGAAAAGTGTGGGATGAACAATTAATGGAAAGATGTGCAAACATTCCACAAGCAAATCAGGATGAATATGCATTTGTTATTTTATTCATTTATTAAACTTGTATCCTGCCCTTCATCCCAAAGGAGCCTGTTGCCCTATAGCTAGCCTTCAAAATTGATGTGCAAGTATATCAGAACATAATGTTATAAGTTCTAGGGGTCAAAGTCTGTGGGTGCAAGTCACCCATAAATCCTGGAATTAGTAAAAATTAGAATTAATCAAGGTTTGATTAAACTGTGCCAAACACAGAACCCCCCTGGATTTAGTTATGCTAACAAGCCAAGCCACCAGCAGAGCTAGATGGATGTGGGTCCCCCACATTTGGCCAATTCCTGTGGTATTACTGCTCATATATTGAATGCTAACAATGCATTCCACAGAAGAGGAACTCTCTGTTCTAGCACAGCAATCCAAGCACCAGACGTTCAGTTCTCTGCTCATGGCTGTTATTACAGATCAGGTTCTGCTTTCAATCCATGTGCCACTTCGGTTCTTTCTAAATGCAGCAGTAAATTGCAGCCTGTCAGGCAGAAATCCAGAGCTGCAAACTAGAAAGTTCACTTCAAATGCTGGATGAAGGGTGCCCTCTCCTGGACTGCAGGAGGGATAGCATCTCTGTATACCTAGGCACACAACCAATTCGCGCTGTAATTTCTGTATATACTGTATTTGCATGTTACCAAAACTTCAATACAGATGCAATAAATAAAAGTGACCACCCATTTTCATCTTCATTTTCAAGGCCATCTTTAATAACTTCTCTCTCTCTCTCTCTCTCTCTCTCTCTCTCTCTCTCATAAAAATAAAGGGACCCCTGACCGTTCAGTTGCGGACGACTCTGGGGTTGCGGCACTCATCTCGCTTTATTGGCCGAGGGAGCCAGTGTACAGCTTCCAGGTCATGTGGCCAGCATGACTAAGCTGCTTCTGGCGAACCAGAGCAGCGCACAGATAAACGCCGTTTACCTTCCCGCCAGAGCGGTACCTATTTATCTACAGTACTTGTACTTTGACGTCCTTTCGAACTGCTAGGTTGGCAGGAGCTGGGACAGAACAATGGGCGCTCACCCCGTCGCAGGGATTTGAACCGCCAACCTTCTGATCGGCAAGCCCTAGGCTCTGTGGTTAACCCACAGCGCCACCCGTGTCCCTCTCTCTTTCATAGTATATCCGAAAATAGCCTCCAAAACAAAGCAGGTGTAGCCTGACCTTGCAGAACCACTGATTAAAACTGACAAAGAGGCAGGAATGATGGTGATGCCAGGTTTTGTGTTAGGGAGAGGGGTGCTTGGAAAAGACACTTAGAATGGACCCACTGCTTTGGTGAGTCTGCCATTGCTGCCAGCTGCTCCTGCTCCTCTGCCTGCCTAGCTGCTGCCACCTGCTTGCTTGCCAGACAGATCCAATGAGCAAGCAGGGGGTGACGACCACACCTCTTCCTTCTCACCTTCTCTGTTGTTGTTTGCCTGTTGGAAAAGGAGGCAGGTGCAGAAGCAGGTTGCAATGGGGAAAAGAAGAAGTAGCAGTTCCAGGGCGCTCCTGCCAGGGGCCTTCCTGCTGGGTCCCTGTGGGCCCTTGGCAAGTATTCAGCCATGTTGACTGCTAATGCTGGCCCTGGTTCTCAGATACACATAAGCCATAGAGTCTGCACCTCCCAGTTGCCAGATAAAACAGGAAAGCAAGAGCCAGCCAGCCCTTACCGATGGAGAAAGAGGCTCTGACAGTCACTCTTCCTCCTTCTCACCACTTCTTACTTACTCCCTCCCTCTTGGCCAGAGCAAGAGGCAGGTGAACAAGCAGGTTAGGAACCTAGAAAGCTGCCTTTTACTGAGTCAGGCCCACTGGTCTATCCAGCTTAGCATTGTCTGCACTGACTGGCAGTGGCTCTCCAGGGTTTCAGACAGGGAGGAGGTGTTGGGGAATGAACAAGGGATATTCTGCATGCATGGGTGTAGCCAGAATTTATGTTGGGGAGGGAGGCTTCATGTTAGGGGGGCAGAATCTCAGTTAGTTAAGTATGTTTATTAATTTACTTGATTTAGAGGGACAGTTGCCCCCCCCGCCCCCCCCCATGGCTACGCCCATGTCTGCATGCAAGACACAGACGCTGTACCCCTGAGCCCCACTATGAAGGGGAGGAGCAGGGCCAGGGAGTGGGGGTCCTGGGCAAGCATCTGGCCAGGTCAGCCCTTGATGCAAGGCCTGAAAGCGAGCATAGAATCATAGAATTATAGAGTTGGAAGGGACCCCGAGGGTCATCTAGTCCAACCCCCTGCAATGCAGGGATCATATATAACAGATGGCCAGCCACCCTCTGCTTAAAAAACTCCAGGGAAGGAGAGTCCACAACCTTGCGAGGGAGTCCGTTCCACTGCCAAACAGCTCTTCCTGCCAGAAAGTTCTTCCTGATGTTTAGTCAGACGCTCTTTTCTTGTAACTTGAAGCCACTGGTTGAAGTCCTACCCACCGGAGCAGGAGTAAAGAAGCTTGCTCCATCTTCCATGTGACAACCCTTGAGATATTTAAAGATGACTATTGTTAAGTTGTGGGTGAACATATCAGAAGACACAGCGATTCTTCCAAAGCAGCTCTTTATTTGTAAGCTGAAACGGAACGGAACTGAAGGGCTCAGTCAGCCTGCTTATATAGAGCTCCAGTACCTCGTTACTGTAACAACTTTCTAAAACTATCCAATCACTGAACGTCACTTTCGATCCTTCATTTGCATAACTATCTACAGTATCCATCCAATCACTGAATGTCACTTTTGATCCTTCATTTGCATAACTATCTACAGTATCCCGCTGCTGGCCCAGGGTGAGAACTTCAGAACATAACAATTATCGTATCTCCTTTCTTTCCCAGGCTAAACATACACAGCTCCTCAGTGCCGTAGCATGGGTTGCCAGCACCCGGGGCCACACAGAGAGGGGTGGAAGGGAGGAAAATGGACAGAGTACACATGCACATTCAATGGTTTAACGGTGTCTGCATCACCCAAACTGCAGCTGCAGAGATAAGAAAAGAAGAGTTGGTCGTGGTCTGGAGAGGTCACTTTCTGGTTCGCATGGAGAAACTGTTTTCAATGGAGCCCATCAACAGAAGTGCACAGCTGCATTGAGGCAGCACCAGGTGTTGAAATTTTGCACCCCAAACAATTTTGCACCTGGGGCAACTGCCCCTGTGCCTCCTCCCACACTATGCCACTGCAGCTCCTTCAACCATTCCTCATAAGGCTTGTTTTCCAGATCCTTTATCATCTTGTTCACCCTCCTCTGAACACATTCCAGCTTGTCAATATCCTTTCTAAATTGTGGGGCCCAGAACTGGACACAGTGCTCCAGTTCAGTAGTGGAGCATCTACTTTGCATGCAAAACGTCTCAGATTCAATCCCCGATATCTCCAGATGGGACTCTGCAAACTGGTGTGATAACAATTACTGTTCTTATCAGCCCTCTGAAGTCAGGTTGCTCAGCTGCTGTTGCAAAGCAGACTGACAGGCACAGCTTTATTTTCTGCTGCTAGGATTTCCAAGCGATGAGCAACTGATAACTCCAGGGCAGATCATCCCAAAAGGAAATACCAGGCTGTGGAACAACAAATGTCCAAAGAACAATCATGACTACAAGTGAGACTCCATGTGAGGCGAACTGATAAAGGTTACGAGTGTTTAGCTTCCAAAAGAGACTCTGAAAAGCAGATCTGATAGAAAGCAAATGTGTACAGTAGTCAGTGACAGAGAAAGCTTCTATATACTGCATTGCACAGAATCGGAGGGTGCCAGATGAAATTTAAAAGCAATCACTTGGAAGCAAAACAGTAAAATGAAACAGAAGGCCCCTTTCAATCAAGATTTGGAGCAATAAAATAAAACAGAAAGCCCTTTTCAATTTGGTGAAATCTCACTTGTTGCAAGGTACTGATTGATGACAACAGCCTAGGAACTGACAAATAAGGCATGGATGATTCAAGACTTGGTCCTAGGTTTCTTGGCTTAATATTTATGCTTTAAACTGGAGTGGGGAGCCTTTATCAAGCCAAGGGCCGCATTTCCTTATTGGCAACCTCTCTAGGGCACGTCAGTGGTAGGCAGAGCCAGAGGCTAAAGTGGACTGGGCCAAAGGCAAAATGGGCAGAGCAACCATTGTGGTTCTTAAGCCAGTGTGGTGTAGTGGTTAAGAGCGGTCGTCTCGTAATCTGGGGAACCGGGTTCGCTTCCCCGCTCCTCCACATGCAGCTGCTGGGTGACCTTGGGCCAGTCACACTTCTCTGAAGTCTCTCAGCCCCACTCACCTCACAGAGTGTTTGTTGTGGGGGAGGAAGGGAAAGGAGAATGTTAGCTGCTTTGAGACTCCTTCGGGTAGTGATAAAGCGGGATATCAAATCCAAACTCCTCTTCTTCTTCTTCTTCTTCTTCTTCTTCTTCTTCTTCTATTTGTATGGTAGGTTACATTCCAACCACACGAACGTCAGGGGTTTACCTATATCCCCGCCTCTTCATTTTCCATCCAGGCAAGCCAGAGGCATTCTCACAAGGTCAGCCAGGCAAAAGCACTCGAGGAAAGCACAGAGCAGGGCTTTCTGGGGCGTGTTATTGGGAGAAGGTTTAGTCTGGGAAGAGTCTCAAGGGCCAAACAGAGAGTCGGAGGGCAGTACTTAGTCCCCGAGCCTGATGTTCCCCACCCCCGCCTTAAGTAAGCCCAGAGAGCAAGGAACAGGGGAACACCTCTGCCTGACACTCAGGAGAACTGGATCCAGTCAGGCTGCATCTCTGCAGGTGCAATTGCAAAGTGAGACTACAGAGTCCCATTCAATGTGAAACATAGGGTGGATGGGTGGGTGCCTGGTACAATCCAATACTGCTTTTAAGAGGCAGTGTAGTATTGTGGGCAGATCTGGACTCTAGAGACCTGGGTTCAAATCCTTGCCCAGTGGCTCTGGACCAGTCACTGCTACTTAACCGTCAGTGTCTGCCCAGCGCATGGGAAAGCTATAGATTAGTTTGCGCCAGGAGTGGGGATCGTCATACTCAGGGGCTGAATGTGGCCTTCCAGCCCTCTGTATCTGGCCCTCAAGGAAGTCCCCAGGCCTGACTTCTAACTGTCCCTGCTCTCAGCCCTCCTGGAATGCTGTGACTTGTCTTTGAACTGGAATAATCTCTTGTGCTTGCCTGGATGGAGAGAGGTGTGCATCAAAACCTCTGATCTTTGTGTGGCTGTAATGTAGCCAAGAGTACAAAGATTAAAGTCGCTTCTGCTGCCCCACTTTTGCCTTTGGCCACACCCACCGCCAGATATGCAGCCCCTGAAGACTGTCTTGGGCAGAAAGGTTTCCCACCTCTGTTTTACATGGACCATTGTGGTGATTTTGGGTATTGGTAATGGTCACCATCTAAATTAGTTACTTCTGCAACAGACAGAAAGCTGCGATTGAATATGTGGCTCTAACCTTTAGTGCTAGCCTGGACTTTGACAATAATAGTGTCTAATCTCTCTCTGTTTTCTGCCCAGTTTCTTCCAGTTTGTTTGTGGTTGCTGGGAGGTGCTGCAATACGTTTTTCTCCTCTTTGGCACTGTGTCCTTCTACACATTTGCATGAGAGCAGATCAACTTTGGGAATGTCTTTCCCAGACTTGTATGTTGCTTTTAAATTGTACTGTTGTGCTTTTAGGATTATCTGCTGAAGTCTTGGTGAAGCCAGAGGTCAGAGGTTTATTTAGTATTCTTTCCAGGGTGTTGTGATTGGATTCTACAGTTACAGAGCACCTATAAATGTACAGATCCCACTTCTGACACCATGTGTTGTCTTCAGCTATTTAGGTAAAAATTCACTACCAGCTAAGTTAATGGCTAACAAACTTTATCTCTGTTGAGGGCAGGGGGTTGCATAGAGTAATAACAGATTCCTCCAGCCAGACCATGATCCACACTTACCTTTTGCCCTGTACTTTCTAGGTATAAAGTAAAGGTAAAGGGACCCCTGACCATTAGGTCCAGTCGCGGACAACTCTGAGGTTGCGGCACTCATCTCGCTTTATTGGCCGAGGGAGCTGGCGTACAGCTTCCAGGTCATGTGGCCAGCATGACTAAGCCGCTTCTGGCGAACCAGAGCAGCGCACAGAAACGCCGTTTACCTTCCCGCCGGAGCAGTTCCTATTTATCTACTTGCACTTTGACGTGCTTTCAAACTGCTAGGTTGGCAGGAGCAGAGACTGAGCAACGGGAGCTCACCCCGTCGCGGGGATTTGAACCGCCAACCTTCTGATTGGCAAGTCCTAGGCACTGTGGTTTAACCCACAGCGCCACCCGCGTCCCAGTTTCTAGGTATAGGTCTTTCTAGGTATAGGTCTGCACTTTTAAGTGCCCTATCCAAGCACTCACCTCCCTGCTTTCCCCAGGAAAACCCTCTCTTTAATGCTGAATTGGAACATACAGTAATTCAGGTTTTCAATGGATTGCCATTTGCTCCGATTCAGCAATAAAGAGTGGGTTTCCATGGGGTATATGCCAGGGCAAAAATAAAAGGCAGAAGCAGAGTATGATGTTTGATGTCTGTTTCAATCAAAGGCTATGGGAGAAACAAGACCATCTAGGGGTGCTAATGCTGCAAACCCCTCCATTGTAGACTCAGGTTGTATATATGTGTGAATAAACTATAGATAATAAAGACACTACAGTCTCTGCTGCGCCTCATTTACAAAAGGAAACACAAACCCTGTATAAGTGCATGGAACTCTGGAATCTGCACCACTCGGAAATCGGGGTGGCATGCAACAATATGTTTCCTTTTCCCCTAGAATAGTCCTCATAATACAACCATAAAGGCAACAGGAAAACCGAGCCATCTAAAGCTATCTCAGAACAACAGCACAGTAATTAGTACGCTCTGAAAACCTAGAAAGCTTGGCAAAAACCTGCTTGTCACTTAAAGCCAGGTCCAATATGCCTCTCTAGGGAAGGATTTATACAATGTTGGATTCACCACAGAAATCACTTTGTTAGATGAAAATCAGGTGTTGTTGTGATCTGGTGAACCTGAATCTCCATCTGATCTTTATCTAGGGGTCAGCTCCTACTGTGGAACTTGGGCGGCAGTCTTGAAGACCTTCTGATCCCCTTGAGAGTCCAATGATTTCTAAACCATCAAATCATACACAACCTATTTGTAAAGCAAGACACTAGATGTCAGCAATTCCATATCCTTGCCATGTATGCACACACACACACACACACACACACACACACACAAAACCAGGAATCCACTGTGTCCTGTTCCCTCTTAGCAACAAATCCCTTCCCCCCATTTCTGAATGCAAAGAATCCGAGAAATAAAGCAGCCGTCTCTACAAAGCAATGTATGAGCTCCAGGCCAGCATTACGCCTGTTTGTTTCCAGTTTCCACATGCCTGGTGTGTGACTGTCGATGTTACCATCTATGGTAAAAAAAAAGACGAGGGCAGGAAATGGTGGTGAAAACAGCCAACCTCACTGCGGTGTCCCTCCTTCCCTTTTCAACATGTCCCAGAGCATCATGGCTTTTATGGGCAAGGCTCCCTTGCAAACAACAGGCTTATTTTTATTTCATTTGTAAGCTGTTCTTGCCTCCTGAGGCTGGTAGTTTAGGACTGAAAGGAATAGCTGGGAATGCAGCCAATGTTCAGAATGAGGAAGGAATGTGGATGTCACGAATGGAATAAAATGCTCTAAATCGGGGTTTTCAGAATTTGTTTGGGAAACATGGTACAGGCGCCTTTCTTCTGCCTGATAGGATTGGAATCTATCACTCCATCCTTTAGTGGACTCTGTAAGAATCTGAATCCAGATCTACTCAAAGCCTCTGGGTCAAATCCACTACCTGCACACAAAAGTTGTGAGATGAAAACAAAAGTTGTGAGATGAAAACAAAAGTTGTGAGATGAAGGTGAGTGGTGGGAGCTTCAGAGCTGACAAAAGAAAACACACCTTCACACAACACACAGTTAGATTCTGATATTTACTACGACAAGATGTGGAGATGACCACAACAGCTTTGAAAAGTGATTAGACAAATTCACAGAGGGGGAAAAACCATCAATGGCTATTAGTCATGATGGCTCCATGATCTGAGCCAGCATGTCCCTGAATTCCAGTTGCTGCAGAATAGCAGTGGGAGAAGGCATTCGCCCTCATGTCCTACTTTTGGGTTTTCTAGAGGAATCCAATTGACCACTGTGGTAGCGGGATGCTCAAGAAGATGGGGCTTTGGTTTGATCCAAGCTGCTATGTCTTTGTGAGTGTCTCCTCCAGGAACAGAACTTGCTGCAATGACTTCATGGGGTGAGAGTTGTAGCACAGGTGGTCCATGTTCACTTTGATGAGGAAAGCAGCCCTTCAAAGACTATTTTTGCTGACCAAGGATTTATGGGATTGGTGGTGTCTGTTTATGTAAACCCCACCCACTTACTTTCAGACTTGGAGGTGGTGGCACAACAAGGGCTAGCAGTGATTCTCTCTGTCCTGTTCCTGCCCACCCACCTCTCACCATGAGACTTCTAGTGTCCCGTCAGGGCTACACTAAGCAATCAATAGCTAGAGCCCATCCCTGCAGCATTCAGCCTTATGGATGGCATAGGCTAAGTGGGGATGAAAGAAGAAAGGGAGGCATTTCCCAGAACAGAAGTAAACCTCAATCTGCTACCAGATTCTATAGTCTTACACAGATTTGATGTCAATGGGACCTGAGTGATTCTACTGAATAAACCTGTTTATAGGATCAGGTTCTTAACCGATAAAGTGCGTTTTATATTGCTTATCCGCGCGATAATCCTGAGAGGATTTTTTTTAAAAAAATGATAAAATAGATTCTGAAAGAGGATGTCTTACCAGAGTTCCCCAAGGAATTAAGTATTTTTGCTTTTAACTTTTGCTTCAGATGTTTCAGCAATTTTAAAGCATGTTTTTTATTGTCGTTTGCATCAGTTTTATTTCATTTCACACCCCAAGCATGCAAAACACACACAAATTGCCAGCGCGTGCCTGGCTGGCAGAAATCCAACAGGTAAAGCTCTTTCCGTCTCTGAGCCAGGGAAGGCTGCACCACCTAAATTTCTGCCTACCCTGCTATGCCTACTCCTCCCTTCACCCCTCCCTTGCTTTGTTGTTGTTGTTTAGTCGTTTAGTTGTGTCCGACTCTTCGTGATCCCATGGACCAGAGCATGCCAGGCACTTCTGTCTTCCACTGCCTCCCGCAGTTTGGTCAGACTCATGTTTGTAGCTTCGAGAACACTGTCCAACCATCTCGTCCTCTGTCGTCACCTTCTTCTTGTGCCCTCCATCTTTCCCAACATCAGGGTCTTTTCCAGGGAGTCTTCTCTTCTCATGAGGTGGCCAAAGTATTGGAGCCTCAGCTTCAGGATCTTTCCTTCCAGTGAGCACACAGGGCTGATTTCCTTTAGAATGATAGGTTTGGTCTTCTTGCAGTCCATGGGACTCTCAAGAGTCTCCTCCAGCACCATAATTCAAAAGCATCAATTCTTCGGCGATCAGCCTTCTTTATGGTCCAGCTCTCACTTCCATACATCACTACTGGGAAAACCATGGCTTTAACTATACGGACCTTTGTTGGCAAGGTGATGTCTCTGCTTTTTAAGATCCCTTGCTTACTGTCCATCATAATTTAAAACCCCGCCCCTTCTCTCGCGGGAACCTCCCTATCCAAAAAGCCACGCCCCACGTCTTGTCCCGCTCCTTTTCGTTCACCGCGCCTTGCCCAATCGCCAGCCTCCCTCCCGAACGATCCGAACGAGGGAGGCGTGGCTTCTCTTTTCCCCGCCTCCTCCCGCTCCCGCCCCCTCCTTCACTCTGGCCATCTCTCGCGCCTTCTTCTAGTTGCAGACAAGCCCTCGCGAGCGTATTTCCGGTGAAGCCGGAAGTGGTGCGGGTAGGGTTACTGGGCGTCTCCAGGCGGAAGTGGAGCAGCCGGGAAGAGGCGAGCTGGGCAGAGGTGAGTGGGTGGGAGAGCGGGAGAGACACACCCTGCGTGGCTGAGCGAGGTAAGGCAGCGGCGGCTGAGGCTCCCGAGGGTAGCCTGTACTTGACTGAGGTGTTTGGGGAGCAGGATAAGGAGGGGACGGGGGTTGAGTGGTCAATATCATGCACGTCTGAAAGGGTTGGGGGGGAGGCTGAAGCAACGAGTGTCTGAGGTGCTACTTCGGGGACAGGGAGGAGGGGCGGAGAGTGTTTGCATGGATGGAGTCAAGAATAATCCCAATTATTGCGCTAATTTTCTGGGGAAGGGACGCTTTTCTGCCACATGCTTGACAGTCCGGTTTATCCTCGCGAGGAACGACCCTGGGATTCAGGTCGCTGTCATCTCTGGTATTTGCCTATTGTAAGGGAGGATTTTGAACATGTTGTTAAGTTGCATTGCAGTCATGTGTGTGTTTACTCCGGAGAAAGTTGCGTTGGGTGGAGAGGGCTTAACGCTCGGGAGCGCATGGGAATTACAGCCTTAGGAACTGCTGTGTCAAGTGGCTAAGGTGACAAGGCGAGCTGTTAAGTTGTTCAGGACTATTATTTGGCTCTGTGTAGCTGGAGGTCTGGTCACCCTTGTAAGGTTTTGGGGGGGGGGTATTTTTTTTTAAGTTATTTAAATGTTTCGCCAGGAGTTAAAGGGTCTGGATATTTGAATTTGAAAACCTCTGAAAGCTGTGGAAACAGTGGTTATTTTCTAGTATGCATTGTGCTTTCTGATTTGTCTTTAGAACTTTAGCAAGCCACAGTCAATTATGACAAATTGGCTAGTGAAGTGTTTCTGTGTGTGTGCGCGCTAGGTTTAGTAGTATGGATGCTCAATTTCAACACATCCTGTTTGATTTTGGCGGCCTGAACCCTTGGCAGTGAGGAGGGTGATGGCCTACCAGAGACCCTTCTCTGTAATGATCCCGAAACTGCAACTTCCTCTCTATAGAAGTGTGTCATACACTACCTATTTACAGTTGTAGGCGGTTATTGAGGGCATATCTCTTTTCTGCCTTTGGCAGTTGAATTTTTATTGTTAGTGTTCCCCTATCTGTAGTCTGGCATGTCATATTCAACTAAATTGTTGCACTAGTGGAAAGTAGCACAGCGGTTTATTCTAGTGCAACAGGACTCCCCTGACTTCTACTCTGTTTTTTTTAATAGAATAATAGAATTGTAGAGTTAGAAGAAGCCACAAGGGTCGTTTAGTCCAACCCCTTGTAGTGCAGGAATTTTTTGCCCAACGTGGAACTCTAACCCACCTTTTCACCCTCTTCATATCTGTAGAGGAGGGTTGGGAGAACCTTAGAACAGCGTGTTGGGGGCGGAAAAAGAGACAATCTCCTTAGCACTATGTTGAATTCAACCCATTGTATCTGGTGTCTTGTGTTGTATAGTATCGTACTTAAGGGCAGGTTTGTTTTATTTGTTTTATTGTACTGTGTTATCTTTTTAGACGTAACCCACCCTTGGACCTTATAGTGAAGAGTGTGCAATATTAATTATTAGTAGTAGGAAGTATGCTTTTGTGTGTGTGATTCTGAAAAGAGAGAAGTCTATATACTGTCTGAAAAGCACCTTCTGATGGAAAGAGTATAGCTGGAATTCAGGTTAGGAGCCCATGTACTAGGTACGGTGGGAAGGTTTGTAACTGTATTGGGGGTTAAAAGGAGCCATAAAATGGTTTGCTGTGCCTGATCCTGAGAGAAGGAAGCAGATTTACAGCAGGAATTAATTTATACTACATAACCAACTGCCAACCAGTTGTGGATAGGCTACAGTAAACATAAATAATTCTTCTGGGTATCTTGTCTGTCATGTTGTGAATTGAAGAGGTGATGGATGAGAGAACTAGCTGGGCATGAAAATAACAGGAGGCGGTGGTTTGCAGATGAGTGGTGGAATACAAAAGTGTATTTTGGTTCCATGAAAGATTTGGGTTGGTTTTGGAGGCATAGTGCGAATTGGAGTAAGGTTTTATCTTGGTAGGAGGAGCTTGGGGATTGAATTGGGAGTCAGTATCTTGTCTTATTGATGGTGGCTAGGCATAAGCTGACTTTAAGCTGTCAGTTGCACCTTCACAATGTGGTTTCCATGGTATGCTGAAGATGTGCCTTTTTGCCCTGGTCTTTGATGCCTGAGATAAAATAATTTTGAACCTGCCCTAGTCTCCTTGTAGTCATGTGCTTTAACTGTTTTTAACACCTGTTTTTAAAATGTTATAACGTATCTAAAAAAACAATGCAGGCATAAATGTGTCTGGCTGGCTGTAGGCTCTGGACAAACACAAGGAAGCGCTAATTCTCACAAAACATATTTACCGTATTTTTTGCTCTATAAGACTCACTTTTTCCCTCCTAAAAAGTAAGGGGAAATGTGTGTGCGTCTTATGGAGCGAATGCAGGCTGCGCAGCTATCACAGAAGCCAGAACAGCAAGAGGGATTGCTGCTTTCACTGCGCAGCAATCCCTCTTGCTGTTCTGGCTTCTGAGATTCAGAATATTTTTTTTCTTGTTTTCCTTCTCCAAAAATTAGGTGCGTCTTGTGGTCTGGTGCATCTTATAGAGTGAAAAATACGGTAACTTACAGAATTCATGATGGGGTGGTGGCCACTAGCTTAGATATTTGGGACTGGTTGGCTCAGAAATGGTGCACTTGGATATCAGAAACGGGGGATAAAGAGGGGAAGATATCTCCATACATTGCTTTTGAACTTCCCAGAGGCATGTGGTTTGATGAAACAAAATGATGGATTAGCCGACCCTTGGTCTAATTCAGCAGGGCAGCTATGCTAAATGTAATTGCTATTGAATTGCCTCCCCCTCCCTTTGGGGCAGGGGCTACATGCCAGCAGATGCATATTTAGTGTCCTCAATCCAAGCTTCAGAAGAGCTCTGACATCGTAAAATAGAAGCCTTTGCCCTGTGGTCTAAGGAAGCTGCAGACTTCTGCCCATTTCTCTTCAGCACGCTGGCACTAGAGACACTTTGCTTCCCAACTGCTGTGTTTCCCAGCTAGTCAGGAACTCTTGGCCAAGGATCCTCCTCCACTGAGTCATCAGTTGCGTGAGATGCATGCTTCCAAGGGTAAGCACAAATGTGAGAGTGAGAGAGGAGGAAGCTAGTACTGTTTGTTTCTGGTTCTTAACTAGACATAACAGAGCCAAGTGAAAACCAGTCGCATAGTTGTATGAGAAGAAATAATGATTCCCAGGTGCACTTATCTACCAAACTTCGTTTAATATAAAGAGATTTACTTACAGATGTCCTCCATTAAGGCAGGACATAGACCCAGATTGCTTTATGACAACTTCCTGGATTAATATTTGGTAGCAGCGTATAATTCGTTCAGTGAAAGGCTCTTGTAATGTGTTGGAATGGAAGGTTTTGCTGTTGGTGGATTTGGGCTCTCTCTTCAAAGGAGTTGTTTAGAGGAGTGTGAATTGAACTTTGGACTGGAAAAGCCTGGGTTTAGTTGTCCTGCTGCATAATTAGAAAGACTGAGGGTTTGCTTAATCCTCTTCTTCGGCTTAAGTACAAAAGATGGTGGCCGGACTGTGGGCCTTTCCTGTAGTGGCACCATCTCATTGGCGCTCCCTTCTCAGGCAGGTGCATCTGCACAACGCTTTCCTAAACTGTAAGAAACATCAGACTTTCTAGAGTAACAGAAATGTTTCATATCGAAACTTGCTTGCAAGATTCTCTTGACTGGTCTTGTAACCTCTATGTAAAAAATTCTGTTTAATCTTGCAGGCACAGCAAGAGCTTATAATTATATACACTGATTTTGCATGATAGAAATGTAAAAATAAGCATGAAGCTCAGTGGATGATCCTGTGCTCATTACTATGTCTCAGACTGGCGTACTTTGCAAGGTTGTTGGAATAAAATGAGAGAGACTTCTGTATGCTGTGCTGACTTCTTTGGAGAAGGGCTGCAGTACAAGTGTGGTAAAAAAAATACCAGTATTGGTGACTCATTTGTGCATCTCTGGTAAAATTCTGTGAGCTCAATTTGCTAGGAACATCCGACGCGGCTTCCACTTGAGTGCAGGAAGCTGTTGCAGCCAGTCAGAAGCCATGCCTCGGTTGTCGAACGTTTCAAAAGCTAAATGGGCTTCCAGAACAGATTATGTTCAACAACTGAGGTTTGACTGTAGCTTTCTCCTACAAAAGGGTACATCCCACCATCTTGCTCTTCAAATCTGTAAGACCCTTCTTTTTCCCTGGACCCTTGACTCTCTCAAGGGTTTTTAGTGATTTTATCGACAAAGGATTAGGAATGAATGACTGTGTGAATATTGACTTTTACTTAACTGCCTGAGTGACAGATATCTACATTAATAACTATAGTATGTTGTCTTTAGAAAGAAATGGCCAACACACTTATCCCCAACTGAAACTAAGGCTAAGTATTTGCAGCTGGAACAAAGTCTATGCCTGCAAAACCATACATGCTCAGATCATCCCACATTACAGGAACCTCTCTTTCTCTCCCATTGCAAACTTTTCGACTGCAGACTACTTGGGGCAGAGAAGTTTCTTACTTTGTAAATAAACATTGCTCTGTATAGCACCATATATACCCATGAAGGTAAATAAATGAGATTTGCTCATGCGAATGTCAGGTCAACAGGGTTTGCTCTGGGGAATTTTAGATGCATTCTGATGTGAAATGTGTTCAGTGGGCATTTCAAGCTTCCTGCAAGTATCGGCTAGCATGACTCTGAATCCTGCTGCCAGCTCTAGTAAACATATGGCTTTGGCACAAATGGGAAAAGAGTACTCAAGTTAGGTGCATTAATGCAATTCAGGGGTGGTGCCCTCTTTCTGCATATTGGCTTCGTGTTACACTCCTTTTGTTTCTCCACTGTTGCTGCTCACTGCCTATCACAGCTTTGGCAATAAAATGTGGTTTAGTTTCTCTTTCTGGAACAAAGCACGTCTGGTGGTTTTTGCTTATGCGGTTGATAACCGAAGCAAGGCAAGCTGTAGGCTTGGGCAAGGTGTGTGAGGCCCCATGTCAAGAATTTATACTTGGGAGAAGAGGAGTGTAGTCGTTGCATTTGTGTTTTGGAATGGTAATGAATTCTCATCTGATCTTAAGATGTGGAATACTGGGGAGCATCTTTTGCATCCATCAGTATGTCTTCTTAAAAACTATGCTGTGACAGAAAAACTGAATCCAGTTGGCTTTATTCTCCACTACCTACCCCACCTCCCACTGAACATACTAAAGTTCTTGAAGGCAACATTACTATACCAGTTTGAGCTACAGCACTTGTTGCAACAAAAGCATTCAAAGGCCAAAGCCCTTCCAGGGATCCTTTACCTTTACCTTTTAAATGCATACATACATACATACATACATAATTTTATTTGTATGCCATCGTTCCATAGTTCAAACCATGCTCAAGGTGGCATACAGAATGAAAAAATGCCTAATTACAACATAACAAAAGAATTCACAAACATTAAATAAAACAATGCACACGCCCCAGACAACAAAGCCCTCTAAACCATACCCCAGCCTCAGAACATCTTTGTTTTTCAGGCACTTTTAGTGAATCAGGAGTAAGAGCTACTTGGCAGTAGATGTAGGGGTTGAAATAATTACTCTGTTATAGTGAAGAGACATGTTATGGTAGAATAAAACCAGATATGAATGATGTGTTGAACTGCTTGATCCATATGCAGTCATGATGTTTAATGTGGCTTGTTTTCTGTTAGCAGTGGGTCTCAATATCTAAAGTTTCAGTAATTAAGGGCTAGCCACAAATTTGGGCATGAAACCATGCTTTGAAGTAAAAACAGCAGTCCTTTGGCAGTTTAGAGGTTAACAACTATATGACATGCTTTGAAGTGTGTTTGCAAACCATAGTTTGCATTGGCTAATCATTGTTGCATGTGTGCTGACAAAACCACAACTTAGGTATTTTCCATGGCTTTCTGTTTGCTGGTCTCACTGGACTTCCTGTAGATGCCCTCGGAAGACATGGTTTCATTTTTTACCCTTGGAAATTTAACCATGGTTTGTTTCCTTAATGCTGACTTGCAGTATCCATGCTTTTCCTAAATTTCATGTAGAGATGCTTTGATACCGTATGTGCTTCTATAAATTAATTATTTTTCTACAGGAGCTTGTATCACTAGCAGTTAAGCTGAGTCCAGGACCAATGCCTTTATAAACAATGCCAAGAATATAAATATTTCCAAGAGTTGTAGTTTGAGAACCGGCTTCAGATACGTTTGGTCTGCATGTTGCGAAACCTCTTGGAAGACCATAAGGGAGAACTAGGGAAGTCTGACATTCTGGAGGTAGGTGTTAGCTTCTTGATGATCAGGAACTTATTTTCTTAGTGGTCCACTTCAAGGAGGCCTCATGTTCCACTGCAGACAGACCTGCAACAGGTTGTCAAATTCCTCTGGGTTAGAAGCCACTCTGCTTCTAAGCTTTCAAGGAGCAAGTAATCCCTATATCAGAAATGCAATCAGAGAGAGGGTAATGGGGCTCTAATCCGATCAGACCCATATGGAATGCAGCAGAACGGCACCTCTGTCTGTTCCATTAACCATTAATCACTTACAAACAAATTCTTCTATTGAAATGTCTATAAAGTCTCAGCATATTCAGACAGCGCAGAGAAAGGCCTGTAGCAAAGATGTTCAGCTGCATTTTCATTTTCGTACTCTCTTCAAATGGATGCATACAAAGAAACAGAACCAATTATTACCCTAATCCCACTCCACCCCCTTCCTGCATTCTTTTATAGAATTATTCATGAAATGGAAAAACTAGGAATGAAGGAGATTTAGCCTGTGGTTGTTAGACTGGAAATTTTTAAGGGTCTGTGTCATGAATCTTAGTGTAATGGATGGACCTGTTACAGCTGGGGTGGCCTCGTGTGACTTACATCTGTATTCTGTATTCTGCGCAGCCTCACAAACAGATTGACCACTGCATTAAAGTTTATGGGCGAGCAAAAAAGCTTTCACCTACTGAAGCTGACAAGGTACTGGCCTATGAAAATATTACTAGACTGCCCGCCCACACATAACCTAATTTAGATGCTTGTGGCCTAAAAGAATCAATTTTAGGAACTTCTGTGGCCGACTTACCACAGGCAAACCAGATCAGGCTTTTTTGCAAGCCTGACCCTTTGTTTCGAGTAAGTTTATTTGGAGTTGCCCCATTTCATCCTTCCAGCACTTGCACAAGTAAGTGATTCTGGGATCAAATGATTGGCACAGGTTATGCAGTGAACTTAGGGGCTAAATAGGGGGTCAAATCTGGGTCTCCCCAGTTCAAGTCCAGCACTTAACATCAACCTGTTGGTGTCTGTGGCTGTGGACAAGATGACTGTTCATGTTGACCCATTTACAGCTGCTTTAGAATTGGCTGCTCTCAACTTTAACCATATAATTCAGCAGATGGAAGCACATATCCTGCATTTCTGATGATGATGCTATAGAGTAGTGGTGGGGAGCCTGGTGTTGCTGGGCTGTAACTCCCATTTTCCGTGACTTCCTGATGCAGAGTTTGGGCTTAGCATGACAGCTTGCAATTCCATCGCTGAAAGTAATCTAGCATAAAGCAGAAGAGGCAGTGGATGGTCCTACGTTTTGTTAGATGGGTTGTCATCATAAAGTGGAGTAAAATGTGTGTGTGTGTGTCTCCAGAAGGAGTATGAATGGGTCTGAGATCCGATCACTGCTGGCATGGGCTTTTAAAGATCCACTCATGGTACTTCCAGATTGCTTTTGGGTAAACAGGCAAGAAGGCCTGTTTTCTAGTAAGTTGGTTCTTTGCCCCTTTGAGGCCATCCAAGCATAGGTAGGCTAGTATGAATATCTGGCCAGGCCCACATAAAAGCTACTGAGTTGTGAGCCGAGTTGTCAGAAAAGTCCTACAGCTCTTTACATAAAAGAGAAGCTACTATGGATGTAGGTTGCATCATTTCCAGATGTGGGCAGCTGTAAGCAGCTACACACAAGTCAGAACTGCTTTGCAGTTGTTTCCCAACTTCAAAAGACATCTGACCCTCCTTCCAGCATCTGAGATGTGTGTGTGGCGACAGTTCCAGGCTTAGCTCAGGCCATGGTTGCATCTGACCAAGTACTTGTCTCCATTGAGTGGTAGTGGCTCACTGGCATTTCAGACAGGAGTCTCTCTCACCAATTTCTGGAGGTGCTGGGAATTGAACCTACAACCTTCTGCAAGCAAAGCAGCTGTTCTACCACTGAGCTGTGGCACATCTCCCAGGAGTGCTCAGCTGCCAAAGTTCTGAACGAATCAGAGTAAAACTGTTCCTCCACCTTCACCCCTCTTTAGCAAAGCACTTAATGAGGTTCCTTCTGCTGGGGAGAATGGACTGTGGTTAGTATCCTTGTTTTCTATCCTAGTGTCCAGTAGATGGAAAATCTAGAAGGGCACTTGGGGCTGGATTCAACCCAGTACTCTAGTGGAAGTCAGTGCAAGGACTTCCACTAGTGCAGTAGGGTTTTCCCCACCAGGTCTGCTTGAGGAGGGGCATTAGGAAAACCCACCTAGAACAGCTCCTGGGGAGGAGAGGGGAGATCATTCTATCAAGCAAACAGAAATGTTTGTGCTAACGGAGCAACCTCCTTGGTGCTACTTCACATTCCACCTTTAATCTTCTGACTCCTCCCTCAACAGCAGTGATCTGTTGAAGTCGTTGATGTCAAAGAGGTATGTCTCTGTTCATTCTTGCACTCTGAGAGGCAGCTTGCCCTCTGCTGTGTGAACAAGTGTCGGGGTTGCGTGCAAACGAGAGCTAGTTGAAGGGGGGGGGTGAGATGGAGCTTTTGAGGAGCCGCTATTGCCCCTCTGTAAAGGGGAAGTCAAGAAGAGCAGTCTGTTCCAGGAAGGAAGCTATCCTCTTCCTCTTTTTTGAGGCCAACATGTGTGGGGAGAAGGATAACATTGCATCGGACTTCAGTTGTGTCTTTAGTGGGTCTTTTGATGATTCTTAAAAGTATCTGAGTCGTGAGTGTGCGTAAAACAACTTTGCTTTTCTCTCTCTTTCAGCAGAACTTGCAAACAGAAATACAATATTGATATAAACCACGGTTAAGTTTCCAGGCTTTCTAGTCATAATTGACGTACTGTTTGCTTGCTGTGCTCTGTTGGCCCTCCCTCTGTCGTTTCCCATGGCAGTTATGGACTGCAGCACAGCACAAACTGCTCCACTGACAGCTGCTGTGAAATATGGGTCATCCCTAACCGCAGACACTCTTTTGTTAAGCAGCTGGCTTCTCCAGGCTTTGCTTGGGTGTCTTGACTGGACCCTGAAAGGGCAGCTGCACAACCCCCATGAGTACGGCACAGACACACTGCAAAGTTGCTGTACAGCTAATTGCATCCGCCCGGAATTTAAGGTGCAAATGAAGCCTGGAGTATAGCTGAGCAAGTGTTTCCCCCTCCTTTACGCCCTGCGCCACAGCCAGTGATTGCAAAGTGAAACGTTGCCTGGCTTCGTTCTGAGCTCTTAAGGCATATAAGGGAATTCTGCTCTTGGCCTGGGGTGGTGATTCATGCTCCAAATGATGGCTGTGATTCATTGTGCAAATGACCTAAGCGATTAAAAAAAAGTAGCTGCCAGTTCCTCCAGGCTTTCCCATCACACTAGGGAGGGAGGAAGGCAGGCTTGAAATGGTCTCCCATTTAGAAGGCTACAGACAGACTTTGTGCTCCTGTAACAGGAGGCAGCTAGCAAAACTCGCGTGCCAAAATCCATTCTCCTTCGGCATTTCTTGGAAAACAAGGTCCTGTGCAAAAGCATGAACAGGGATGCCATTGTTCATTATCTTGGGCAGCTGGCTTGTCTTGGCCCGTGTAGTAGGCCTCCTATGTTAATTTGTCCGCCATGGTTGGGACTGGGTGGCTTCGATGGTTTTGCGATTGCTTTAAAATAGTGTCTGCCTCAGGTAAGCTTTATGACTCTGTCCCTCTATTGATTGGAGAAGAGAGGAGCCACTGCAACCCTTGACAAGCCCTTAGGATTTGCCAGACATGTTAGGTTTCTCTATGATACTCATTTAGGCCTGCCCTCCCTCCTCCTGGCTCTAAACAGGTCCTATACTGTACATTTAGATGAGAAGAGCGAGGAAGCTTGGGTTGCTTACCTCTTATGTGGGTTAGAAAGCACTCTGTGACTGTCTAACTCACCCTTTGCCAACCAGGTGCTCTCCACACGTTTCAGACCACAACTCTCAGGCCTCATCAGCATGGGAATTGTAGTCAAACACATCTGGAGGGTACTAGTTTTGTTAAAAGTGCCTCATTACCTGGAAGCCAAGGAGAATCTAATAGGGAAGACAAAAAGCTATTTCACTTGATGCATAATAAACTTATGGGAACTGTTTCATAATGTGGTGGGCATTTAGGTGCCCCTTAGAAATGGATTCGGGAAATTCATTGAGGGCAGGTTTGCCTTTGGCTGTTAGCTTGGGTAGCTAAATGGGGACATCCAGAGGTAGGGTACCTCTGAATATCGGGTGCAAGGGCTGTTGCTTTCAGGCTCTGCAGGGGTCCTGAAAGGATCAGGTTGGCCACATCCAGAAACAGGCTGCTGCATTACTTTTCCTCCCATTTATATCCCACCCATCTTCTGTCATGGGACCCAAGGTGGCATTCATGTGGTTTCCAGATGGACACCCATACAAGCACTGACAGACCAGGCCTACTTAACCTCAGCAAGGTGGTGGCCTCGTGTGCCTTCACATCGTATCCTGAATCTAGACCATATCCTGCTCTAGATGAAACTTGGGGTGGTCTTGTGTTCACTGTAGCCTTGAGTCTGTATTGCTATCACCAGCCCAGGCCCATGGCCTAGGCTCATCTTGAGCCCTTTTTCCATACTAGAGGGCACAAAAGCACAGCTTGGCTGTGATCTTTCAACCAAGATAGCCAGTGGCTGTTGGAGGTCAGAGAGTTGTGTGTCTGCCTGTTGCACAGCTCCTGATAATGTAGGTGTTGCGACACACATGCAGTGGCTGGGGCTCATTAAAATGCATGCGTACCTTACCCCTGTAGTGTCAGTGCACACACAACTCGAATACAACTCAGAGCCTGTGGGATAGCTCAGTCAGTAGAGCATGAGATTCTTAATCTCAGTGGGTTTGAGCACCATGTTGGGCAAAACAATTCTTGCCTTGCAAGGGGTTGGACTAGACAACCCTCTTGGTCCTTTCCAGCTTTAAAATTCTATGATTCTTTGATACTGAGTCATGCTTGGAGTTGACCCATTGAAATGAATGGACTCAAGTTAGTCATGATTTCAGGGGGACTATTCTGAGTATGACTTGGTCAGAGACAGGCCACTGTGTTTTCAGGATCAAGATCTTTTGGAACAGAATACTGTACTCATTTGGGGGCACTAGTTACAGGGTGGCACCTGCAATTAAATAAGTGCACCAAAAAAGGTAAAATGGGAAGTTATCTTTGTTTACAATTGTTGGGTGGTGGACCCAGAGCTTCTGGCCAGGACCTTATTTGTTTTCAGCAGGGAGTTGTTCCCAAAAAAGGTACGGTAAGCAAGAGTAAGTAAATAGTCTGGTACAAGATTGCCCTTTGATTAAATCTATATTAATATTGGCTCCGTCAAGCTTTCCTCTAAATGTATGGTCTAACTTTGCAGGTGCTGAGAGATGACAGAGCTGCACGGTCTTGTGGAGCGATTGGAGAGAGCTGTGGGCCGCTTGGAGATGATGTCCCATGGCCCTGGCCCGCAGGGTGGCTGTGGAGATGGCCTTTCCAAAGGTGAGAGGCCCTGACTTGATCAGTGTATTCAGGATGAATTACTTTAACTTCTCCCACTTGGTAGGAAAGTCAGTGCATGCAGCTGACTTTGTGTAAACCAGATTGGGATATGCAAGGAAGAGGAAGTGAATTGCCCTAATTGTCAACCCTCAATAGCTAAACGTTGGCGTCACATTACTCTGGTGTCAGCAGTGATACTGGCATTTTACTTAGAGTCCAGCTGCTTCCTTTTAAAAGTGAAAAATCTAATTAGAGCCAAGACTTGGGTGCTAACAGGCAAGGATTTTAATAAACCTAGAGTGCTCTGCCAAAGTTTTGTGCATTGCGGCCGGGAAAGGAGGGGCTGGAGTGGAGGACAGATGCTTACTGCAAAACATGACTTGCAAATGTTTCAAACCAAATCCATCTGCTGTCTCTCGGTTCTCATGATTGACTTGCTTGCATTCCTCTACAGACATAGCTGAGTATGTACAGGCTTTTGACACACTCTTGGCGGGTCCAGTAGCTGAATACATGAAGATCAGCAGAGAAATTGGCGGTGATGTCCAAAAACACGTAAGGCTCAGGCTTCCTTCCTATTGGGGGAAAACATTTGCTTACTGCACTCAAAATTTAGGTTTTGGAAAGTAGCTGGCTAATGTTCCACCCCCCCCCAAGAGTTGGAAGTGGTGCAGTAAATGTTTTATCTGTGGTTTGCCCATCCATCCCCCCCCATAGTCTATGTGTACACATTTGCAGGGAGTTATTTTCGGCAGTGTCTCAAAACCATGCGGGTATTTTTTGCCAGAGACTATAGTGCACGAGGAGAGATACGTTCACACCACAGGCTACAATGGCTTTAACAAAAGTCTACAAATTGTCAGTCTATTTAAAAACACCAGCAATGCCCCAAATCATTCTTACTTCGCCATAAACAACCAATACCAGCAGCTGTTAAAAGGGAAGTGCATCCGACAGGTGGCTACAGTCAGGGCTTTTTTCAGCTGGAACTCACCGGAACTCAGTTCTGGCCCCTCTCAGGTGGGCACCATTGCCATTATAAGAGAACAAGAGAGGTGTTCATGGTGAGTTCCGGCACCTCTCTTTCTAGAAAAGTTGCACTGACTACAGTGTTGAACTAGGATCGCAAAGACTTGGGTTGAAATATCCCCCTTGCCACGAAACACATGGGTTGACTTTGGGCAATCACATTCTCTCTGATGTGCTAAGGATGAACCGGGTTGAGATAGAGGGAGACATGTGCCCCACTCTGCACACTTGGAAGAAGATTAAAACAAAGTAATAAAACTGCCTGAATAAACAGGGGCTGATCAAATTGATTGGCATTATGGAAGAGTGATTTTGGAGTATCAAGTATACAGTATAGGGAGGGAACTAGAAAATGCACACTCTTATCCATATTCCAGGCGTCCCAAACTCATACAGAAGAAAGTCGGTCTTACTGTGAAGCTGCTGCAGTTGATACTTCAGAGCTTTTGGCTCTTAATATGAAACTGACCATCACATGTGCAACACAGTCCTCCTTGGATACAGCTGGTGCTCTTTTTGTCAGTGTATTACCACCCCATGACCAATATATATTCAACTAATTCATGTGCACTTTCCCCCCTTTTTGCCTCTTGGTATCCTCTTCTCCTCCAAGGCTGACATGGTGCATGCAGGGTTGATGACAGAGAGGGCTCTCCTGGTGACAGCATCTCAGTGCCAGCAACCCACAGCGGTAAGTCTGGGGAAACCCCTTGTATTTCAGCAGTGAAGCTCAAAGGTAGGTGCAGCTGGAAACTAGATTCCTTTTTCCAAAGGATATAAAAAGTGGTCTTCTGAATGGGGATTCCGAGCTTCTTTCAGCCTAGGATTGTTGAAAAGGGTTGCGGGCATGGTCAGCTGTAGGGGTGTGGTCAGTCACCACATTTTCGAAGCACCCCCACTTTGTGGTGCATGCTCTGTATTTTCTGTTTTTTCTCTCTCACACACAGCTCCTTCCCAATACAAAAATTGCTCCATTGACTTGCATGGGAGGAAAAAGACACACACACACACACACACACACACACACACACACACAGTGGCTGGTGAGGTGGAAAGAGTCTGATACTGCCAGAAACTTGTTTACTGTCAGGGAGTGGGCTACCCTCTCCCACTAGGCATTTTTGGTAATAAAGCTTTCTACCCCATCCCCTTAAATTGCATAGGGCAAGGATGGCTGGCCTGTGTCCTTCCTGGTATTGCTGGACTAGAACTCCCATTGTCCTTGACTACTGGCTCCCTTGTTTGCTTGGGCTGATGGGAGTTCGAATCTAACAAGATACGGAGGACCACAGATCAGATACCTCCGGGATAGGAAGAAAGTTGCAGGACCTCCAGATGGCAGGACACAGACCATTTGCAGGCAGCATGGCATAGCTTCATGGGTGCTGGGGTATTGCAAGTGCCTGTTCCAAGGAAAGGACTCATTTTCCGGGAAGCCAAAATCTATAAATTTAGAGTGAATCCTAAACAGGATTTAGCAAATGGTGGTACCAGGTGTGTACGTTGGTAGGATTATCCCATAACACCTTCCTGTCCAGGAGAAGGAATTAGGGTTTGGTAGGAAAGTGGTACCTTCCTTTCTTGCGTGACTACATGATGTACAGAACCTGGCCTATCTGCTACTTTGTTCCTCCTTCCCCAGAACTGCCTACTATGGATCAGTCAAGTAACTTATATATCACAGTGAAACAATTGCTACCTGGCACTTGCTTATTTTCCTCTTCCCTCGTTGCTCAATTTTCCTCTTGTGTCTTGCCATTTTGAATTACAAAAAATGCTTGATTGCTTTGACAAAGGTGGTAGGTAAATGTATGTATTTCATTTATATTTTGCTTTTCCTCCGAGGAGCTCAAGGTGGTGTACATGCCTCCCTGCTCCCCAAGAAAACCACTTGTGAAATATGCTGGGTGACTTTAGGCCATTCATTCTCTTTGGTGTGAACCAGCCTTGCAGAGTTACTGTGAGGTTAAAAAGGGGGATAGGGACTCTATACACCATCTTGAGCACCTTTGAGGAAGATTAGGATCATCTTTCTCCCAGCATCTTTAATACATGGATAATACTGTCACTGGCCTGGTTAGCACAACACTATAACTTAAGTCATGATTTAACTATGACTTGTTTTTTCCAAGCTGGATTTGTTTTCCAGCTGCTCTTGCCTTGTGCCTTTGTAGCTTTGTGAGCATTTGGGGTGGAACCATGGTTAAGGAAGGGTGCCAGTTTCACACAGAATGCCAAGCCATAGCTAAAAAGCTAACCAAGGTTCATAGGTCAAGAATAAACCATGGTTCAGCTTATGGTTTGGCATAAGTTAAGTTGCTGGGCAGGGTTTGGATCATCAAACAAACCCTGACTTAGCTTTATGTGCAAATCTGTCCACTGACAGGGGCAGGCAATCTAAATGACGGCAGAGACCAGCAGGCTTAAGCAGTTCACACCTTGCTCGGCTTATCTTCTGTAATTTTGTTGTTGCAGAACAACTTCTCATCTGTGCTGAAGCCAATATCCGAGAAGATCCAGGTGGTCCAGAACTTCCGGGAGAAGAACCGTGGCAGCAAACTCTTCAATCACCTCTCAACCGTTAGTGAGAGCATCCCTGCATTAGGCTGGGTCGCCATGGTAAGGGCTCAGGAACTGGTGCTTTTCTGTCAAAACTTGTTCTTCAGTTCTGGTACTCATAGGGCCAGCAGGCCTCCCTGAAGCTCCTTAAACTGCTCTTATGTCTGTAGCTTTGTTTTTAAAATATAGCCCTTCTCAATTTCTGTACATGGACACATACTAGGAGGAAAATATTGCACAGATAGCATGATTTCCCCCCTGATGGTACCATTCTCACATGGGCAGTTTTAGTTGGTAGTGTCAATCTGGTCGAAGAGTCATTCACTTTCCCCAGGGAAACCTGGGAGTTGTAGTTTTGTATGATTTGGTGGGGCTTTCTTAACAGAAGCTTCAACAATCCCTCCAGACTACACTTCCAAGGATTCTTGAGGTGCACTAGATACTGTTGGATTCCCAGCCAGTATAGCCAGAGATTGTGGACAAAGGTAGTTGTGGCCCTCGAGGTGATGGAGTACAGGTTCCCCACCCTTGAATTAGGGGAAAGTCATTGCCAGTAAAATGATATGGAACTACAGTAAGTTGGTGGTTTTGTGCCCATAAGCTTCCAGTTTCTTTTCCTGAGAGATTACTTGGTCCTTGTCACCTAATTTTCTCTCATCCAGATGCAGTTTTAAGATTTCAAACTGCACTTTCGGCCTTGCCTCTGTTATCTGGGTTTGGGGATGGCGTCTTTGTCCACTACCTCCTGGCAAGCTTGACTTCTGGTCTTAAACCATTTCACTCAGAGGGTCAGCTTCCAAATAACTCTGGTGGGTTTAGAAAGCTTCTGGGTGAAATGCAAGAACTTTTACGTTCTAATGACGCACTGTCTTCTCATAGGCTCCCAAACCAGGCCCTTACGTGAAGGAAATGACTGATGCCGCCATGTTTTATAGCAACCGGATCCTCAAGGAATACAAAGATGTGTAAGTGTTGCTTGCCTCTTGGGGGGATGGGGAGCCATGGGGTGCTGCCAGCAGCAGAGGATTCTGAGGGGAGGCAGCATTGGATCACCTTCCAATGTTTGCGTCACTTAGTTTAAAAAAATTACTCATCTCCCTCAAATTCCTAACAGCAGGAGGTGGCTAACCATTTTTTGAATGGGAGTGGCATGTTCTTAAACTCAGCCACTCAAGGCGGGCTCCACTTTTAAAAGGGAATGCTAAGAAATGAAGACAGTTCATGGAAAATGAGAATGCAAGGGTGTGGAGTTACCGTGAATAGGACTACTGAGATGCAAAGTTTTGGAATGCTGTTAATGAAACCATACAGAAGAGCAGGGAGAGAGATGGTGCTGTGACTGCGTAGAAAATGAGGGAACCTGAGTAGTGGCGGGGGGCAGTGCAGGGTTTCATTCCCAGAAAGCTCTGAATAGTCAGTTTGTGAAAAGTTCCATCTGCAAAGCAGGAGGGTAGGAAATCTACAGCTCCTGTTGCAAGTGGAGTTTCAAATATCCCCCCTTACCTAGACCAATTAGTTTGCCTGGCTCCTCTTTCTCTTAGAGATAAGAAGCATGTGGACTGGGTGAAAGCTTATCTGAGTATCTGGACAGAGCTGCAGACGTACATTAAGGAGTATCACACCACTGGGCTGACCTGGAGCAAAACGGTGAGTACAGGCTGAACGCTAATCTTCAAGGCACCACAGAACTCTTGCATTTATTATTCTTGACATTTCTCTGTTTTCTGTTCCTATTCTATCCCCTTTTCCAGGGACCTGTTCTAACTGATTCAGGAAATGGATCCCGAGCAGCAGCTCCTTCTCCTGGTGGCCCCCCACCCCCGCCACCTGGCCCTCCACCCCCTCCAGCTCCCACCTCCACAAATTCTGGCTCAGATGACTCTGCGTCCCGTTCCGCACTTTTTGCCCAGATCAACCGGGGAGAGACTATCACTTCTGGTAGGTGAAATTAGTTAATGGAATGGCAAGGTGAGCAAATGGCTGTCCTCTAAGCAAATTCACTTGGGATAGAAATTGCAACCCTTCTACACAAAGCCTTTGTGATCTGCAGGGGTCCTTTCGCTCCAGTATCTGGGGACAAGGTCCAGCGTAGTCCCATCTTTTGAACCATACAGATGCATTTGTACCCATGGTCTTGTTGCAGATGGCCCTAGAGGATTTCTTGGTCATCTTGGTTTTCACAAGCTGTTCTTAAAAGTGAATTTGCATAGCTTTTCACTGACGCAGCAGAAATGCATGGCTAATTCTGCTAGTGTGTTTTGATGTATTGAGTGTACAGAATGTTCTGTTGTGTCTAGATTCCAGTTTCCTGCATTCTGATTCATGATGTCCCTTTGAGGAATTCCCCCTCCCCACAAAAAAACCCCTTGGGTCATAATTCCCTAAACCAGTTTTGCTTGCTAAACAGGCCACTCAACTTCAGTGTGCAAAACATGAATTTTGAGAATGTCCTTTCCTTGGAGAAAGCAACCTGAATGTTTTGGATGAGGAGTAGAGGTAGCAGAAGTGGGTCCATAAAATACCTTTGTGGTTAGTGAAGATGGGAGAAATCTGCACTCTGGGAATTGCAGTGGCCAAGAGGGAAACCCAGTGGCGAGGGAAACCCAGCCAGATGGGCAGGGTATAAATAAATAAAAATATTACTATTATTATTGGAGGACTCCAATGCTGGGCTTGGTGAGGGTTGATGATATGCAGAAGGTTTAATTTTACGTATCCTAAGGTTCAAGAAACACAAATATAGTGAGGAAAGCTTTTGTACTGCCTTTCTGGGGAATTGATGGAATTCAATTTTTGGAATCTCCAGGCCCTGTATGGTAACCTGTACAAATAGTTGAAGCTAATCTCTGATCTCCAGTATATTCTTCCTTTAGCCAATTAATTCCTCTTTTTTTCTTTTCATCAAGTGAAACCAATTAGATTGCAGGTAGTTGTGGGGGAGGGCATGCATGGAGGACAGTGCTGTATGTAAATTGCACATACTGCAATGCAGTAAGCCAATGCAGAGATCTCCCTGCGGCTCTGGAAGCCACTGCTTTTGGCTTCTGGATGCAAATGGGGTGCCTGCTGAACTGTCAAGAACTTGAACCTGCTTTTAAAGCTATTTTATTGGATCATTTTAAGCGCAACACCAATCATATGACTGCCAGTGACAGAAGCAAAAATAAGGGGAGGGGAGAAAGGGACATCTCGCATCACATACCACTAGGAGCACTGAGTCTCTGTTTTCATGTAAGCTGAGGAAAGACTGCTTTGTTAAGGATAAAATTTCAGGCATGCTCTGCATGTATTGTAACCAGCTTTAAACCTTAAAAATGTGATGAGTTGTTTCACTCTTCCATAGCCCTTTTACTGGCTGTCTAGATCAGCAGCAGATGGGAACAAGAGATTTCCTTCCTAGGGTGGGATGGTTTTTAACGTGGTTAAAACTTGTACCCACTCCTTCCTCTAAACCCAGTGTGTATCATCCTTTTTTTATCTTTGGAAGAGCCCTGTGGGGTAGGTTAGGCTGAGTGTCAATTAGACAAGAGGAAAACACCTTGGCCAAGAGGGCATTTGAACCCAGGACTGCCTGGTCAAGAGTCCAGCCCTCCACTCTCTACTACTCCACACAGGCTGCAGTGTCTGTGCCTATTTAGAAACAAAAGTCTCTAAGAACTGAGGACTTGATGCTATAGCGGGGCAACAGATGGAGACCAAGAAGCTTTCCATTCTTATAGATCCAGAGAACTGCTGAAAGCCCTTTAGCTAGCCAGAGAGAGAAGAATGGGCAGAACTAGACCATCTTGGTTATGGACCCTGGTTTGTGGGGCTCTTTATTGAAAATGACATCCCTAGCGACAGTTTTTTGGGGAAAGCAGCATATGACACATTAGGATATGTTTGTAGTAGTGTGTTTTTTCCTGAGGCTTATAGCAATTTTACTTTGAATTAGTTTTGTTTTAATTACATTACATTGGTGTTATAAACCCTGGTTTCTAGACTTCCACGTTGAAATTCATTTTGAGCTTTTTGAGTAAAAGCAGCATAGAAGCCAACCAATTGGTGCCAAGCTAGAAATGGGAACTAAATTTGTCTACAAGGCACAAATGGCTGGTGGTCTGATGCAGGCTGTGGTGGTTTCAGGGGGAAGTTCTTGGTTTGTAAGAAGCGGCTCTTTGGGCCTGGCTCTGACATTGCTCTTGTGGTAGAGAAGCGGCAGCTCTGCTCTACTTGGGGGTAATGTCAGATGTACTGAAGCTTTAGAAAGGGTGACTCAAGCGTGGGAAAGGCTTGTGCCTGGGGCTGCTGATAAGTGGTGTGGGAAGGAGCTGCACTTTTATGCTCCCAGACTGCAAAGCTGCCACAAGAATGGAAGCGCCTGGGTGGGGAAGAGTAGCTGGTGGCCATGGCTGAGGGGCAGCTCCTAAAGCTGGTGGCATCTTCAAGGTGGACATTAATGGCGGTTTCCCTCCTAGGCCTGAAGCACGTGTCAGACGAGATGAAGACCCACAAGAACCCAGCGCTGAAGAACCCAGGCGGTCCTATGCGGACGGGACCAAAGCCTTTCATGGCTCCGAAGCCAGCCTGTCCTGTCAGCGCCTCCCAAAAGCTGCCTGCGAAGAAGGAGCCTCCTGTGCTGGAGCTGGAAGGCAAGAAATGGAGAGTGGTGAGTTCTGAGGGGCTGGGGCGTCGCAAGGGTCCCACGCAAAAGACTCCCCACTGCCATGGATAACTTGCGATTTCATATGAGAAGGTGGGAAAAATCTGAATTGTATTTTGCATTTAGATTATGCATGCATTTTGAAGCAGGCAGCATCTTAGAAGAGGCACGTCATCTGCAGTTCTTAAGAGTACTTATTAAAGTCTGCTGTCCAGTTAATTCAAGCAGCACCTTTAGTCTTTGTTTTAATAAATTAAAAGAAGGACGGAGGGAAACTTTGGGTGCTGGACTCCAGCTTGCAGCAACCCTAGCTAGCATGGCCAGTGATGAGAATTGGAGTCTGGGGGGCCAGAGGTTCCCCATACCTGAGCTGAATAAGAGAGTCTTTTAAGAAGACGCTGGCTCATCGCTGTCCATCAGGCACATCTGCAGGTCATAAGCATATCCGAGGAGGGAAGGGGCTGGAATGAGCGGCATTTGTTTTTCCCCTTCCTCTTTAGGAGAACCAAGAAAATGCCTCCAACTTGGTGATCAGCGACACGGAGCTGAAGCAGGTGGCCTACGTCTACAAGTGCATGAACAGTACACTCCATATCAAGGGCAAGATCAACTCCATCACACTGGGTAGGTTCTTATCGGCTGGGGCCAGGGCAGGAGGCTTTAAAAAAAGAAGAAACCAATAACTCATGCCCACCAATCAGCTCAGGCCACTCCAAGGGAGGTGTGTGTGATTCTCTGATTCAATTCACTGTTGGCTTCATGCACCAGTTCCCTGCAGGATTTAATACACCATGCCTCCCAAGCTGAAAAGCGGGGAGTTAAATCCTGCTCAGTCCAACAGGGTTCACCACAAGTGTCTTCCAGATAATAGGTGGGGAACTGGTGTGTGCAGCCAAACCCCATGGGCTTTCCCCCCCCCCCCTAGTTTCTCACTTTCCCAAAAATTACCCTTGCATTGCAAATGAGGAGTGCTGTTGTGACTTAGCTTGGAGCACCCAGTGGATGGGTGGCTAAATCAGAACTTGCAGAAGTATTCTTCAGCCACACTGGAAAAAGGTCCTTAATGGTCCTTTCTGTTCTCTTTTCCTCTATTTTGTAGATAACTGCAAGAAGCTAGGTCTGGTGTTCGATGATGTGGTGGGCATTGTTGAGATCATCAACAGTCGGGATATCCAAGTTCAGGTAATTTCACTCCCTCACCCCCAGCCAGTTTTGCTTTCCCTTAACCTCGTAAGGGTCCTCACTCTGCCTTGCCTCTTTTGAAGAGCAGGAACCCTTAAACAGATGAGCAAGAAGAAGTAGTCTTTGAGGGGGGATTCAGGGTCTTCAGATTCCCTAACAGAATTAGAAACCCATCTTGCTCCTCAACCCATGCACACACACATACATTGCTCTGAACCCAGAAGTGACCCAAAAACGTCCCAGAAAGGAGTGGAACGACATGTTTGCCAGCTTTTTCAATTGCAGTTTCACTTAACTGTGCAGTGCCTTGGAACGTAAGCCCCATGTAAATGGGGGAGGGGGTTGCCTGTACAACAATTATCATCTGCATTAAAAATGGCAAAGGACAGAATACTAACAGCTAGGATAAATGTTTTAAAATGGTAACCTGTAGGATTAAGCACAGCTTTAAAAGGGATGGATGAATAAAAAGGTATTCAACGGGTGCTGAAAAGTTAGCACTGGTCAGGCTTCTCCAGGGAGGGTGTGTTAGGTAGATTTATTGCTTTATTGTTCGGCGTCCGGCACGCTTCCCCTGCACGCCTCTGCAGGTCGTAAAGCAATTAGCAGAATTGCACAGCGTCCGTGTTGAAAGGGCAGTAAAAGAAGTCCCACACGTTTCTTCTGTCCTAGTAGCACTTTATTTGCTCAAAAGTAGCATATTTACAATCAAGAAATTCCATCTGATTCAAGCTGCATCTTCTTTGCGTCCTTCTCTCTCAGTTTGCAGCTGCGTAACAAAGCTGCTTTCACTTTTCACTCAGCTCACAGCATTCCAAGCTGCTTTCGTTAAGTCCTGGCTTACTTCCCTTGTAAGCGCCTCCTCTCAGCCTCGAGACACAGAAGGTTAACCCTTCACTACACCCAACAGGGTGTTCCGAGAAAGGGCAATTGCATCCTGTGAAAACCCCAGTCTTGGGTTACTGGGTCCTGCCATCTTGGGAGCGAGACAAAGAAGGGCCCCTCCAAAGATGATGTTGCATCCAGGCCAGGTTCACGTTGAGAGCGAGTGGCACTTGAAGTACAAGCCACTCAGAGCTTGAAAAGAGAACATATTGAATTTTGTTTCCCTCGCTCATAAGATTCACCACACTACTGTTTTATGATTTATTGGTAATTGAATGTGTTATTGATGGATCCATTGTCTTCATTGATGTATTATTTATATATGATGTTATAAAGAGTACATATAAAGAGTATTGATAATGATGTTTTCAGAACAAGAAGTGAACTCCTGTGTTTCTTTCAGACTTCTAGGGTGGTAGGCGCTCTAGCCATGTCTGACATCCTTGCCTTTCTTGCTAGGTGCTGGGTAAAGTGCCAACCATTTCCATCAACAAGACAGACGGTTGTCATGTCTACCTGAGCAAGAACTCATTAGAATGTGAGATTGTCAGTGCCAAGTCCTCAGAGATGAACGTCCTCGTTCCTACAGACAGTGGTGATTTTGTAAGTTTCTTTCTGGTTACTTGGCGTAGAATGAGACACTGGGAGAAAGCCACTTTGCTGTGGGTGGTGGTTGTTGCTGATATTGGGAAGAAGCTGTCTTGGGATAGCTTGTGGTCAAAAGTCACCAGGCTGAAGAGCTGTGTTGCCAAAATGATTTTAGCTGGCTTTCAGAAGCCCAGGCTTTAATAAGGGAAGCAGGCTTTCAGTGGTTGGGATCAATGTACATCTGCACCACACTTTTAATCCTGCACCACAGGATTAAGGAGCGTGAATAAAGAAGCAAAGCTCTAAGGAGCTTAATATTGGGGTGGAGAACTGGATCCATCTTGACAGGCTGAATCCTGCATTCCCTAACCCTCAGCAGGCTACTTTGACAGGTGGAACGGGCCCTACCCACCTGTCATAACCTGGTATCACTATGTCAGATGAATAGTTTCTTCTCTGTAGCATGGCAAGCCCCACTACAAAGATTCCAAGCCCAGCCAAGCAGGGCTTGAAGCTACTGCTGATTGGTGCCAACTTCATGCTCCTCTTGGGTGGCTGGCCGCATTGCAGATCCCACCAGGCTTGCTGTCACCACCTATCAGCTGATGGGCATGACAGCAAGCCTTCTTTGCCACTGAGCGTCCTAGAGTGTACGTTAAGGGCCCCAGTTGTGCTTTGGCAGCTGCATCTACTTGACATCGAATTTGAAGTCAGGTGTGTGGTAGGGGGACATGGCTTTGCAGACCAAAATTGCACCTGTGCCAGATCTAATTAGCCCCTTAGGCCAGAGATTCTCAGATCTGGCTTAATTTGGTACTTGCTCTGTTTTTTAAGTTGATATATTGAATGGGATGTTAATAGCTTTGTTGCTGAATTAGGCGCCTCTGCAGTTTTCTCATGTCTCCACCCCTGGCATGCAGCTCATTTAGACAAGATATGTAAGTGGAAGGTCTGCATTCAAGACAGTGTTGTCCCTGAATGCCAGTTATTGAGGGGCAGGAGAGGGGGGCAGCCAGGCAGATTAGTACCTTGCTTGTGGGCTTCCAAGAAGCATCTTGCTGGCCGCTCTTGAAAAGCAGGACCCTGAGCTAAATGGGCCTTTGGTCAGATCCAGCAAGGCTCTCCCTGTGATGGCAGTAAGCTTTTGTGTTAGAGGTGTAGCTGTACTAAAGGACAGAGAGCACATAGGGGCTTTGAAGGCTGTACATCTCTGCAAGTCACTTCCATGTAAATGTTACTGACTCCAATATTTTGTTTCCCCCTAGAATGAGTTCCCAATCCCAGAACAATTCAAGACACAGTGGAACGGGCAGAAGTTAGTCACCACTGTCACGGAGATAGCTGGATAAGTTGACCTGGCGCTCGACATTCGCCCCACCACTGCTGTGGGACAAATCTGCTTTTTTTGGGATGATTTCTAGATTTTCCTGTACCTTTTCCGCTCTCAATCTGCTTCTGTCTTCTCCCCGAGAGACTTGCCTACCTGCCTTCATTGAAAATACCTCAGGCTAGGATTTGGGGTAGGGTGGCAGAATCATTTGCTTCTATCAATTGATCAGCAGGAAAGTGTGGCGTTTCCCCTTGGTCAGGCAAACCCACATCACCAATCAACTTCTGTCTGGCCTTTCTTTTTGTGCTCCCTGGAGCCAGTATCTCAAGGACTTGGTTCTAGAGGTTTTTCTTTTCCCCTTTCATTTTAAGCAAAGGAAGATGGTTCCTCTTGGAGTAAAGCGAGTTATCAGGGTATAGAGTCCCCAGTGATATGTGTGTGTGACAGTGTATCTGGAAGGTGTGGGTTGGGGGAAGTACAAGGGAGTTGATTTCATTCTGTTTTATCTAATTGGGGCTGTTCAAAGATTCCAGGAATGGCTTTGCTGGACCAAAAGCTGAAGGACTGGTGCATGTATAGCATTCCTCCCCCACCCCACCTCCCCATTTTTCCCCTTACGTGCTCAGTGTAAAATTCTGTGTTGTGCCATGATGTTGGGGAGACCTCTCAGTTACAGGTGCCACAAGACTACCATGGGACAGGCTCCCCACTCGCCCCTTCCGGGAGTCTGTCCAGCGGCTAGAAAACTGCTGCTCACCCACTTCCATTCAAGCCCTCCTTTAAAGGGAAAATTGTGCCCAAAGGGTCCCTCTTCTGAGCAACTGAGCGTTGTCCAGGCTTTCCAGGACAGGTTTTTCCTTGGAGCCCATCTCTCTCTTTTTTTTAGGGAGGGATGAGTCTTCTTCATTCCAGGTCCAGTATTTAATTATTTGTAAGCACAAGTTCATTCCAATCCTCCATCTGAGCTTATTTACCCTGTAGAGTCTGGAAGACTTTCTCTGGCTGTCCTTCTCTCTGTCGCTCAGCTTCTTCTCCACCGGAAGGCCAGTGTGTGTGTGTTAGCATGGCACTGCAGTGCTTGCGCCGAGACCAAAGGCATGGTACTGTACTGATCCACCAAAGGGAGTTGCCTGCGCACCAGAATCATAAGTGTTTTTGGATAGCATATGCATATCTTATTTCCCTCTTTGCCACATTAATGATTCCCCCCCCCTAAAATGAAACTTAACAAAAGATATGCAATTTCTTTTTATTTTGAAACTGTCCTGTGACTTGTATTTCTCTCCCGAGGCTTGTGGAAATAAAACCTTTCTTATGTACTTAAAATTATACTGAAGATAGAATAAAGTTAATGCCAAGTTGCTCCTTAACATGGTGGTCCTTCCTAAGCTCCTCTGCAACCAGCTTCGTCCAGAAAAGCCGCAAATCTCAGTTTACAGCTTCAGACTCAATGCTGCTCTCTTTCAGCAACATTTCCAGCTTAAGCTTGTCTGAGGAGTCCTTGGGAGTGTTTTCACACTAGTCTCTCAGAGCCCGCTGTGGCTTCACTCAGAATTTCATTGTGGCTAGCGGCAGTGGTGGGCAAATGCATTCATGGAAATGTTTCCTGGCTTTGTTAAAAGCTGTTACCACAGAGGCCACTGACATCTGTTGTGTTGGCAGGAAGGTCTTGAACTAGCCTGACAGCCTCCCTACATCAGGCCCCAGAAAGCCATCTCTCCACTCACCAGGGGATTGTAGTGAAATAATTCAGACATTTCAAATGAAGGGATTCTGGAATTTAAAAGAATGGAAGAGGGGGGCAACACATAAAGGGCAGGAGAGAGTTAGTACTGTATGCATAACCTAACATAGTATATAATGGGTGGGGAAACTGTTGGCTACCCAACTTCCATCAGTCCTAGCAAGCAGAGCTAGTGGTCAGGGATGGTGTAGCAGATGTAATCCAGCAACAAGTGAAGGGCTGCAAGTTTGCCAGACTCGCATGTAGACTGCAACTTGGAAGATGCAGTAGTTGCTTCATCATCCAGCCTCTGCCCTTTAGAACCCAGGTGGGAGTTTGGGGGAAATGACACTTCTAGTTCTTCTAAGTGAGTATCTCTACTGAACTGCAGATCTTGTGTTTTACACCTATTGTTAGATTACAATTCCCATAATTCCTCATCAGCCATAATGGTTTGGGGGGGGGGTTGAAGGGAGTTTTGAAACCAACAACATGGGGAGCAGTACTTCTTCTATTGCCTTCAAGAGGAATGTTGCTTCATGCTAGGAGTGCGGATGCAATCTTCCTCTACAAAGAAAGCAGTGCTGCTGCTCACTGAATCATCTTAAACATTTTTATTGGAATGTATCGATTTTTTTGTGTGCTATTGCTTATAATACAATACAAAGCCAAAGAGCTTGAATCACCATTTGTTAAAATCCTGCCATTCACACGGCCCAACAGTATTGTTGCAAGTATAAGTCACCTGTTTCTCTTGTGTACCACAGACCTACTGCCTGCTTTCAGACTTGCAGTCTGGTGAGAGAAACATAAGCTAGTGCACCACCCCACCCCACCCCCATTTTATCTCTTGTTCTAACAAGAGGTATTAAATATCCCATCCCTGAGATCTCCAAAAGGTTAACTGCAATATCGCATCCTCAGTTCCACACAGCCTTGCACAACATGCTCCACAAGCAAATGTGTTCATTTTGATGGCTGCCTGTCCTAATAAAATCACTAAAGGAGGAAGAAGACAAAGTGATCCTCCCCTCCTGCTGTAGTCAAAACATTCAGGGGGCAGGAAAAGGTTGGCACAGATCTCAGAAAAGGAGGCTGATAAAGCATTGTAACCCACATCAATTTTGCCATCCCAAAACAAATACGAATGACTTTTCACATAGCTGAAAGGACTCTTATATTTCAGTGCCTCTGCAGGGCAAAGCTGATAGAGGTCAGGCTGTATGGAATAAAGGTGCAGAAGACCTACTGAGAGAGTTCAATTAATTGGTGTTAATCCTTATATCAAGCTAGCCCCTACCTAGCAGATTAGTGAGAAGTCTCTTCCTTCCAGCCAAGCACTATAAAGGAACACACCAAACACTCTCATCTCCAGCAACACAGAAAGGCAGGCTCAGCCTGTGGGTCATCATCAGCTTCACTGCAAGAATGGCAAGATGTTCTTGTAGAACCATTCTTCGGAAAAGTGGAGGTGATCTCCTTCTGCGCCCAGGAACACCAGCTTCCCTGCTTGGTCCATTTCCTTCAAACCCAATCGATCCTGAAAGAAGGAACATAGAGTAACAAACAGATGGACCTCAGCTAGAAATCACCATGCAAAACTTAGGCAGCAGGGCATGCAAAGAAGGTGGTTTGGGATCTACTGGTAGATTGCTGGCTGAAAGAGTGTTTGCTTCCAACTATATGTCTTTAGACTTGTTAGCAGATCTTAGATTTCTAGTAAAAAAAGTAGGCTGAACAAGTCCACTCCTTCCCACTTTGAGGTTTTTTCTTACTATCAAAGGGTATATAAATTTTATTAAATAAATCAATATTAAGATCCTAAGGCTGCAATCATAAGCACTGGAGTAAGCCCTATAAATGGCGCTTCTGAGAAAATACAGCAGCAAATGTTTTCACAGCTGCATATATAGAACAATCCTAAACTGGCTTACATCCAGTTTAACTATCAGGGCTTCCGCTGAGCAGATCCTGGGCCAATCTAGTTTGAGAGCACCAAGGAAACTACTGGAAAAATGCTAAAACCTACCATTAGAACTAAGCTGCAGTCTAGGGGGAAATTCCACCAAGTTAACTGGCGTGAATTTACACCCCCTGCTTCATTAAGTTAAAGGCAAGCAGCAGTGACAAGAAAAGGGTATAAAGAACCAGGCTGTTAATTTTTATCCTCTAACTCCAAATCGTTCAGGGTAGTATCTGTCCACTTGGCCAGATGTTTTGCGGCTCACAGCCAGTGTATCAATGGCACTGATTCAAGAGTGTAGGGATGATGCTCTTCAAATATTTCTGCAATTTATACTATCTTAAGTTACATCCACTGATTTCAATGCGTCTACTATTCTGAGTACAACATTGTTGGACCTCACCCAACGTGTTGTCCCATTAACCAGGGCTGCCTTTTTAATTAATTCACAAAGGCTTTCAGTCACTTAAAAGGTTGCAGTACTAATCCAACCAAATTCCTTTAACTGGCCCCTGAGAGGAGGCAGTAACTGTTCTTAAATACTGTATGCATTCCTAAAAGCTATTGAAGTCTTTTTTTTAAAAAAACTTTTTTTTTGCCAGTTGTTTTTGGAAGCGTGCACCCTGCTCTCTCGTAAAAGCTTGGAGGGAACGTGCTTCCAGTGGTCAGCACATCTTCAGGTTTGGAAGATTATCTCTGTTCAGTTACACCAGCTTAGACTCATTTATCATTTTCCTGTCAACTGTCTCAATTTCAAATTCTGCAAATCAGTGTTTGTAGAACAGTATTTTCTTGTAGAAACAGTTGTCTCTTTAAGCAGACAACTTTTGAGTGGAATTTACTTGCATGCAACTATGCACACCTGCAGCACAGGAACCCAGAAGAGGGGAGCACCCTAGAGCGTCCTCTTGGCTCCCCACAGCCCAAAGAGGAAGGCCTCCTTGTGAACCACAAGCACTCCCTACTTAAATAAGAGTGCTCCCCACTTATACACAATTATGGGGCCCCCAGAACACAACCCCCCATGCAATCTATAATGTAGATATTAATCTCTCTTCTGCAAGTTATTATCTAGTTACGAAACAAAACTCTTTGTTGCAACAACTGATGGGATGTCACACAGCTGGTTTGGTGTCAAATTCTTGATAGGAATAATAGCAACATTCGGGATAGTTACCTCTGTGTACAGTGAGGTCTCTTGCAAGGGAATGGTCTCTTTGGCCTGACCGCTCCGGTAGTAACCAAACCACTGGGGAAAGAGGAGAGCAATAAAATGAGCCACACGCTGTTGCAATGGCCAGTTCATACCTACATGCACCAGGCCAGCAAAGGCCTGTCCCTTTCGGGCTGCTTGTTCTTCCTCCGCCGCTGCCGCCACCACCAGGTTTGTGGTGTGGTGAACCGGCTTATACTTACTCAAGTCAATAAGTTTTCCCAGTTTTTTGTGCTAAAATTAGGTGCCTCGGCTTATATTCAGGTTGGCTTATACTCAAGTATATACGGTATATTGGGTTTGCAAAATCAGCCCTCTTCCATTTCATCAGATTCTGCATGTGTTTTTCACACATATATATGCGTGCACACACACACAGAGCTGCCCACCTCAGATGCAGGAGGGTCCACCATGGTATCATTGAGGAACTTCACCATCACAAATTTCTTCAAAGACATCAGGTTTTTCTTATAGGTACTGTTGTTGCTCTGGAAAGAAGATGGGGGCACAGAGGGAGGAAAAGACAGAGAGAAAAGAAGATTTAAGAGAATCCCAAGCTACCTTGGAATCTGCTTTGCTGATGACACTGCAGAAAACTCCATGCAAATCCTGACCCAAGTGCGCCCCAACAGTTTAGTCATGCTGGCCACATGACCTGGAAAGCTGTCTGTGGACAAATGTCACGCCCTCGGCCTGAAAGCGAGATGAGCGCCGCACCTCACAGTCGCCTTTGACTGGATTTAACTATCCAGGGGTCCTTTACCTTTTATATTATTATGCAAACATATTGTTTGGGTACTAATTGACTACATGTTTAATAACTCGCCCTTCAAAACAAGGCTTATAGTACATAACAAAACAAGTTAAGCGTCAACAGCAACCCTTCCTCTAAGGAAGCATAAGCATGTAGCTCACAGGCATTCTTCTATTTGGTCACTGACCAGGTGGAGATCTTACAAGACTCAGCAAGGCTGCTCCATTGTGTGCCTATGGACCATACCCTGCATATATCTGCTTAATTTCTGCATGTTTTATTCTACTTTTTCTAGCTTGTTTTTTTCTTTCTTGAGCCCTTCCAGACCTTCACAATTTCACGATAAACTTCCTGCAGTTTGCAGGGGTTGTTTCTGGATTTGATTAGAGGGGCGGGATGAGCAGCCAGACCGGCCAGGCCCAAACCTATCAAACTTACTCGCTCTTGATTGATGTCAGCCAGGAAAAGACTGTGCTTCCGGTATTCCTCTTCATTCAGTGGGTCGTGCCAGTACTGGGCTTGGACCAGGCTGTAGTGGAGGGAGAACTGGGAGTTCAAAACACAAGCCAGAGCAAGCCCTTGAGCCCCAACCCCCAAGCACATGCCCCAACCCCATAACATTCAACTTCCGCCAAAGTGAACTCACCGGTTCTGGACCACTGCAGTATAGGCCCCTAGGTCTAACATCCTTCGGATCCAGTCACAGAGGTGAGAACTCTCCCCGGGACAACGCGGAAAGCCATACACACCTGTGGCAGCAAGATACCAATTTGCAGGCATTCAGGATCTGAACATGACACCAGCCATTAAGATTAATGGTCCTCAGTCATGCTTATTACTTTAATAATAATTGTTGTTGGTGGTGTTGTTTTATTATTTCTACCCCACTCATCTGGCAGGGTTTCCCCAGCCACTCTGGGCAGCTTCCTTCCGGCACATGCAAAAACATCATAAAATGTCAAACATTTAAAACTTCCCAATACAGGGCTGCCTTCAGATGTCTTCTAAAAGTTGTGTGGTTCTTTATCTCCCTGACATCGGATGGGAGGGCCCTCTGCCTGGTTCCCTGTAACTTTGCTTCTCTCAGTAAGGGAAACGCCAGAAGACCCTTTGAGGTGGACCTCAGTGAATGATAGGGGTGGAGACGCTGCTTCAGGTATACTGGGCCAAGAGCTTTAAAGGTCAGCACCAACACTTTGAATTGTGCTTGGAAACGTACTGGGAGCCAGTGAAGATCCTTTAGGATTGGTGTTATATGGTCCCAGTGGCCACTCCCAGTCACCAGTCTAGCTGCCACATTCTGGATTAGTTGTAGTTTCCAGGTCACCTTCAAAGGTAGTCCCACATGAAGCACATTGCAGTAGTCCAAGCGGGAGATACCTAGAGCATGCACCACTCTGGCGAGACAGGCTGCGGGCAGGTAGGGTCTCAGCTGGTGTACCAAGTGGAGCTGTCCTGGACACAGAATTGACCTATGCCTGCATGGACAGCTGTGAGTCCAAAATGGCTCCCAGGCTGTGCTGATGTTCCTTCAGGGGCACAATTACCCCATTCAGGACCAAGGAGTCCCCCACACTCGCCCAGCCCAGCCCCAAAAAACAGTATTCTGTCTTGTCAGGATTCAACCTCAATCCATTAACTGCCATCCATCCTCCAGCTGCCTCCAGACACTCACAGCAGAACCAGGGACAGCTTTCCCTTCTGTCCCTAGCCCGCCGGAGATCACTGACCAGCACAATCAAGGCAGTTTCAATCCCATGATGGGGACTGAATCCCGATTGGAAGGGATCCATATGGTCCGCATCCTCCAGGCATAACATCCTCTGTTGCTATGACATAACTTTCCCCGCCTAAATCTGCATTCTCCCATCTAGAAAACAAAAGACCACTCAGATGGGCTTACCTTGGTGCTGACCTCCTACAGAAATCAGATTGAACATTGGGGGAGAGGGACATCTCTGCACCACCGCCCTCCTGGAAAGGGGGGGGGGGAGAGACAAAAACAGATTAAGCAGCAACCTCCAAGGCAGAAGACACGTTGTCCAGACAGTTCTTATATACCAGGGCAGAACGTAGAACTGACAGGATTATACTGGCTTTGATTTAATATTGATTTTGTAATTCAATTTATATACATTAGATTTTATTATACTTCTTATTGGAATTCAGGTCGGGGAGGTAGGGTGACCTGTCGGATGTTCCCATCATCCCCAGCCAGCATAGCCAATGGCCAGGGGTGATGGGAGGGGACATTTGATGTCATCTGGAGGGCTGCAGTTCCCCATTTTTAAGGTAGTCAGTACTGAGATGGAGGGGCCAAGGGCCTGGTTCTGTAACCTATGTCACAGATAGGTCATTCCATATCAAGTGATTCAACTTTTTTACCTCATCTCATCCAATTTTCTTAATATTTTGTACATTTGTTGAATGATCAAAACTAAGCTTAAATCTAAAATTTCAATTTTTTTATCTCATCCTGTATGTGAGTTATGAGGGTTTGAAATTTCAAAAAATTGACAATTTTGGCCTTGCACAAAAACCTTAAAAGCTCAGTCCAGAATTGACATACACCAAAACTAAAAACACCAATCTCTTCAGAACTTCGTGGGCTTTAATATGATATGTCACATGAGGGACTTAAATTTAAAATTAAAGTAAGTTACAAAATCGAACATTTTAAAAAGTGATTTTAAAAAATTAATATGATTTAAACATTCAAAAAAAATCTATTGATTATTTAACATTTCTAAGAGCCTTCTGCATGCAACACACGTGCTCTACCACTGCATTCTACCCAAAGTTGCCCCCTTTCACCCAAAGCTCCTCCCTCATTCTGCAACGCTTGAGACACTTACAGAAACTGCCCTCCCTGTGAGAAGCCCATGGCGTTGAAGCCGCCTCGAAGCTTCGGGTCCTTTGCGAGTTCGTCACACACGAGTTTCACCTGGTCATTCACGTTCATGAAGAAGCTGTTCTCCATGTCCTGAAGAAAACGGAGAACTTGAAGAACAGGAGAGAGCCAATGACCTGCACATGCCAAAGTGTCACACACTGAGAAGGAAGGCAAGTCCCCACAGGGAGATTGCAGCTTCCTTCCCCAGGCAATCGGCCCTCCTCCCTTCTGTTCAAAAAGGAAGTCACTAGCCCAGCGATAGGGAACCTATGGCCCTCCAGATGTTTGCTCATTTAGGAGTATTTGTGAAGCTTACAGTATATTAATAATGCAATGATACAGCAGTCACTAGAGTGGGACAAAATAAAAAAAATCCTTCCAGTAGCACCTTTAAGACCAACTAAGTTAGTTCTTGGTATGAGCTTTCGTGTGCAAGCACACTTCTTCAGATAGAGTGGGACAAGTTTGTATATAGATTTCCCTCACTAATTGTCCAATGTTCCAACAAGTGTCACTCTGCAGCTGAACCTCCTGGTCTCGTAGGAGCCAGGAGTTAGTCCTTCCCAGGCCCAGCCTTCCTCACCAGGCTGAGGACAACCTTGAATTTGGCCAGGAACAAATCAGTCGTCAATGCAGATCTATGAGCTGAGGATGTAATATGATGGCAGGATCAGCAAACATGTTGCAGTGTTCTGCATTAACTGATATTTCTGGACCAAACACAAGAGGGGTAGATGATAGATAGATAGATAGATAGATAGATAGATAGATAGATAGATAGATAGATAGATGATAGAATGGAGAGGGAAAGATGAGGCTGCTGTGTCTCTCCATTGGCTCTGCTGGACAGCAACTCCATCAGGCTTCTCCTTCAAGTGCCTAGCAGCCAGCAGCCGTTCCATCAGGATACAAGAGGGAAAGGGAGAGGGGGACTACAGGGTTCCATGTCTATGGCAAAAATGGGAGGTGAAACTTTAGCCGAGGTCACCCAGAATATATGCCTAGCTAGCTGCTTCCATGGGAAGTAAAGGTAAAGGGACCCCTGACCATTAGGTCCAGTCGTGACTGACTCTGGGGTTGTGGCGCTCATCTCGCTTTATTGGCCGAGCGAGCTGGCGAACCATGAGAAGTAGCTTTGTCTAAGTGCTTATGTGATTGTGTCTGGCCCCACTCACTACTGGGATGCAGCCCCCGACAGCTCTCCACTGGGGAAAGGCAACCCTCAATGCTTGGAAAAGTAATGCCAGGGTGGAATTCGATTCAGCACCCAAGTTCTGAGCTCTGCGTAGCAAAACCAAAGCCACGAGCGTGTGGGAGAGAGCTGGGCGGCTCAGCATCAGGACCAAATCCATTTAGAGATCAGAGCTTAGGCACAGACAAGGCTTAGAAGAGGCCTAAGTCAGAGGCCATCATGGCTTCAAGGAGCTCATAAGCAGATCTGCGTCCAAATCCAATTACAACCCGCAGCTTCGGGGTTACTTCATGGGAGTCTGCCCTTCTTACTCCCTTACTTGCTCACACCTGTTTTAAAGGTGTCCATGATGATGCCTTTAGGTTCTCCCCACCCTACTCAGACATGCACACCCAGTGTGATTGACAAGTCCATTGGGTCGGGGGGGTGGGGATGAGAATCCTGCTCATCAACAGGCAGGTCTCCTAGCCTTTCTCATGAGCCAGCAAAGGTATGAGTGGGAAGAATTCAACTGCCCCAGAAGGGTCCTCCATTTATCCCCACTGGATTCATGAGATTACTGCTCCTCACCATACCATCATTTCATCCTCTTTCAGGCAGAAGAGATGCTGCTTTGTTCTAATGGCATTTCCCTACAAACACTCCCCCGCCCCTGTCCCTCCTCTAATGCCAGTCTTGGCATCAAGACTGATTGCCCCAATGCACAGATCCTTGTTGGAAGCGGCATGGCAAAAACATGCAGCGCTGTCCACAATGTTCTGCACACTGTCCTTTAGAATTGAAGAGTTGGAAGGGATCTAGAGGGTCATCTAATCCAGGGGTAGGCAACCTATGGCCCGTGGGCTGGATGCGGCCCAATCGCCTTCTCAATCCGGCCAGCGGACGGTCCAGGAATCAGCGTGTTTTTACATGAGTAGAATGTATGCTTTTATTTAAAATGCATCTCTGGGTTATTTGTGGGGCATAGGAATTTGTTCATTCCCCCCACCAAAAAAAATATACCGTATTTTTTGCTCTATAAGACTCACTTTTCCCCTCCTAAAAAGTAAGGGGAAATGTATGTGCGTCTTATGGAGCGAATGCAGGCTGCGCAGCTATCCCAGAAGCCAGAACAGCAAGAGGGATCGCTGCTTTCACTGCGCAGCGATCCCTCTTGCTGTTCTGGCTTCTGAGATTCAGAATATTTTTTTTCTTGTTTTCCTCCTCCAAAAACTAGGTGCATCTTGTGGTCTGGTGCGTCTTATAGAGCGAAAAATACGGTAGTCCAGCCCACTACATGGTCTGAGGGATGGTGGACCGGCCCATGGCTGAAGAAGGTTGCTGACCCCTGATCTAATTCAACCCTCTGCAATGCAAGAATATGCAGCTGTCTCCTAAGGAGATCGTACCTACAACCTTGGCGTTATCAGCACCACACTCTAACCAACTGAGCTCTCCAGGCTGATAGCTGGAGCTCAAGTTAACAAAGTATGAGAAGCACCATTTTAAACACCATGCCTACTTGAGAAAATTCACAATAAAAATGACCCCACCTCAATTAAGTTGCTGCCAATCTTCAAAGACAGAACGTAAATCCCTGGGATTTTCTTCTCCACGATTTTTTTTATGTAACCCATGCTCTCAGGATTGCAGCAGCTGTCACCTGGGATTAAAGGGAAAAAAGCAGATGAGGGGAAAGATTCGGAATCAGAAATTCAGCAACGGGACTGTTGCAGTAGCATTCTTTTTTAGTCTAGAAAAATATATTTGCAAATTATAACAAACGTAGACCCAGCTCATGTGTTACTGGGGCCCCCAGGGGGCTATAGGGAAGCCCCATATTCGGCTCCCACCTTAACACAAGTAAGCAGGGTGGTCAACTATTAAGTTAATTGCTCAATTATCTCTCCTGAAGTTAATGGGATTACATTAAAAGAAAATCCTGTGTTTTACAAAAACTGCCACATAAATATCTTCTTGAGATACTGAAGGCCAAGGTACATAATAAGCAGATAAACAAAAACACATTTGTTTCTCGGTTCCACACAAACAACACAATTATCATTCCTGACCATCCTGGGCAAGGCATGCTGTTTCTTGTGCGAGGGCTGCTGAACGTCATCCTGGACTACACCTGGGAAGATAACAGTGATGATAAAGTGGGTTAATACAAACGGCGTGCATCTTCTCTTGCCAGTAAGTCAGGAGACTGACACCTCCCACATAGACAAGGGCAAAAGGAACATGTAATATTTATAATACTCCCGTTTGTGGAATGCTCTCCTCAGGGAGGTTCGCCTGGCTCCTTCATTATATATATTTTAGGTGCCAGGCGAAAATGTTCCCCTTTGGCTGATTAACATTCTGCAGCCTTTTAAATGTGTCTGTGAGAAGTGGGCAGGTTATTGTTTAGCTGTTTTAATCAAGTGCTTGTTTTAACCTGTATTTTATTCTGCGAACCTCCCTAAGATCTTATAATGAAGGGTGGCATATAAATCTAATAAATACAGTGGTACCTCGGGTTAAGACTTAATTAGTTCTGGAGGTCTGTTCTTAACCTGAAACTGTTCTTAACCTGAAGCACCACTTTAGCTAATGGGGCCTCCCACTGCTGCTGTGCCGCCGCTGCACAATTTCTGTTCTCATCCTGAAGCAAAGTTCTTAACCCGAGGTACTATTTCTGGGTTAGCGGAGTCTGTAACCTGAAGCGTCTGTAACCCGAGGTACCACTGTAATACTATGGATTTCTGATTTCCTGACTAAACTTCAGCCTAACTGGATCAACTAAACTTTGATCCAGATATATACAACAAGCACTTACTTGAACAGCTGTAACCCAAAGCCCCATCCAAAGAAAGGGGTGGGGGAAAAGAGACAAGAGTATGGTTTTAGACACACATAGGAATACTGCACTTCAAAATAAATGCATGTCGAATGTGGCTTTAGACACGGTCCAGAGTTTCCTGTCCCCTTGTTAATTGTATGCTCATGACATCAATTTAGATTGCTTGCCATTGAATATTAGTCCCAGCAGAGAAAGGGTATCAGGATTTTTTATTCTCCAAGCACAAGGCTGAGACGTCACAGGAGGCAGGGAACTGAGGACACGTTATCTGGCAGATCAATAGTGTTGTGAGAATTTTAAATGAAGGGAGAGGGTGAATCTATTACTAGGAGGGTAGCCCCTTTTAGAAAGAAAGAAAGAAAGAAAGAAAGAAAGAAAGAAAGAAAGAAAGAACAAGTTTGGTAATCAAGATAAAAGCCCAGATAATATCAGAATGAGGTCTGGATGGATGCAAAATTTCATACTATATCTAACATTTCGTGTTATTCCAGTTATATTTCACAATGGGTCTATAACTGCATATACATCATACAGTTGAAGCACATTTCTTCTCCAAAGAATCATGGGAACTGTAGTTGAAGGGTGCTGGGAATTATAGCTCTGTGAGAGCTAAACTACAAATCCCAGGATTTTTGGGGGGAAAGCCATGCGCTTTAAATGTATTGTCTGTGTGCAGCCTTAGACCATATAAAGAAATCTGGCCTGATCTCATCAACCTGGGACTCCAAAAGAGCCTGAGGGGAAGAGACAAGATCAGCAGGAAACTGGAGGAGGATCTGGGGCAGGGAAGCTATACATATCATCTTCCCCTAAGGAAAAAATATTAATTGCCCAAGCAGCTCTGTCATCAGTTTCCTAGTCATTAGTCCCTCCCTTGTTTGTGCTCCATCCCATGGATAAAAGCAACAGATTACAAACCGTTGGGAGTAAAAGTCCGAAACAGAATCAAAAGTGCAACAGGAGAGTGCACATCCAAATTTCAAACCTCACTCACAGTACTGAGTGTGCTTAACATCTTACATGGTGATTTGGAGTGAGTAAGAACCCTAAGACAAGAAGTCTGGAGCCTTGGACTTTTATAAAGCTGAATGATCACACAAATGCAGCCATGCTATAAACCAGTCTTTAATTGAGGCTGAAATCACTGTGAAGAGTCATAGAAGTCTGGAGCCTGTGGCCTTTCAGGAGATACAAATATTCTCTTTTATACTGTGGCTGGAGGGGTGGTCCTGACCTGGAGCCAGTTCCTCTAACTCTTTACCCCTGGAAAAGAAATATTATCTCAGGGCAAGGTGGACAACCTGTGGCTCCTCCAGATGTTGCTGGACACCAGCTCCCATCAGCAAGGCCGGTAGTCAAGAAAGATGAAAGTCCACGAATATCAGGAGGTGCACAAGGTCCCCCGCCCCCATCCTAGAGTCAGCAATTACCTTGAAAGGAGGCTGGGCAAAAAAGGGCCACCCTCTACTCCCACCCAAAGTGGACTAACAAGTAAACCTCCTAATGTAGCCCCTCATCACCTCTAAATACCCCTTTTGCAACTGGTCCTCTTTCAAGGTTGGAGTTGGTCATGGGGCCTCCAGTTGCTAACCCCAACTCCAAGATGTCTTGCCATTTCAGGATGCCTTCCCATTTGCAATTTCTCAGCAACTGCTTTAGGGCAGGACGAGGGTTAGGCAAGAGAATCAAACTGGTCTTAAGGAACAGCGTTAATGCTACCTGCCCTTTCTCACTGTCTTATTCAACTGTAAATGCATATAACACTTGCAATGTCACTGTCTGGAACTAGATGCTATGTTTTGTATGGCATTCTTCCAATTTTTAAATTCCGTTTTTTTAAAGTTTCATTTTCTCTTCTGTTTAGTTTCGGTTATTTAATGATGTTGGTCAGCATATTTCTTTGAGAAACAGTGTCCCATGATCCCAGTTACAGAGGCAGGAAGCCCTTTTCATCCCAAGGGCCACATGCCTCCGGGGGAGGAGCAGGGCAAGAGGCAAAAGTGGGCACAGCAATCCATTTAATGTTTACCTTTGTTCAGAAGGCTAGTTTCTACACACATCCCTCTCCATCCTCATCCAAACAAGAAAGAGGTGCTATCAAAGTTCAAGGACACATTCCAGCCAAGCAAAAACACTCAAGAAGGGTGCAAACCAGGGCCAGCAAGGGAGGGATATGGGCTGGGGAGAGTCCCAAGGGCCAGACAGAGAGCCCTGGAGGGTCTGGTCCTGGACCTTCAGTTCCCCACCTCTGCATTAAAACAAATTATAATACATTTTCCTTGACTGAGATGAGCTTTGAATGCCCAGTTCTTTTCATGCCACTCCAATTCAACCATCCCCTTGCATAATCCAATTAAGTGATAAGATCATACAGGGAAGGATGGCACTTGGTCAGCTTTGAACAAACTTCATCAGATTTCTTGCCACCTGTCTGTTTATGCATCAAATATTGCTTTTAGACTAAAGCCAGCAGATAAAAAAGGTCACTGTTGGCAGGATAATTACACTGAGGTAGTTGTTAAATATTACTGCTGTATTTATAAAAGCTGCTTCCATTTGCACTATTCATGCAGAATCAAGTTTCATTTGTGCGCACGTGTGTCTTTTTATGGTATGCAATTGGCAGAAGGATGAGCTGTATCAATCCACTTTTCAACTAATGTAGTCTACACATCAATCACAGCAACCGAGAAAAAACTGTGAACACCCAAGAAATGCTAGAAAGATTGTCACTACTGACAAGTCCTCTCTTAAGGAAAACCACTAGGGAGAAATGCATACAAGCTTTGCTTGGTGAAATACTGGATCAGTTTCCTGCAAGTTGATAACCTAGTAAATCACACAGTGAGGAAAATGTGATTGGCCAGGCTACTGGGGAGTACAAGACTGGGGTTAGCAAACATGGGCTACAATGAAAAACTGACCCCCTGGTTTAGATACTAATCCCTCCAGACCCTTTAGGCTGCTTAATGACAAACAGGAGACAGTGGCTTGGAGGAGACTTGTTTTTTAGTTTCACAGTCATAGTGTAACTGTGCTGCTTCTGTTCTCAAAGCACTACAAACTTATGATTTTCCAGATAAGGAACTGAAGCTACAGGACCATTAGGTAGTTACCACATTAACTTCTTTCTGAAACTGAAACAAGAAAGCCACAGAGTTTCACCCTAAAAGAAACCTTGCAAGGTAACTGAAGTGGTGACACTTTGAAGTAGCAGAACCCAAACTTGAACCCATGTCCAACAGTTTAACAACTAATTAACACTTGCTTTGCTCCATCCTATGCACCTGGGTTTTCCCCCCATTTTTTTGCTTGACAAGAGTTAACTGACAGTGCAATCCTATGCAGATCTTCTCAGAAATAATTCCCAGCAAGTTAAATGGGGCTTATTCACAGGTAAATGAATAGACAATTAGCAACCTGTTGACAGATACTAAACTACGAACAAGCCCACACTGCTGTTAGTAAGGCTGAGATCCCCACTTACATACGAGTAAGATCCATTGAATTAAACAGGCCTTACTTCCAAGTAGACACGGCTAGGATTGTGCTACAATTCGTTTTGTTAAAGCACCTCATAGTACATGCTATACAGATGTCGTGCTTTACCACAACGAGGCTGGAACTCCGTGGGAAAACGTTTACCCAGAACCAGGGTTCGAATTTGCATCCAGCCACAAAGCTAACTAGCCTGGTCACTCTCTTGTAAGACTCTCTCAAGACTGCTATAAAAACAAAAAACCGGGATGAACATTTTAAACTCTCTCTTTCTCTCTCTCTCTCTCGACAAAGCATCAGCCGAGACCCTGACTAGATCCCGTTCACTCACCCATGCCATGCCAGATGACCAGCGGCACCGGCCCCGCCGAGCTCCCGGGACTCAGCCAGCAAAATCCGCTCAGCAGCTGGAGCAGCAAAACTTTCTGCAGCCTGGCCGACGCCATCTTGGATCTGTCATATGACACAAATCCCCCCGCCCGCCAAGTGCACAGAGAGGAGGCGGGCCTGGACCAGCCTTCTCGCCTCTTCAAGAAAGGAGGAGCTCTGGGAACGGGAGATTGGAGGACCTGGGTGGGCAGGGCATCCAATGAAATAACTAAACGAAAATCTCAATCGGTTTTTTTTCTTTAATACATATTTTATTAATTTCCCAATATAACAAAAATAAAACAACATCAATACAAATTCAATATCAAACAAAAAAATTGACTTACCCCCTAGTCCCTTCCTTCGTTCCAGTGTTTATCAACATACCACATGTCCAATGTAAAATAAAAACCATTAAAATTACTTGTAATTACATTATGAATGAACAATAAGTAGTCCTAGAACTCTGCCAATGTATTAACCTGTGTACATTGCTTCTGTATATATGCAATAAAGTCCTTCCATTCTTCCTTATATTCGTTGTCATCTCTTTCTCTTAGTTTCATTGTCATTTTGCCATTTCAGCACATTCCATTAATTTAACTTGCCAATCTTCTTTAGTTGGGACACCTTCTTTCCAGTGTTGTACAAGCAATACTCGTGCGGCTGCAGTCGCATACATAAATAAGTTCTTTTGTAATCTAGGTATATCTACTCCTGTAATAGTAGGGATGCTTCTGGTTTTTTGACAAAAGTTATTTAAAAAAAAATCATTTCCCAATACAGTGGTACCTCGGGTTACATACGCTTCAGGTTACAGACTCCACTAACCCAGAAATAGTACCTCGGGTTAAGAACTTTGCTTCAGGATGAGAACAGAAATCGTGCTCTGGTGGTACGGCAGCAGCAGGAGGCCCCATTAGCTAAAGTGGTGCTTCAGGTTAAGAACAGTTTCAGGTTAAGAACGGACTTCCAGAACGAATTAAGTACTTAACCCGAGGTACCACTGTAGTTTTTTTTTACTATTTTACATTTCCACCACATAGGAAAAAACCTTTTGTTGTTTTACATTTCCAACACTTATTTTCTTTAGATTTATACATTTTTGCTAATTTGACTGGTATCTAATAGATGGTATCTAATTTTCTTCAGTCGCCACACATGCTGTAAATTTAATCCCACTCTTCCATAGTTTTTCCCATTCCTCCATCTGAATATTGTGTCCCACATCTTGTGCCCATTTAATCATGACTGATTTAACCTCTTCATCTTTCGTTTCCCAGTCTAGCAACAGATTGTACATTTTCGATATTAATTTCTTATCACAAAATATCATTCAGTTTCGTGCTTCAGCCAGTCCTCACATTTATTGCATTTATACCCCACCTTTTTCTCAAAGTTGCTGTACACTGTCCCGTCCCCCCATTTAATCCCAACAACCCTTTACAGTAGGCTAGACTGCTAGAGGTCATGACTGGCCCAAGGTCACCCAGTGAGGTTCATGGCTGAGTGCGGATTTGAACCCTGGCTTCTTAGGTCCGAATCCAGCACTCTAACCACTACACCACACTATTGGCATAGGAGGGAGGTGTCAGAATGCAGAGGAGGAAGGCAGGGCTCCTGCATCCTATAGTTGTATAAATGAGATTATTTCAGCAGGTGCAAATTGCCATGCAAGCTGTGCAAGGCTACCAATAGTTAGTAGCCACAATGGGTATTTTCTGCCTTTGCTATTGGACACAGTGTGCCATTGAATACCACTTGCTGGGAAGCACACGGTTGCAATCAGGTCCTGCTTGTGGGCTTTCTAAGAGACATCTGGTCACTATGGTAACAGCATTTGACCACATGAGTCTTTGGCCTGATGCAACAAGGCTCTTCTATTCTTGTAAGTACAGTAATATATCCATTGAGTACAATGGGACTTGTAAATACACATAGGATTCTGCGTCAGAGGTGAAAGCAGCTTTCAGATAACAGATGAGGAGTGGCCCTCCACATGTTGTTCGGCTTCAGGCCCCATCATCCCCACCCATTAGCCATGCTGGCTGCAGCCGATGTGAGTTGGGGGTCAAAACAGTATCTGGAGGGCTGTAAATTTCCCCACCTATTTTAAACTGGCAGACATGCCTGACCATTATGCCTGTTTGCAACATACAGAACAAGCTTTCCACTGCCAGATTTGCAGTGCAAATCTATAAATGTGGTACTTCAAAATAAGCCCTTGATTTCAGACATACTTGCTGGTAAATTGATTATTGCTGCTTAAAGAGGGGATTTTAAAAGAGCCCAGAGCTGTACACCTTGCCCTACAGGGAATAACATTGCACTGGCTTCAGCTGCTCAAACTCAAGACGGCAAACGCAAGGGTGGCACCTGGTAGGACCTGTCAATTTTATTATTTAGGAGAGACCAGATAACTTTCCTCTTAAATGGGCCTTTGGTGAAAGATGACATCTTTCTGTCCCATCTGTTTTGAGAAATATATTATGCCCTGGTGTCCACCTCTCACTCTCCTCAATATTGAGATACACAAAGACTGGAAAGTAAATACATGGGGCAGAGGGAGGATGGTTTAAACTTTAAGCTTAAAGTTTGGAAGGGAGAAGACAGCTGGGTTTGAGCCTTATGGAAGAATCACCTTGTACTCTTGCTTATCTTTTTCTGGAGATCTTCATTGCTGGAGAGTCCTAGGAGGAAGTCACTGCCTGCGGTCCAGCAGTCCTGGTAACTATGCATGGCTGTTCATGTTCTCTACTTTTTAAAGTATGGCTGGGTACATCTAGGTTAGACCTAGATTGTAGAATCATCCTCTTACCCCCTTCTCCTACAAGCAGAATCCTCATAGTTGCTAATGCAGTAAAATAACACTAGCATTTGTTTAGTGCTGTAGATGCAGTTTTTAAGAAGTCTCCAATCCTATGCACACTTACCTGGAAGCAAGTTCCATTAAACTCAGTGGACCTTACTTTTGAGTAGACATGCAGGATTGCACTGAGAACCACTACAGTCCTTAAAACTAAGGATTATAAACAGGCCAATATACTCTCTTCCTCCCCTCCACTCGTCTGCAAATTGTACATTTGGACGTAAGTATTATAACCTGCTTATGGATGCTATAACAATGGAGAAACATGGCAAATTAGATGCACATTTTTATTTTTATATATTTAAGGCTTTTAAACCCACCACCCACAGAGTGTCCAGTTTCCTTCAAGATCCTCTTCCGCTACATGGCAGTACTCAGCCATCAGTCTAGTTTGAGCGAGGCCGGGCTCCAGTCAGGGATCAGAAAGAGGCTAAGCACCAGCTGTTGATGCTGGGGGGGGGGGGGCAAGAAGCTGCTCACTTTTTACTGGCCTTTATGGCAGACTTAGTTATTTTAGCTGCCCCACTAGCCTTCTTCTCCACAGACTTAATTACACCCACGGCCACTGTCTGCCTCATGTCCCGAACAGCAAAACGACCTGCCAAAGAGAAGAGAACTCATTAGGGCACAGAAAGTTCAATGCAGTTTCTGGAATCTTTTTACCTATGATCGACAGGTTTAAAGTGCCATGGCTTAGCTGCAGTTGTGAAGAGTTTGATATTTGTAGCTCCGCTCACAGAATTACCAGTTCCTAGTACAGTGGTACCTCGGGTTAAGAACTTAATTTGTTCTGGAGGTCCATTCTTAACCTGAAACTGTTCTTAACCTGAGGTACCACTTTAGCTAATGGGGCCTCCCGCTGCTGCTGCGCCACCGCTGCACAATTTCTGTTCTCATCCTGAAGCAAAGTTCTTAACCCAAGGTACTATTTCTGGGTTAGCGGAGTATGTAACCTGAAGTGTCTGTAACCTGAAGCGTCTGTAACCCAAGGTACCACTGTATTCCTTAGGAAGAAGGACTGATTATTAAACTAGTTTTTAAAGCTGTCACATAGATGTAGCTATAAATGGCTGTAGAATGCAAAACCGCAAGCTAGAAGAGTGCACCATTAGCAAGCAGCAGCCTTCCTAAAAGCTAGAAACAAATGCCTAACCAAGGTGAGGGTAACCTTTGGTCCTCCAGATGTTGCTGCACTACAACTCCCTTCAGTCCTAGGAAGCATGACCAGGGATTATGGAAGTTGTAGTTCATCAACATCTGGAGGGGCAAAGGTTACCTACTCTTGGCCTAGCCACTCATATCATACAATAGCCACTAATAGTTAGCATGTGGCACATTTAATAGGAGGATACAGTCAAAGATCATACCTCCCTGCCAAGCTTCAAAGGAGGACCTGATTCATCACAACTGACCACAGAATGATTCATTATTTGTTTATTTGGACGATTTATGTGCACTGTTTTCAAGTTCAGCCTACTCAAAACGGCTATTGAGGCAGACAGGAGAGGCCTGAAAAAAGACTCCTAAACAGACCCAGAAGGTCCTACGGAGGCAGTCATTCTTAGCAGAAGAATACCCTTACATGAGCAACACACATCAAGTACAAACCTACTCAAAACTTCCTGTTATAGCAAACTCTCAAACCACATTCCGCAGCCACTCCCACAATTCAGTCTCACATCCTCAGTCAAGGGCAAGATGTACTGGGTACAGACTTAGCTACCCAAAAATCTAATTTTTCAGTCCATTTTTTAAAAATCCAAGTTGCTAGCCCTCATGGCTGTTGTGGTATGTGCACATGCACAATGCCCCTTAGTGCCAGAGGAAAACAGGAACATAGGATGCTGCCTTATACCACTGGCCCATCAAGTTCAGTACCATCTGCCCTGACAAGCCACGGTTCTCCAGGATATCAGCCAGTGAGTTTCTCTTCCAGCCTTACCTGGAGATGCCTGGGATTGAACTTGTGACCTTCTGCATGCAAAGCAGATGCTCTGCCACTGAGCTATGGCCCTTCCCCAGGTCAGGGCCTAGGCAAACCTGAATGACCTGAAAAGGCCCTTGCACAACCTAGACCCTCACCCTTCCACATAATGAGAAAAACCAAAATGATGCCCTTTAAAATGGAAGTATGGACACTTTTGCATGATGGTTCCCGAGAGCAAGCTGCATCTTGGTTTTTTGATACATTTTGAAGTCATTTTGAATCAAGATAGTGGACTGAACCTTTCTAAGCTACACCAATTTCAAAACTGCCCTGAGGTTTTAGTTTTTTAGAATTCCTAGCCAATCCCATATATGAGGCCACGAGTCTCTGATAAATGTGCTGCAAACTTACCAAGAGGTGGGTATTCAGAGAAGCTCTCCACACACATGGGCTTGCCAGGGATCATCTGAACAATGGCCGCATCGCCAGTCTTCAGGGATTTGGGGTCATCCTCCAGCTTCTTGCCAGACCTGCGGTCAATCTTCTCCTTCAGCTCAGCAAACTTACAGGAGATATGGGCTGTGTGGCAGTCCAGGACTGGGGCATAGCCTGCTGAGATCTGGCCTGGGTGGTTCAAGATGATCACCTACAACATCAAGGTCAAGGAGGAAGTACATGTAGGACTTCTGAAAACATTTACTCTACCTGTCCAGCAGCCTTTCCCCAACTGGGTGCCCTTCAGATGTTTTGGACTACAACTCCCATCAGCCCTGGGAACATGGGAGATGGCCTTTTCGGTGGCTGCTCCTGAACTATGAAACTCCCTCCCTGGTGAAGCTAGATTGGCATCCTCCTTGCTGTCCTTCTGCTGGCAGGTACATTTTTTTTGCTCCAATAGGCTCTTAGGAATTGACTGCTTTTTATGAAAGAGCTGGTGTCGTGCTGTTTTTATTGTAGTTTTTGTAAGGTTTTAAATAAATTGTATGTATGTATGTATGTATGTATGTATGTATATAGCTTTTTGTTCTATCAGTGTTTACTTTTTTAAAGATTGCTTTCGCCCCTTTTTTGCGGTTCTTATTTTTACTTTTTTAAGTCACCTTGAGTCCTGTTCTATGATGATGTTGCTACACAGCAGAGGTAGGAAACTACCCACTTGACATTGGATGATTGTTCAACTTCAACAGATTCCTCTTGCTGTTATGCAGTATTCCACAAGCTTTGTTTTCTTCTCTAAATGCCATACCACCCGGGCAACTTCATGTTTCTGACCAGGACAGTTCAGGATTCAGAATACTTGTAATGCAAAGGACTTGATCTCAGTGGTGACTGGAGCCCATGGGGAATGGCATGGCATTATTATTTACTGTATCAGCCATGTTGATCCTTGATTCTGGCCCTGATTTTAAGGTGCTTAACCTGTGCAGACTGGAAATGAGAATTGAGTATCCAATGAAGCTTGGCCTTTTTACACCTGATCTGGGAGGGTGGGGCCTCAGGCTGCTGAGGTGGTGTTGAGGAGGGAGTTGTTGCTCTTATTGCTAGGTTGTTGTTTTTGTATTGTTTGCTGTGATTTATGGGAATTGTTCGGTTTCGTTTTGTATTTTTGAATTTACTACTGATGTCTACTTTTGTTATGTTGTAGTTATGTATTTTTTCATTATGTAAGCCGCCTTGGGCATGGCTTGAATTGTGGAAAGGCAGCATACGTTTGTTTGTATGTATGTATGTATGTATGTATGATTGACAGGTAGTAAGTTGACCTATGCAGGTGTGGGGATATAAAGGCCTGGCCCACCAGGCCAAAAAGGTCCCCCATCCCTGCTTTATGGAGTTACAAGGATATGCAACCAAGCATTATGGGAAGGGCTGCAGCTCAGTGGAAGAGCATCTGCTTACAGAAAGTCCCGGTCCAATCCCCAGCAACTCTAGGTAGGGCTGGGAGGGAAACCAGGCCCAAATCATGGAGACCTGCTGCCAGTCAGTGTAGACAATACCAAGCTAAATGGACCAATAAGTGACTAAATATGGAAGCTTCCTCTATCTCCCAAGACCCCTCTGGCCCTGCCCACCCCTCACCTGGGCTGAGAAGCTGCCTGCCTCCATGGGAGGGTCGTTCTTGCTGTCCCCGGCCACGTTCCCACGATGGATGTCTTTCACTGACACGTTCTTGACGTTGAAGCCCACGTTGTCTCCTGGCAGGGCCTCCGCCAGCGCCTCATGGTGCATTTCCACAGACTTCACCTCTGTGGTGATGTTGGTGGGGGCGAAAGTGACCACCATGCCGGCCTTCAGGAACCCTGTTTCCACCCTGCCCACCGGGACAGTGCCAATGCCTAAGGGTAAAGCAACAGGGTTACCCACTGAGCTGCACAGCTAATGGCCTGACAGAGTTACTCCAAGCTCTGCCTCATAGAACAACAGCCATCCCCAGTCGAGTAGTGAAAAATATGGCCTAGTCAGCCTCAGGCAACCCACTAGGCTTCCATATGTAAAGTAGTACTATTTAACTCTTAAGAATTGGTGGCCGAGTTTGTGCTTCTCCTATTCTATTCCATCCCAGTCTCTTTTCCCTTGTGTGCCATGGCTTTAGGGCTGCAACTCTGCAAGCAGGGGCTGCCTTATTTCAGTTGATTCTATGTAAGCTGCTCCGGGAGCCTTTTTGGCAGAAATTCAGGCTACAAATGCAGACCAGCAAGGACTCGGAATTCTTCCTGAAAGCTGGAATATTTGCCTGCATTGAATCACTGATCTGTGCATAACTATTGAAGCGCAGGTCAATATCCTTTTACATTATTATCCCACCAGTACAATAATGCATACCACCAATCTTGTAGACATCCTGCAGAGGAAGGCGAAGGGGCTTGTTAACAGGGCGGGAAGGAGGGATAATAGAATCCAGAGCTTCCAGCAAAGTGGTGCCAGAGGCATTGCCTTCCTTCCTGGTGATGCTCCAGCCCTTGAACCAAGGCATCTGCCAACAGAGATGAAGAGTATGTGCAGTTTTCAGCATGCCTGCAAATATTTGTGACAGCCTGAAGTCACATCATGCAATTCTACGGCTGGAGACCTTCTACAGCTGGTCTTTGGAAGTGGGCATATTCTCCTGTCTCTCTCCTGGGAATGTGTTTCCAATTTTTAGGAGGGGGTAGGAACAAGCTTGGCAAGTCTAAGCTTATTCCCTGGGATCTTCAGGTGGGAGCTTACCAAAGACCTCCTTCATGGAACTCTGCAGAACTACTGCCAATCTATGTTAGCCGAAGTGGGTCAGCTGGGCAAACAGCCTAAATCAGTATGAACGGGGCTATGTGTCTTCTGCAATTCCACTGGATGGTGGAATTCAGCTCACCAAAAGCCTCAACATTTATTTTCAAAGGAGGGGTAAATGAAGTTTCTAGTTCTTATGACTGCAGAGGTATGCTTGAAAGTGGGCATAAGATGTCTGCTTAAATCTCCAGTACCAGAATAGAGGCTTAAGTAAGATTTTTAGACATGGGATAAAGAAAGGATGAGGTCTTGTGGCCCTCCAGATGTTTGACTCCCAAGTCCCATCAACCCCAGCAAATACAGTCAGGAATGATGGGCGTTATAGTCCAACAGCATCTGGAGGACCACAGGTTCCTTTGTGCTGGAGAAATACCACTGACCTCATCAATCTAAACTTCCCTACTGAGTAGGTTTGAGGAAAGGGGGAGAAAAATACAGTAAGCTACTCACGTTACTGCTGGGCTCTAACATGTTGTCTCCATGCCACCCAGAGATGGGCACAAAGGCCACAGTGGCTGGGTTGTAGCCAATCTTCTTGATGTAGGCACTCACTTCCTTGGAAATCTCCTGGTAGCGCTTGCTGCTGTAAGGAGGCTCTGTGGAGTCCATCTTGTTCACCCCAATGATGAGCTGCTTCACCCCCAAAGTATAGGCCAAAAGGGCATGCTCACGGGTCTGCCCACTCTTGGAGATGCCAGCTTCAAACTCACCCATGCCAGCAGCCACAATCAGCACTGCACAGTCAGCCTGGGGAGACCAAGAGACAGCTCTGGAATACTGTCTGGAGTCTAGGGACTCCCAAGGAGTCAGGGTAGAATCTAGGGGACAGTTAGGGCAAACTAATATGGTAGGCATAAGTCATTTACATTCATCTAGAAACTATTAGTGCCATGAAACAGGATACAAATCTTTAATGGAGTTTCAACAGCCCTCAGAAACTACAACCCATGAGGCTGCGTTAGGGCAAAGGTTTGATTTCCAGACTTTTTATCATCTTGGTAGCCCTCCTCTGCACACGTTCCAGCTTGCCAATATACTTCTCAAACTGTGGCACCCAGAACTGGCCACAGTACTCCAGATATGGTTTTACCAAGCCAGAATAGAGTGGAACTATTACTTCCCTTGATCAAGACACTATACTTCTGTTAATATAGCCTGATTAGCTTTTTTTGCTGCTGCATCACACGGTTGACTCAAGTTAGGCTTGTGGTCTACTGGCAAGCCAGATTCCCGCCCCCCGCCCCCTCCCATCTTATTTTTGTGCAGCTGGTTCTTCCTCCCTTTTCTTTAAAAAGGTAAGTTACATTTTACTTTGCACTGTTTTGCAAAGAAAAGAGAAGTAGCCATAACTAATGGCACACGTTTCCTCTCCAGGGGAGTGGAAGACAGCAACCTTACCTGAGAGGTCCCAGTGATCATGTTCTTTATGAAGTCCCTGTGGCCGGGAGCGTCGATGATGGTAATGTAGAATTTGCTGGTTTCGAACTTCCACAGGGAGATGTCGATGGTGATCCCTCGCTCCCGCTCAGCTTTCAGCTTGTCCAGCACCCAGGCATATTTGAAAGAGCCTTTTCCCATCTGCAAGGAAGAGAGAAAACTACTTTTAGCAACCAAACTATACATGATGCAAAATGCATCATCAGGAAGCCTAACTTTGTTTGTTTTTTAATTACAGTGGTACCTCGGGTTAAGAACTTAATTCGTTCTGGAGGTCTGTTCTTAACCTGAAGCACCACTTTAGCTAATAGGGCCTCCTGCTGCCGCCGCACCACCAAAGCACGATTTCTGTTCTCATCCTGAAACAAAGTTCTTAACCCGAGGTAATATTTCTGGGTTAGCGGAGTCTGTAACCTGAAGCTTATGTAACTTGAAGCATATGTAACCCCAGGTACCACTGTAATTGCATGCATGGATGGCAATGGGGGGGAGTTATAATTAGGACTGCAGTGCAGCACTTAGGAAGATTTAAACTTTTCATTCTCTACCACATTCCTTATTAAAATGACATACCTACTCATTGCTGTAGGAGCTGTTTCTTTCTGGAATTAATAGCATGCGAAGGGGATTTTCAAAATGATTGTAACAGGGGTAGAAAGGGTTAACTCTTCTCCATGGTCATATACCAATAATAATAGCCTCTAAAACAAATTTAAACAGTTAACAATAGTTTGTTAAAACAAAATAAATCCCTGGTATGCTTGCTAGTAGGCAATTAACATCTAAGCTAGCTTTCTCCTGAATCTTGTGTAGTTGCAGGAGGTAGATGTAGCTGTGTGTGAGAGAGAGAGTTAATATATTGCTACCGGCCACCCCAAACTCTGCCAAGCGGTAGCAAGATTTCAGGGGTCTTGACACTTAACCGGGGTTTGTGTTCCTTTTGAATGAGGCATGGCAGAGCCTGTAGTGTCTTTAAGATATATAGTTTTATTTACACATATATACACACACCTTAGCCTTGAAGATGGAGGCTATATTCCGTTAAGTCAGCATCTTAAAAAAATAAAAATAAATGCACACTATTTCCAAAACACTCCAGCCGAGTGAGAAGAGGACAGACAAGGGGGTATAGGATTCCTGGAGCAGCCAGTGATTAATTAAAAATAAAAAAGCAGTAGCAGTGCCAGTGGTTCTAGGCTACCCCAATATCCTAGTTGTGCAGGCACAGTCAATGAAGCAGGAATGCCCTCTGCACGTACCTAGAGGTACTGCCTTTCATTCTAGGCCTGAGGCCTAGCATGAACTCACCTCAGCTGCCTCCTTCTCAAATTTCTCTATGGTACGCTTGTCTATGCCTCCACATTTGTAGATGAGGTGGCCTGTGGTGGTCGACTTGCCAGAGTCCACGTGCCCAATAACCACTATGTTGATGTGGGTCTTCTCTTTGCCCATGGTGACAAGGCTGAGGGAGCCTGTAAGGATTGGAAGCAAGAGGCAAAGCCCAGATGTACCTGGAAGAGGGGGGAAAGTCTACAAACATGGTTCAAACTGCAGCTACACAACAACATTTGCAGGCCGCCAGCTGCAAAAAAAAAACACCTCTGGAGTCCAAATTATGCCTCCAAATTTAACATCAAAGTTTTTCTACTATGCCTGCATGCTTCCCCCCCCCCAGCATTTTTTTTTGGGGGGGCGGTAAGTAGAAGACAGTGGCCCCAATCAGAGGTTGCTAATTTAAGATGCCCATGCCCATCTGATTTGGCAAAAAAACCTATCCAGGCTTGAATTCTGGTGCATGCACCAAAGTTACTGGAGTGAGACCCATTTAGACTGCTGTAAAGATGTGCAGTGAACACACAAACACACACACACAGGCAAGACAAAGCCTTGGATCAGAGAAAAGACCAGAAGGGAACAGAATAAGCAGGATGGGCAGAGACCCCCACCAGCAACTGGCACCTTCACTGGTCCAGTTTGACAGCCCTATATTCTGCATTATGGATTCAGAAGTAATTCCTATTCAGAAATCCTATCCAGTTCAATGGGCATAAAGTAGGTGGGTTATGAGTCTACAATTTTAAGAACTAGGGAGTAAAGCCTATTGAGCACAGTAAATATGTACAGTGTAGGATTGCAATGTTTAACCCCAAAGAAATTCACCCAAATAGTCACAGTTGGGGTGGGCAGGGGGCCAGAGAGGGCAGGTCTCCTGCACCTTTAAAAGGTATGTAGAATTGAGAATCTCTCCTCCGCACGTGTGCCTGGGATGACAAGCTGCTAAATTCGCTCCCCAACACAGATATTAAAGGCAGAGCACAGCCCCTTCGCCCAACCACCCTAATCGCAATTTCACGAATTGAGCCCTGCATGCACGCTTCCGAGTACACCTCACCTCTCCCGACCCGAAAACCAAACGCCCCCTAACCGAAACCGAAGCGACTTCGAAGTCAAACCAGACCAGAGTCCCTTCACCTTGCTAAGATCAGCGGGGGAGACACACACACACCCGGCCAAGCATCGGTTTTATCGGGGGGGGGGTCTTTGAAAAGAAACACACACCCCCTTTCTAGCCTGCGTGTAAACGGATCAATTCGAATGAACCTTGTAAAAGACACCCAACCCTTTCCACAAGCAGGTGCCAGCCTCGGCACTTGCAGAAATGAGCCCCCCATCTTTGCAACGCACAAGTCACTCGCGAATAAAACGGGTTGAGAAATCCCGCCGTCCTCCCGTTCAAACCCCGCGTCACCTTTCTCCACGTGTGAATCCCGAAGGCCCAATAAGCACGCAGTGCTTTGGTCCGCGGCTTTTAAGTCCTCAAAGGCGGGGCCGAATTTGGGCCAAAAATCCCTCCCCCCACCCCCCATCGCTTCTTTTCAGCCATCACAATGGATTGATGGGAGGGCTGGGTTGACATGAAACAGAACTTTTTAAAGGTGGAGGGACCAAACGAGAGAAGTAAGGTGACACTGGTGTCTCACTTTACTTCGGAATTTGATTTTTTTTACAAACTCTTACTTTCCTGGAACAATGAGGGCTAGAGAGTTAAAATGATAAATTGAGACATTCCCTTCAGTTTTAGCGGTGGATCTGTTTCTCTACAGGGAAAAGGGTGCTATATGCGGCCACAATGCAGTGCAAAAACACTTTTTTTGAGACAGTGGCAAGGCCAGAGCTCCAACTCTCATCCGATCCAGCTGGCATAGCCAAGGGTCAGGGATGATGGGAGTTGTAGTGCAGCAATATTTAGAGGGCCACAGGTTGCCCAGCTCTACAGTAAACCTGCATGAGTTCATGCTGCTCCTGCTAGACCAGGGGTGTGTGGTTTGAATATTAACATACCTAACTCTAGACAGATTTCTAGTGCAGAATTTATATATATATTGGGGGGGAACGCCTCTCATTGGATTCTTCCATTTTATCTGCAAACAGAATACAGTGGTACCTCGAGTTACATACGCTTCAGGTTACATACGCTTCAGGTTAAGACTCCACTAACCCAGAAATATTACCTCGGGTTAAGAACTTTGCTTCAGGATGAGAACAGAAATCGTGCTCTGGCGGCGCGGCGGCAGCAGGAGACCCCATTAGCTAAAGTGGTGCTTCAGGTTAAGAACAGTTTCCGGTTAAGTACGGACCTCCGGAACGAATTAAGTACTTAACCCGAGGTACCACTGTATATTTATTTTTGATGGATCAGTCTCAATTTCCAGTCTCAATTTACATTCCACAGAATGTAAAGCAATTTTCCATTGCTTAGGCTGTATAATACATTCAAATTCCTTAATTCACACATCTCGTAAGATCCATTAAGTTTGTATGAACAATGGCTACAGGTTCAACTTTCTTTAAGGAACCAGCTATTTCCTCCAATGATTTAGGAGATGTCACTCATTGTCCCTTTTAATCTAACACCCAGGACCCGAGGTTTGACTAGCCATACCCATTTGTTATAGATGAGAACCAATAATTGATCAGTTTCCAGTGGAGTAGCTTTGTGGCACTTTAAAGCCTCACAAATTTATTATGAACAGTTCACAAAAACTAATGCCATAATGAATTTGTTGAACTTTTAGGTCCCACAAAACTCATTGTTAGCTTTGCTAGATTGGTTAGTCACTCTTCCTGCAGAAAAATAATTAGGAAATGAACACTTTATCCTGAGTTCACAGACACACCCCTTGCTCTTTAGGCAAAAAAGCTCTCAGAATAACATAACATGTGAAGTAAAAGGAATTGAGAGGGAGGAGGAAAAGCAAGTTCAAAGACAAATTATTCAACTTACAGAGCGTAGTTCATAACATAGTTCAAAGACAGGTTTGGTGCAGCTGAGCATACACATGTTTACTCAGAAGCAAGCTTAGTCTGCATTTAATGGCCCTTACTCCCAAGTAAGTTTCTTTTATTTCTGTATCAAAATATTTAGAGACCCCACTTTAATAAAAATACATAAATAAGGTATGCAGCATACAAAACAAGATAAGACATCAAACATTAAAAACTTCCTATGAAAAACTAGCTCCAGTAAACTCGGTGGCAAAGGATTGCTAAGAGGTTTAGCTATCTATATGGAAACCATCAAAAATGTTCTCACTAAAGACCAACTAAGAAGACATGAATGAATCAACAAGCTTTCGAGTTTATCATAATTATTTATCAACAAAGAAAAATGTTGAGTTTTGGTTTTTTTGCAGAGATACAACATAGTATTTCTGGGCATGATGAAAAAGCATCTAATGAGATGAGCTCTTGTCCACGAAAACTTATACCACTGCAAGGCTGAAGCCCTGAACCCATTTACTTAAACGTGAACCAAACTAGTTCATTTTGTAAATGGACTAACATGGAGCAGAATCAGTTCTGGATGGACTAACATGGAGCAATCCCCTTTGGGGACATGTTGAACTTGAAATAGTTCCTTTTTAAAATGAACTTTCCAAGCTCCAAGCAGCCCTCCTGTCTGATCAGGAATGTTTGCTCCCTAACATTCTGAGGGGTTTGGGTTTGACCGTTGGAAGTGGGCAGTTGGTGATCTCTGGGGTAAGTAAGGCTCCTTAGGAAACTCTGTGGGGTTGGGGAATTGCAAAGGCAGGTCCCTACTAGTGAATATAGGCTAGGGGGATTTAAATATAGTAAAAACAAAGAAGCCCAACGTCCAGATCAACTTCCCTACAAACCAAGAGTAAGTTCATTTAACACGAAACAGCTCCATCTTTATATTTGCTAGCCTTTTAGTGTCTCTTCACTTACTTATCAACCATTATTTCAGTAATTTTATTGATATCTACTATGCTTTTATGCTCCACACACTTGTTGGTCTGTTTATATACTACAGTGGTGCCTTGGGTTAAGTACTTAATTCGTTCCGGAGATCCGTTCTTAACCTGAAACTGTTCTTAACCTGAAGCACCACTTTAGCTAATGGGGCCTCCTGCTGCTGCCGTGCCACCGGAGCACAATTTCTGTTCTCATCCTGAAGCAAAGTTCTTAACCTGAAGCACTATTTCTGGGTTAGGGGAGTCTGTAACCTGAAGTGTATGTAACCTGAGGTACCACTGTATTCTCTTTTGTATGCTCGATGTTATTGCAGGAAAATTCACTTTTAAAAAGTCTGTCCTCGTCTCCTTCCTCTCACACCAGTCTCCCTGCCAGGCCTGCCAAATGTGCTGCTACTCCAACCACAGACTAAGCAAAATATTTCCTTAGCACCCACCCTTGCTGCAGGATGTGAGATTCCTCAGGTAGTTTTAGGGCAGCCTGCCCCAAGGTATTTTGGACTACAGCTCCCATCACCCTCAACCTTTCACTGTGACGGCTGGGGCTGTTGGGAGTTGGAGTCTAACACATCTGGAGGGCATCTGGTTGGGGAAGACTGGCTGCTAATCTTTCAACATGGCTTCCAGAGCGGTCTGTGAAACTAGGCCCGGTTCTCATTCCCATTCTCAGCAGCATGCCTGTCAGGAATGGCGAGAAGATGGAGAAGAGGTCTCAGAGTAAGAACAGAGGGAGGACATGCACAGAGACCAGCGATAGGGAGGTGCCTGGCTACAAAACCCCATTGCTATCAGCAGCAGAGTCCAAAGAGCCTGCAGATGGGAATCTGCAAAGTCCCAAGGTGCCCCAAATCCCTCAAACTGTGGAGCATCCTGGGACACCAGCCCCCTGGTCCAGACGGAGGCCAGACAGGCTCAAGCAGGAGCCGGCAGGTAGGTTATTATCTTGCTTATTTTATGCTCATTTTACTGCTGGTGCCACTTTTGTACTAAACATTTTAGATCAGCCTTCTTTGACCTAGTTCCCTCCAGATGTTTTGGACTACAACTCCCAACAGCTCCAGCCAGCACAAGGATATTGACTCCGGTCTTCCCTGCCCAATGTGTATATTTGTAAAACATGCACAAAACCTCCAGATATTACAAATACACCATTAATCTCACAAGAAAACTAATTTCATGTGGCAGCTGTTCCTGGAACTCCCCACTACCTTGGGAAGTGTGGAATGTAGTAGTAGTAGTAGTAGTACTACTACTACTAGTAATAATAATAATAATAATAATAATAATAATAATAATACCTTAGCAAGTGAACTAAATACAACTATGATCCGAAATGTTTTTTTGTTCTAGCAGGTGATGGGTGGGTGTCCAAAGATGCAGAGGCTTTGTCTGCAGTGGCTGTGGGAGGCAGAGAAGGAAACCACCAAACCCTGCAGGCAGAGAGCAACACACTGGTTCAAAAGAAGGCAAAGCCTCTGCCCCTGAAGGAGCCAGACAGAGCCCAGGCAGCAGATGTGCTTGAGAACTTCCTCAGTCATTTTCTCACCTATCTGCATGATTGCCCAGACAGGCCTTACTTCAGGGACACCAGGGAACTCGTTCCAGGCAGCAGCTATGAATATGAAAAGGTAATGTATAACAAATGCCAGGTAAGCAGCTTTATCCAAAGCTGGGCAACCTCTCAGTTGTTGTTGGGATTCAATCCCCAACATTCCTAGTCAGCTTGGCCAGTGGTCAAGGATGATGGAAGCTGAAGTCCAGCAACATCAGAGGACCCAAGTTGTAGAATAGGACTGGGGAATCTGTGGTCCACCAGATGCTGCTGGACTCCAGTTGCCATCAGACTCAGCCAGGTGACCAATGATCAGGGATGATGGGAGTTGTAGTTCAGCAACATCTGGGGTACCAAAAGTTCTCCACTCCTAGTAGAAATAGTTAAACACCCCTTATCTCTTTTTTAAAAAAATAATATTTATTGCTTTTATACCTTACAAAAAGAAAAAAGAGAAAAGAAGAAAGAAAAGAAGAAGAAAAAAGAGAAAAAAAGCAAAAGAGAAAACAATACAATACAATACAATATATAAACAATACAGAATGCAACATTAACATTAACACATTAACCAAACAAAAACAAAACAATTAAAAAAAAAACCACACATCGTACCATCTCAATATCCTCTCTTTCATTCCCTTGTTTCATCGACCTCCTCTCACCTCCCTTTTTGTATTCCATTTCTACTAATTGTTTCAGCAAATCCTTTCCATCTTTCTCTATTTTCTGTCATGTAATTATCTTAACATATTTTAACCTTATTTTCCATTAATACTATAGTACTTATTTATACTTAATTCCTTAAGATATTTCTACTAAAGCCATATAATTCCCTTCCAACATTTTTCTAACACTCATTAATTTTACATTATTTCCATAGATAGGTTTTAAACTTTTTCCAATATTCTTCCACCATCTCTTCTCCCTGGTCTTGGGTTCTGCCAGTCATTTCCGTCAATCCCAAATAGCCCATCAACCTGGTGATCTTCTGTCCGAGGCTCTTAACTCTCTTCCAGGTCCCTTCTGCAGGTCTTTTTAATATTTATACAGTGGTGCCCCGCAAGACGAATGCCTCGCAAGACGGAAAACCCGCTAGACGAAAGGGTTTTCCGTTTTTGAGTTGCTTTGCAGGACGAATTTCCCTATGGGCTTGCTTCGCAAGACGAAAATGTCTTGCGAGTCTTGAGATTTTTTTTTCACTTTCCCCCCCTTTATCTAAGCCGCTAAGCCTTTAATAGCCTTTTAGCAGCTAAGCCGATAAGCCGATAAGCCTTTAATAGCCGCTAAACCGCTAATAGCGCTAATCCGTTAAGCCGCTAATAGGGTTGCTTCGCAAGATGAAAAAACCGCTAGACGAAGACTCTCGCGGAACGGATTAATTTCGTCTTGCGAGGCACCACTGTACATGCTCTTTACTTTGTCTTCTCCTGATCTTGTTCTTATTTTCCTTCCTTTGATGCTGAAAAGTAAATCTCCGGGGAATTCCCATCTAGCAATGTTTTTATTCCTTCTCGACAGGTCAACCAAATCTCCATAATTAAAACTGAAATTCAAAAGATATTTCCAATCGTGTTCCAAAGTTCCTCCAAGTCTGGCAGTCCCCACAACTCCAGTCTCCTTCTGACCCAAGTCCAGGTCCCATAGGTCAATCTCCAGTCCAAGCGGGGCTCCAATCCTAGAAGTCTGACTTTCTCTAAATTCAGTCTTGGAAGGCATCAACTTATAATCATCAAATTGCAACTGTAAGGCTGGAACTCTCTGCCTCACCACTTGTGCCACTTTAAGTTCCACAGCGAAAACTTTCTCCTCCGCCTTCTCCTCGATTTGCCATGTCAAAATAGATCCCTGTGTCGTTTCCTGAATAATTTCTGTATTAATATTGACTTTTTGTGCCAAATTAGTCACTTTTTGTTCCAAGTTATCAATTTTTATAGTCCTCGCATCCGTCTTCTTGAAAAGCTGTTCCAGTGAGTCATTAATCTTACAAAATGCAACCACTAAGGCTTCTTCTGTCAACATTCTTAACGTATCAAGGTCAATCCCAGATTCTCACAACTTTATCTTGCAAGTGGAAAATTCCCCCAGCTCAGCTCTTGTAACAATTTCAAAGGTTTCCTCTAGGGGGAAACAATTTCTATTTGTATCAATCCTTTTAGGCACAGTTCAAACAATAAAGTTTGTTTCAATTTTCAGTTACTTTTACTCCTTTTTAAACTCAGAAGGAGACAATGGAAACAAGATATTTCCCTTCTTTAACTTACTGTCAGCAGACAATCTGTTCACAGTCAATGAGCATATCCAAAACTTCAATACTTGCTAGCAGCCCGTTTCCAGGTTCAGAGCGGTGGTAATTTGACTTTCTTCACTCTGTCCTGCAGGCTTACACGATCTTAAATTTCCCCCCTCTTCTCCTGCTTCCAAGGGGGGTTTGGTAATTTAACCGATGGAAGTTTAATCCTTTATGAGAGACTTTCCAAGGCTTTAGCTTGCAGCCTCTTTGCTTCAATCTATTTACAAAAGGGGGAGGCGGACTTCCTGTTTGAAACCTCCCCGTTTTGGTGCCAAATTAAGACGTTTAAAAATCCAATTTTCCGTTCTACTCACGGGTTGTTGTTTTAAGATCAAATTGTCCACAGGAAAAAGTCAGCGCTCTCCTGCAACAGCAATGCGGCTTCACTCCGTGAAAAAAGCAGTCGATTCAAAGCACCGCGCCACTCACCCCACCTCACTCCGGATCCCTGAAACCGGGTTTCCCCACGAGTAGAGGAGGCGCAAAAGGTGCCAGCCGAATCCCACGTCCACAAGCCTCTCCCGCCTGTGGTTTTTGATGGGTCTCTGCCTTCGCCGTGGCAGCCAGACCCTAATTTCCACGGAGCGGATTCCTCCCGATCAGAGGAATCCAGCCATTGCGGGAGGCGACTTATCTCAGTGCTGTCGCTCTGATCAAAACTGAGGACATCTCCACCCCATAAAACTTCAGGAGATCGAGCCTCCTACACCTTGCCTAACTGGGCTCTGAGGAGGAAAGTTCAAAAATCGCACCTAAGCAGCAAACTCACCATATGGCCTCAGGTGAGCTGCAGGCTCTCTCAGCCTCAGTCTGAACCCATCTGCTCCATGGGGATTCAAATTGCAGGCAACAATCCACCACAGAGTTTCACTTGCCTAAGCCCATTAGAATCAGTGGGTATTGGGCCATATGAAGATTGTAATAGCAGTGTAACATAATGGCTGTAGATCAAACCACACCTAATGGACTTTTAATTTAAGCAATGGGAGGGAACCCTGTGGGTGCTACAGAAGGCCCCTGTGGGTGCCTGTGCACCTGCAGGCCCCACATCAGTGACCCCTGTGCTGTAATAAATGCTTACTACTGCTACTTTCTGGTTGTTGTTGTTGTTTAGTTGTTTAGTCGTGTCCGACTCTTTGTGACCCCATGGACCAGAGCACGCCAGGCACTCCTGTCCTCCACTGCCTCCCGCAGTTTGGTCAAACTCATGCTAGTAGCTTCGAGAACACTATACAACCATCACGTCCTCTGTCGTCCCCTTCTTCTTGTGCCCTCCATCTTTCCCAACATCAGGGTCTTTTCCAGGGAGCCTTCTCTTCTCATGAAGTGGCCAAAGTATTGGAGCCTCAGCTTCACGATCTGTCCTTCCAGTGAGCACTCAGGGCTAATTTCCTTAAGAATGGATGCATTTGATCTTCTTGCAGTCCATGGGACTCTCAAGAGTCTCCTCCAGCACCATAATTCAAAAGCATCAATTCTTTGGTGATCAGCCTTCTTTACGGTCCAGCTCTCACTTCCATACATCACTACTGGGAAAACCATGGCTTTAACTATACAGACCTTTGTTGGCAAGGTGATGTCTCTGCTTTTTTAAGATGCTGCCTAGACTTTCTGGTACTAAAATCCAAAAAGCCAATATAATGCTGGTGAAGCATAATAGTTATCTAAATCAGGCCATTTGCACTCAAGGAGTAAATCTTCAAGGAATAATTAATCTCAAGGAAGCTGCCATCTGTCTCCTTACTGCTCTGCTGCTGCAACCGCCACTAACCTGCCCCACCCCCTGCAATGCAATTGGGCACACCTCCCATAATCTCAAACCACGGATCATACTGGCTGAGGCTGATGGGAACTGAAGTCCAAAAACAGCTAGAAGGGAAGACCTCAGAGTCAGTGTGACAGGTGAGGCAGGGTTGGTTCTGTGCCTCAAGCCCTCTCCTTCCTTCCCTGTTGTTTTCAACGATGCTGTTGGTTTGCCTGCAGGTCTTGCATCCGGGCAAGTTTGAGGTGATGCTAAGCATCCTTGTCCCACAGGACGTCCAGTACACTGAAGTGGAGGGCTATGGCGGCCTCTTTTACACCCTGGCTCTCTTGAGAAAGTCTCGCAGCTTCCCAGCAACGCTCCTTATGGAGGATGGGAAGACCATCTCCCCACGGAACATCATGGAGGAATTCCGGAAACACGTCGACCAGTTTCTTAAAGTTTCTTATTCAGGTGTGGCCAATCAGGGATTTGGGGTGAGGGTAGGAGGAAAGGATGAATAGCCAACACCGGAGTGGGGGTTTGTTTACAGACCTGAACCACTTTATACTGCACCCAGGCACCACACATTCCTGGGAGGCTTGTAAACATTGCCAGCCACAGCTTGCTGAACTATGCAGGCATCCCAAGCAACTCCCTAGGATGCCTGGGATACCCAACACACATTAAAAGCATATGACTTCCCCCCAAAGAATCCTGTGAACTGTAGTTTCCACCTCACAGAGTTATAATCACCAGCAAACCCATTTTCTGTAAACTGCTTAGAGATTAAAAAAGGTAAAGGGGTAAAGGGACCCCTGACCATTAGGTCCAGTCGCGGACGACTCTGGGGTTGTGGCGCTCATCTTGCTTTACTGGCCGAGGGAGCCGGCGTACAGCTTCCGGGTCATGTGGCCAGCATGGCTAAGCCGCTTCTGGTGAATCAGAGCAGCGCACAGAAACACTGTTTACCTTCCCGCCAGAGCGGTACCTATTTATCTACTTGCACTTGACATGCTTGCGAACGGCTAGGTGGGCAGGAGCAGGGACCAAGCAACGGGAGCTCACCCCGGATTTGAACTGCCGACCTTCTGATCAGCAAGTCCTAGGCTCTGTGGTTTAACCCACAGCGCCACCCGCGTTTAAATTAAGTGGTTTATAAATCCTGCTAAATAAATTCATAAATTTGCTGCACACATGTACACCTGGAGGTGTACTGCATTTTTGGCTTGCATTTTTTGCTAGCGTTGCAGGCTGTTTGGCCCCCTGAGCTGCCTCCGTTGTTCACCTAGCTGTCCATCTGGTCTTTCAGTGCCTTTTCCAGGTTGGCAGGTGAGGCTGGAGAAGAAGAAGTCAAACTGTCCAGCAGTTCAGCTTGTAATGCTGGACAACCAAGGCACCAAGTTCATGTCCTTGAACCTCGTCCCTGCTCTGGAGATGACTGGCCAGTGGCCATGCATGAAGAAGGCGAAGGAGCTGATGAAGGGGAAAGAACTGCTTCACTTGATGAGGGTGTTTTATTTCATAGCTGAACAATCCCCCGGGAGGCACAACAAAGGTAACATACCCCTCTTACCTCTGTCAGCCAACCTGGTGCCATCAAAGGGTTGTTAGGGGTAAATTTCAGGCTGGAAATAGAGGCAAAGGTTCCAGTTTCCCAGAAAACTCTTCCAATACGTAGGCTCAGCTAATGTTTCACCTAGATTCCCACTTACATACGAACACACATGCCCATTAAGGATTTTATTTTTGTAGAAAATAACTAAACATGCCACATGTCAGCAAAGCATGAAACTTTTTGAATTTTCCCCATATATGGTAAATCTGGATTGTGTGGATGCTGTGAAAAATGTGCATGCATTTGAGCATTGATCCCATGCAACAAGCCCCCACCTGGAAGCAAGCCTGGACTGTGTTTAGCCCAGCTGATCTTGGATCCCTGCTGGGCGGAAATTGGGGGCAAGACAGCCAAGGAAGGGGCTAGGTGCAAAGAGGAATGCAGCAGCCATAGGAGCCAACTCCAGGGGACTGAGGTCCCTATGGCCCCTCCCCCCAAAAATATTTCAGGGGACCCCCCCCCATTGATGGGCATTGCCATTCAAATGGTCTTATGATTGAGAGCAGGGACCCCAGGGCTTACCTGGGACCCCACAATATTCAAGTTGGCACCCCTCCTCCACATCCTGCATAATTTAATCCACCTCTTTCATATAACATGTCTCCTGCCCCTAATTTTTTTAAAAAGCTGTACACCACCAAACGTTTCCTTGTAAGGAGGTGTCTCCAGCTCCTTGATAATATTGATTACTGACACAGAGTGGTGCATGTCTATGTCCTGTATATTTCAGAGACCTGGAGAATTTCATTCTTTCATGTTGAAAAAGAGATTTTGAACCTCAACAGCAGGTCCCAATCGTATCACAAGACAAAGTGCTGCAGGTATGTGTGCCTGGCAACATTGTTAGGGTTTGTGATTAATGAGGGCAGCACTTAGTTTCTGACATAGGTGCTGGGGGGGGCATTGTGTATGCATGACTTCACGCACATGATACCCCTGCCAACCCGGCCAGGCCAGCTCAGACCGCCACCCCCTCCCCTGCCAGCCGTCTTGCCTATGTGAAAGGGGTGTGCAGGACAAAGATGCTTCGCCCTGCTACGTCCCTGGCAATCCTCAAAAGGATGTGGCAGGGTGAAGCAGCTTTATCCTGGTGCATCCTTTTCAGGATTGCTGTGGATTTTGGGAGGGAGCTGCCCCCTTCTTGAAAATATTGAGGGGCTGCCCCCTGCCCCCTCAGTAGATGGCATCCCTGGCTTCCGAAATGAGATGGGCAGCTGTACCAGCATTCCACAAATGGGGAGCCACTGCAGAAAAGGCCTGTTCTCCTGTTGCCACCTACTGGTGGAGTGGGCACACAAAGAAGCCTCTGTTCCTCTGTCTCAGCCTCCTCCCTCATGTCATCCTCCTGTTCCCCCCCTCCTTATATGTCTCAGCCTGACATTCCATTTCTGAGCTCACAGAAGACTTAAGACTCATAACAGAAAGCCTGCTCTTTGGCAGGTGTCTTGGCCGAGATATTGCAGTGCAGAAAGGAGTGTTTGACCAGGAGTGGCAATGTTTGGCATGGAGTGCCTTTGTGAACGGAAAGCTTACCTGCTGCATGTAGGGATGAGTGCTTCTTTTATGTGTGTGAGAGAGAGAAATTGTTCCCTGGTGTTGGGTTACAAGAGAGTTAGAGCAATATAGTGGACAGACAAGTTCCAAGGCATAGTAGTCATATATTAGTAAAGGGAAGAGCGACTGCTCTGCCATCACTTTCTCCACCACCTTGCCACCAAAAGTTTTCTCTTTTCCATAGTTCCCCTCAGCAGATATCCTCCATGTATGCTCTTGTGTGGATGACATACTGTATGGCCAGAGAGATATACCTCATGCCACAAATCCTATCGTCAAGTGACTACCCAAGTTTCAGAAATGATAACCATAGTTCATTGTATACAGAGAGATGGGGGGTGGACATTGTTTGGGGAAAAGCTCTAAGAAAAGATCTGAATGAGTCAGGCTAATGACGGGGGGTGTCTGTTCTAGGAAAGACTGCTTGAAGATGCTGGATGACCTTGTGAATGCTCTCAAGATGGAATACCCTCAAATGTTGGGTCATCTGAGTTCCTACCACAGTCGGACATCCTTCCTGCACACCCTGTGGGAGTGGAAGGCCGATAAAGACTGGAAGCCTTCTGAAGTCCCTCAGTGTTTCGAGAGGGTCTTGACCAATTTCATCCACACGGTGGCCACTGCTCACCTGACCCACTTCTTCCTACCCAAATGCAACCTGTTTGGGGCAAAGTTCTTCCCGCCCACAAAGCTGAAATTCTTATGGGTGCAGCTGAAGGAGAAGGAAGGAGCTATGAAATCGTTCACTGTGTCCCGCAAGAGACGCTCTTCTGCCCTGATTGTAAATCCTGATATGACTTGGCCTCTCATGATTACGCTTGGCCTGATAGTTCTAGTATCAGTTGTTCTCCCACAAACTGCAACTTAAAAATGTAGGGTTATCAGCTTCCACTGTTTGGTTTTCTGAACTGAGAGAAAATGTGTTTTAGAATTTCTTTGTTAATGGCCAATCATAGTCATCTCATCCTGACCCAGCTAGCAACATTTTGATGTAATCCACAGAAGTGCTTTAGAGGCAGTGTTTTACAGGATGGAATTTGTGTGGGAAATGTGTCACTGGGCTGGAAAATCCACATGGAGTTTTGGTTAAGACAAGAGATCTGTGAGCAGGATAGCAGATGATTGTCAGCTCCTCCTCTTGGTCCTTTTTGCAAAATCTGTGGGGATCTTTCTCTTGCACATTTTTCGCATGGAAGGGTTTTTGTTTGTTTGTTTGTTTGTTTGTTTTGCATCTCAAGCACTCCTGACTTTCATCAGAGATAGATTATATGGTAACAGTGGTAGCACATGCAATGATCTGCAATATTCCTGTTACGCATTTATCCCTTGATGATTTGACCATATGAGGAAGACAAAATATGTGAGTATATAGTGAAATAATATACCAGAGGAATGTAAATAGATGGCCTTATTCCTAGTATAAGACAGGCCAATTCCATTACCACTTTTGATCAGATCTCTGTATTCTGTTTAATTAGGAAATTGCTTCTCCAAAAATGTTGATTTGTGGGTTGGTGCTCTGTCCTGAAAATTAATTTCTCTGTGTGTTTATGCCCATAACAGCTAGTTAAAGCTACATCTGTGGCTCCAAGTTGCTTGGTCTTCTCAGTCACAATATACAGGATTTGATAATGTACTGATTTGCCATTCAGCCTTTCCCAATCTGGTGCCCTCCAGATGTTTGGACTGCAACACAATCCCATTAGTCCCAGGCAACACAGGCATGTTTCCATCAGCCTCAGCATCATGCTTGCCAGGGCTGATGGGAGTTATAGTCTAAAACATCTAGAGGGCATCAGGTTGGGGAAGGAAGGCTGGTACAGTATCACCACCTTTTGCTTGCCTGGGTATTACTTCAGCTAGAAATGGGCTGCCTAGTTTGGTTTGGAGAGATCTCCAAGTTATTGAGTGGGATGAAAATAGTTTGTGTTTAATTTCCCTCCTCATTGTTTTGTTTATTGGTGAGCTGTGTTGGTGTTCTGATGGATGGACTTTGTTTATTTCAAAACCAGAGAAAATTATAATAAATAGATTTCCTAAAGTTTATTTATGTGTTTGTCTTATTTATTACCTTTTTATCTGGCACAAGCACATCCAGGAAGCTTCACGGTGGAGTGGAGATTTGTACCCAAGTCTCCTTGGTCTTAGTCTCAGTGTACCACACTGGCTGTCTATTCCCTCATTGCACAGCTAAAATTCCTCGAGAGGGGGAGAATGCCTATTAAATCAGAGGATGCTGCAGCTAGACTGCTGACAATACACCTGCTTATTTCAACTTAGTACTCCAATACTGCATCCTCTTAATTTACTTCTCAGAGTTCCCTGTGAAACAGCGTTTTTAAATCACTATGAAAATTGTAGCTCTAGGAGGGGACTAGAGGTCTCCTAACAACTCTCAGCACTGGTAACAACCTACAGCTCCCAGAATTCTTTGTGGGAAGCCATGTATGTTTAAAGTGGTATGATACTGCTTTTAATGTATGGTGTGAATGTGGTCTTAGTTGAAAACAATCCTTAGTCTATTACAGCCAAAAACCACAGAGTTTTGTGTAGGGTGGTCACAGTCTTCTGTTTAAAGGACTTCTCAGGTTCAAAGGCTGTTCAGTCCTAAGGATAAATTGTTCAGTTTAACAATAAATAACCCTAACAAGGGAGAGCTGGAGGGGCCTAGAAGTTGCCCATCCACAGCTAGCAGCACCTCGACAGCACATTGAGCAGATACAAAGCTTGCCTGGTTGCTGAGATTCTTGCATTGCAGGGGGTTGGACTAGATGACCCTTGGGGTTCCTTCCAACTCAACAATTCTATGATTCTATGACAGTCTTCTCTTCTGCAGTGAGATGTCACATAGAGGAGGGAGAAAGGTTGTTTTCTGCTGCTCCAGAGAAGCGGACACGGAGCAATGGATCCAAACTACAAGAAAGAAGATTCCACCTAAACGTTAGGAGGAACTTCCTGACAGTGAGAGCTGTCAGGAAGAATTTGCTGCCAAGGAGTGTGGTGGAGTCTCCTTCTTTGGAGGTCTTTAAGCAGAGGCTTGACAACCATATGTCAGGAGTGCTCTGATGGTGTTTCCTGCTTGGCAGGGGGTTGGACTCGATGGCCCTTGTGGTCTCTTCCAACTCTATGATTCTATGATTCTATGATTCTATTTTTGCTGAAAGTATAGTAACGATGTCTAAATTTCCACCTGCACATATAAAGTACTGAAAGCAAATCTTATTCAAATATGTTTGCATCTGCACATATAAAACAGCAGATGCAATTTTCATGCAAATCCGTGTCATGTTTTTTTGGCGATGTGTAAGCGACCGCCCTCGTCTAGCGGCAGATTAACACAGCGTCGTTATCCATTGATGGGGACCGCGTGCAGTTCTTCCCTCCAGCCTCCAGAGGGCAGCAACGCTCTCTTCAAGCAAGCCTTCTAGCTCCCCTTCTCTGTGGCAGTCCATCGCGGCTTAGGCGTTTAAGATCCCGTTCCGGGGCTATCGCGCTCTCTTCCACGCCTCCAAGATGGCGGTGAGTAGCTTGTGTTTGAGGAGTTGCGCGGAGGGACCCCTTGAATCCGCCGCCATCCTTCCGCGTCCGAGTCCTTCTGGGCAGGAATTTACTCAGATGCGGCGGGGAAGGGCTGGGGGCTTTCCATGGGGCCGTTTTGGGAAGCGGCGAGAGTCTCGCCGGGCGGAGAGGGAGGGCCGTAGGAATAGCTGGCCCTGTGGCTAAACCAGGCTAAGGAGTCGAGCTTCCTCCTTTGGAGAGGCCTTAAACGTGGGTCTGGAGATACTGTGGTCCTCCAGGCCCTCTTATCTCTGACCATTGGGCAAGCTGACTGGGCCTGATGGGATGTTTCATTCCCATCCTCCATTCCACACTCGGTTCTCTTTGGGGTGCGCGCTCCGGGAAATCAGTGCATCCCCCAAACTTCACTTTCTTTGGGGCTGCATTTTCTAACCCAAGATGCTTTTCCTTGGGTGATAGGTGGTTGCCAGCTCTCCCTTCTGTTTCTTCTCTCCCCCCCCCACCGCCTCCAACTTGGGTTCTTTGAGAACAGCATGATAACACAAGAAAAGCAGCCAGTGCAATTTGCCCTGTTGCTTTTGTCTCCATGCTTGAAAAAGCTTCGCTTGCTGAATTCTGTAGATGTAGTTCTCTCTCTTAAGGCTGAAGGGTTTTTTTGGGGGGGTGCTGGAGGGCTTGAGGGATAGAATACCTCATGCAAGAAAAGTTCATTGCACACAGAAAGTTGGTATGTTGTTTGAAAGGCTAGTTTAGAATATTTCTACCTAGCATGCTAGAAGTCTAGGGAAAGGCTAGACTGTTTGCTATCTTGTTGTTTTTGTTGTGCTTTTTCTGGGCAAAGCCTGTCCAAAGTAGTTTACAAACAACAAAAATGGGAGGTATAAAAAGTCAGTATTACTAAAAACAGGGCTAAAACAAATTCATGATGTTAAAAACAAACCAGGACCTGTTGCATGTCTGGTTCTTGTTGTGTTTACCTTTGTGTATTGGTCACCAGTTTTTACAGAAACACCTCAAACTTTGAAACACATCCAGAATTAGGAACCATCTTAACAATTACTGTGTTTCTCATGGTGCCGCTTATTCTACTCTATAAGGTGCTCGTGTGATAGCAGTGGTACATATATTGATGTTGAGGTATTGGAAGGCTTTCAGTAGGGAAGAAAAGGCTTTGGGATAGGATTTTTCAAAAGCCTGTACTAATCACATTTTGTTGGCTAGTAGGCTGATTTTCTTTTTCTTGAAGCTTGCCTACTAGAGCAGAGTAAGGGGACTGGGCAGACAAAGGAGTTTGATGGTAATTTGGCCCTTTTCCTCAAGTGGATGGGCAGTGTCAACAGTATTGGTAAGCCATAACATTTGGAGAGGGTAGGGTCTAGTTCAGGAATCTTTCTAAATTGCAATAATGAGAGATGACTATGGTGAATACCACAAAGAGGGGTGGAGTAGCCACTTGAAGGCCTTTTAGGGTCCAGGGCAAGGATGAGGAACCTTTGGCTCTCTGGCTGTTGCAACTCCCATCATTCCTGACCATTGGCCATGCAGGCTGGGACTGATGGGAATTGGAGTCTAACATAATGTGGGGTGGGGCACACATTTGCCACCCCAGCCTAGGGTTTCATGCTAAATTGCCAACATGGGGACAGAAGATATGCTTGTAAACGTTAAGCGTCTTATGAAAACTTGTCCCAGCCCTTGTGTTATGCCGTGTGAGTTGGGTATAGGGAAAAGCTGTCACTGGTTTAACTGCTTTCTTTCCCCCACCATTGCACAGCAACAAGACAAGGGTGAGAAGGAGAACCCCATGCGGGAGCTGCGCATCCGCAAACTCTGCCTGAACATCTGTGTTGGGGAAAGTGGAGACAGGCTCACCCGGGCAGCCAAAGTGCTGGAGCAGCTCACAGGCCAGACTCCTGTTTTCTCCAAAGGTAAGCTTTTTTGGAAGACTATTACTGACGTTTCTAGAGCAAGAAGGCTGAAATTTTATTCATACCATTTTATTTTTATTTTTTGAAAAACAAAAGGAGGATCAGTTTCCGTGCAGGATGTATAGCAGTGTTTCCAAAGTTATTTAAGACCATCAGTGGTCTGGAAACTTCATTTGCTTCCCCTTGCCCAGACTTCTCTTTTTGTTGTGTGGGTGGGCACCCTGGTCCAGCTTAACGCATGCACAGCATGGTGACTAGGGCAAAAGAATAGGGAAAGGTGATTGCCCCAGGGCAGGAAGTCAGGGAATGGGTTGACCCACCTCATAGTTCTCTGTACATCAAATTGGATTGATTTTGAACTGGAACCCACACTGTAGTGCCCAGGTCTTTGTCCTTTGCAGACTTCCCTTTAACTATGAATTGTAGAAACCTTTAAAAAAGAGAATTGGATTCTTAAGTTAGCCTATCAGTATTACCAAAAGTAGATTTTAGCTCAGGCCTCTCTGTCTAGTGCTCTCTAGAAGTTTGGGCGGCAACTTCCAGCAGCCTCACTAAGCACAGCTAGTGGGTAAGGGTAATGGAACTTGTCCAAAAACATATGGTGAGTACTAGGTTGGGAGAAGTTTAAGCCATTGACTGGGGCTGCTTACAGCTGGTGTTTTTGTTGGGGAATTGCCACTCAAACCCATTTCCTGATCAACAGTGATGCATGCCTTCCCTTCTTTGTGCTTGCAGTCACGTGGCCTCTCAACAAGTTTTCTGTATAGCTTGTTTGCAGATGTGGACCTACTGTCTGGAAGTTGTAATCTTAAACTTGGAGCTGGGTGTTTGGTGGACATTTCTGACCACCATATTTTTGTTTTCCTTGAATATGGCATGTCACATGTGTCCTTTTGCTGACCCTTTGAGCAAACTTAAGAAAAGTTGTGTTTCTTCTTCAGCTCGATACACAGTCAGGTCCTTTGGGATCAGGAGAAATGAGAAGATAGCCGTTCACTGCACTGTACGCGGGGCCAAAGCTGAGGAGATCTTGGAGAAAGGGTTGAAGGTGAAGTGCTGTCCTTGCTGTATTTGGATGTTTTCTTAAGAGAACTTGGCACACGCAAGGCGGAAAATGTCAAAGCTTAAAGCTGATGTCAATGTTTCAGGTGCGAGAATACGAGCTGAGGAAGAATAACTTCTCTGACACCGGCAACTTTGGCTTTGGAATCCAGGAGCACATTGATCTGGGGATTAAATACGATCCTAGTATTGGTATCTACGGCTTGGACTTCTATGTGGTTTGTATACTTAGCTTACCCTTTTGCATTCTTAGGCTGTAATCCAGAGGTCATGTCTGTAGAGTTGTTTTGTGAGTCTTACTAACTCTGAGCCTTGGTGCCACTGCAGTGGTAGCTGCCATTTTCTGCATGGTTGGACACACAAGAGAGGGGCTGTTGCCCTAAAACAAATCTGGGGAGCCTGAACTTAAGTTGTAGCAAGTGCACGTGGTGCATGCATGCAAGCAAATATTTATTGATAAAAGTAAACAGCTGCAAAGACCTATTGGCATAGAAGGTTCTTCAAGATATGCCTGAAAGTCAGAAGCAAGGATGCCTGCTGAATCTCTCCTGGAAGACTATTCCACGGTGCAAGAACAGCAACACTAAATGCCTGATTTATAGTTGAGACTAGTTGGGCCTCTGTAAACACAGGAGAAAACTAAATGCTCTCCACAGAGGGTCTCTGTGATTGACCTGGTATATAAGGGCTTAGCAAATCCTTAAGGTATCCTGAGACCAAGTTGTTCAAGGTTTGTAGATCAACACAAGAGCCTTGAACCTGGCCAAGTAGCATAAAGGGAGTCAGTGCAGAAGTTTTAGCAAAGGTGTCACGTGCTTTCAGCTCCCATCAGTGGTCTAGCTGCTGCATTCTGCACCTTATGGACCAGAACATGCCATGATACTTTATTGTTTGAATCTGTATCTAGTTAACATTTGTATCTATGGACACCTGAGTTGCGTATGAGGTTAGGTAGGCCCAAAATATGTGATTTGATGTGTGTGGGCCCTCTCCCTGCTCTGTGGCCCTGTGCTATAACAACTGGCAACAGCTGTAGAAAGGGAACCCTGTGGTTTGACCAATTAACACTTTTTACTTTCTCTGCAAACTTTGCCATTGGATATGCTCATGTTCAAATTCCCACTTTATCAAGCTTATTGGGTGAGAAGAGTCTCCTTTCTCAGTCTATTTTAGCTGACAGAGCAGCTGTGAGAATTGAATAGGAACAGATTGTAAAAGCATCAACTGAAAAGCACTACTGGAATGACTGCTGCTGTGCTTTACTGCTGCAGCCATACAGGCCTGCAACAGAATCGTTTTTTGAATAGTTTACTGTGTGTTCCTGGGGCGAGATTGACATGTATGTCCAGTGAAGCACTGCTGACACTGCTCCTAAGATAATTTTAATTGACTTGCTGAAAGTTGCCTTGTTACGCTTACTGTTTTAAAAATAGATCGCTGCATTTATTTATTTATTTATTTCCCAGATTCATTTTCTCCAGTTTTTTTTTTTTTGCAAAAATTAAACACAGAAAGTTAAACATTATATAAAATATAATAGTTTAAAAGTAATTAAACTATACTGGAATCAAAAGGATATTGTCAGTTTTCTGCTCTGTTTTTTGATAGTCAGTTTTGGGGTAAGTCCCTTTGTGGGGGCCACGCAGGCGAAAAAATGGCTTTACAATGAATACATAAAATAGCTGTTCATGTAACATTATGTCTATAGATTCTTTAAAAGGAGCATAGGAATTAGTCCTCAGCAAGTGTTGCTCATGATGGCTTTGCTTATCTCATTAATGTTGGAAAGTGGGGCATAGCATTTTAATCTTCAGGCCTACATCTGAGGTAGGTTAGTCTTGGAGAGTGACTTGCATCAGATCACCCAGCTCTTCCTTGTTACCCAGTCCTGCATCCAAATTCAACACTCTAGCAGCTGCTGCAGTGTGTTTACTCTGTGAGAAGCTGTGAACCCCCTTCTTGGGTGCTATGGATAACTTGGGTGCTTTTCTTAAATTTCTTTCTCGAACACTATGAAAGATGGAAGTCTATCTGAAAAGGCTTTCAAAAGGTAGGTCTTCAGGACTCAGCGAGGCTTGTGTTTCTGCTGCAGGTTTTGGGCAGGCCAGGTTTCAGCATTGCTGACAAGAAGCACCGAACTGGTAGCATTGGGGCCAAGCACCGAATCAGCAAGGAGGAAGCCATGCGTTGGTTCCAGCAGAAGGTAGGTTTTGCTGCATTTTAAGCTGCGAACAAGCTTGCAAAACATGTTTAGTCCACTTTGCTGACCTCTTTGTGTTAGACCAATATATCTAAAAGAAACTGTCCCTGCCCTCCCCTCCCCTCCCCCAAGTGTACAGTGATGCCAAAATCAATTGGAGGCTTAACAGTACAATCTAGTGCAATCAACTGTTTCTGGCCTTAGCATCTTTAGGATAGGGTTTACAGTTAGCTTGGCCCATGTCAAACGGTCAGCGAGAGCAGAGGTATGTTGAACTTTGCCACCTGGCCAAACTCAAGGTTCTTGTGTTAATTCGGTCCAAAGTACTGTAAGGGCAATTATGATCTCTTATGCTCCACCTAGATGACTGAGGTCATTTGATGGAGCACTTCTTGGTGTTTTGCGCACTCCTGAAGCCCAATCAGCCTTCACTAGGGACCAAGCCTTTAGTGTGGCAGACACTGCCCTGTAGAGCTCCCTACCGGTAGAGGTTTGGCAGGAATCACCCCTGCCTTCTTTTAGATGTCTCCTAAAAAGGATGTTGTTTAGATAGGCCTTTGAAATGTGATTTTTTCCAATTTGCAATTTATTTGTTTTTATCGTATGTTTTGTTTTTTTTTTTTATAAATAATATTTATTAAGATTTTCAAAAAAAAAAAAAATACAGAAAGCAAAAATTAAAATACATTCATAGCCTTATTTTCATATATCCACTTTCTGGGACTCCCCCCTTCCCCCACCCCTACCATATTCCTTTTTCATATTGTTGGCTCCACAAGCTCTCAGTTCTGATTAAAAACTTAATTTGTTTGAACCATTATTCGAATTTAAAATTTCTACACTCCACATCAATACCCTTAATAAAGCACAAAAAATTTCTTTCCCAGGGCCCACCCCATTTTCATTCCACAATTTCCCTTTTTTTAATAATAAAGACACCCCACATAATAGAAGTATCAGAAATAAGAAATAAAGAATATAGTAGATGAGACAAAGCCAGTTCCAAAAAAAAAGAAGTTAACAAGCCTTTGGATTTTAGTTCTCCCCCCCTGTCCCCGGTTTAATTTCCCCCTGACCACCAAACCATGTTATCCGCCTGGAATTCTTACAATCCATAAATCACCTATTTCCCCCAACTCCTTGCTGGTTTTTTTTTTTTTTTTTTTTTCCTTTCATAATTATTTTTAGAACACTTAACTTCAGATCTTTAATAAAGCTCCCCCCATTGTTCTTTCCAAATTGTAGTCCAGTTTCCTCTTGTTCCGCTGCTGAAACGTTCTAATTCAGAAGCTTAGTAAGTCTGCAGGGATTATTGTTATTCAGGAACAAAAACTTGCGTTCAGTCCCTTCCTTTCTTCAATAGAAAATTCTATTGTCTCCTTTAGCTGAACACCCTGTAGACAAAATATTATTTCCGTTTTGCAGCTTTCCCAGAAGATAACCAGTCCTGTAAAATTCCAATGGTGTTTTTCCACTTACGACCATCTTTGTAATGTCCCGAAACTCCTCTAGGGGGATTGTTGTAACTTTGTCTTCTCTAGTCCAAAAGTCCGATTGTTATCCATGTTTTCGCCATTTTGTATCCAAGTTTTAACAAGTTGTAGCAAATTGTAACAAATTTAGCCAGCAAAGTTCTCATAATAAAATCCTCTCTACTTTCCGACTTTGACAGCTACTTTGACAGCTGTCAAAATCTCCGACTCTTTTCACCAGGCTCTCTCTTCAATCACCCCGGTTCCCAGGGGGGGGGGGTTACGTTTCTTCCCCCTCAATTCATCCTCCAGCACAGTTCTTATGATTCCCCATCGTGGAATTCTTAGTTTTTATCAGCAATACAAATCTTTTTGGACCTTGGTTTCCCCGTCCTTGTCTTGAAAGGTTTACAATAGGGGGGGGGACTGACTTCCTTTTTGGATCCCCCCCCGCTCGTATCCAATTCAAAAAGAAATTCTTTTTTTCCTCCTTTTAAACCCATTTTCCAAATTACTCACGGGTTGTTGTCTAAAAGTCCGAATTTTCAATGGAAGAAGTCAGCGCTCTCCACCGGATGGCATGCGGCTGCGCTCGGCAGGGATAGCAGAGGACTCAAAGCACCACGCTTCTCCCCGGCACCCGATCCGTAGCCTTTAAAAAGGCTCCTTCACGAGTCGGGAGGGCGCTAGCGGTGCCAGCCGAGTCTCCATGTCCACGACCCTCGTGGCCGTGGTTTTTAAGGGTCCCCGCATCGCCGGTGCGGTAGGACCCAGCCCCTGCCGAGCAGGCTCCCTCCGGAGCTCGGAGGGAGTCCGCCATTCGGCGATGGCGCCAACCCGGAAGTCGTTTTTATCGTATGTTTTGTATGGTCTAAATTTTTATGGAAGTGCTGTTTATAAGTATTTAAATAAAATAATTGTGCTCAGTTCTTACCTTCCACTTTTAAAAGAATCCCAGTACATAAGTCTTCAGCAGTTCTGGTAGTTTGGAACAGTTTTGGAGAGCTGCATTGAATTGTTAGTGTTTGCCTACATTAGTCTAATGGCGCTCCGTTTAACAAACGTAAAAGATGTGTGTGACCTGTGCATTCTGCAGCAAGGTGGCTGGAGATTTTGGGGGTGGGGAGCAATTCATACAGTTCTTCACAGTATTGGGAAATGTTGTGAGCAGCATCTCAAAAGTATTTGGAATATGCTTCTGCATGGCAATATCATTATTTACAATGTGTAAGCATCTCTTTTATAGCACTCTTCCTGCTTAAATGGCTTGTAAATATACTCTTGCCTTTCAGCCAATCAGAAATTGGTTCTTTTTCTGTGCCACAAAAAATCACTAATGTGTGGGCTGGTGCAATCTGCTAACTTCTGAGTTTGTTTCCCAGTGCATCAAATCACTTTGCCGTAGACATGATTTGGGAGAAATTTCCTGGTGGTGGCTACGCTTTAAAGACTAGTCTTTCTTTCACAATTATTTTGATAATCCTTTTCTTCTCTTGCAGTATGATGGCATCATCCTTCCTGGTAAATGAAAAGTTTCCAGTATAAAAAAGTCAATAAATTTTTCCACCATTTAACTTGCTGCTGTGTATTTTGTGGTCATTTATCCTTTGCTGAGCCACTATATCTGTTTGTCCTTTCCATGTTGTGTCTCAGGAGCTATTGTCTGCCTAATCCGGAGGCATGGCAAAAGCTGCTATAGGAGGAGGACTGTGTAGACATACAACATGATTTCAAACAGTTCCTGTAGCCTATCATTTGGCAGGGTGGGGGTAGATGGAAAAGAGGACAGAGACACTCCACAAGTACAGAGGGTGGGGTGAAAGTGGCAATATTTCTGATTCTGCTTTCTCTTTCACTCTTACAAAAATAGCTTGGAGGTGTTGCCTGTGGTTGGCTTGGCCGTGAAGAGCCTAGTTTCCTCAGCCTAGGCCACTGGCCATCAAAGACACAGGTGATCCCAGTAGCCGTCTCCTCATTGCTAACAATACATGTCCTTTCTCTACTTTGGAAGATCTTGTACCTTCTTAGATAATTGTATGCATGATAATCCATTTCCTGTACTAGGAAAATGCTCCACATTATTTTGACATCCAGGCCACCACTTTTATCTTAACATTTTTCTTCTAAGGAACCAAAGTGGCATGTAGAGGGCTCCCATCCTCTTGCGTCCAAGCACTGACAGTAGACCTAGACCTAGTTAGCTTCAACATGGCTGCTGCATCACATGTCTTCAGATCGTGCTCTGTCTGATATTAGTAACAAATTGAATTCTGTAAAAACTTCAATTCGTATTCTCTGTGTGTAGTGGAGCAGAGTCTTTGCTCAGACTGCCTTTTAGCATATTCTATTACTAATCCCCTTTCTCCAGTTCTGATCTGTATTCAATATTTGATAGACAGCTGGAGTACCGTGGGTGATTCTTTTAGTTTTGGGTGGGTTGTAAAAAACCCATTGGCCTTCTTGGCTGGGATAGCCAGCCAGACGTTTCCTGAGATCAAATTAGTAGCGCTCCTTGAAAAGCACAAGACACAAGTGAGAGCATGAAGGAGAATTAAATATATTCTGAGTCTTCACAAGATGTGCCATTCAAAGACACACAAAATGAGTGACTTCCTACTCCCCAAATGGAGCTAGCTCAAAGCCAATCTAATGAGAAATAATTGCTCTGACCTAAGAGCCAAATGGGTAGATAAGAGGAAGGGCCCATGGAGGATGGCTTTTAGCATGTTGTGTGTGCAGTTACTGGGGAAAGCTGAAGGCTTGCTGTGATAACAGCGGAATACAGTGGTACCTCGGGTTAAGAACTTAATTTGTTCTGGAGATCTATTAACCTGAAACTGTTCTTAACCTGAAGCACCACTTTAGCTAATGGGGCCTCCTGCTGCTGTGCCGCCGCCACACGATTTCTGTTCTCATCCTGAAGCAAAGTTCTTAACCCGAGGTAATATTTCTGGGTTAGCGGAGTCTGTAACCTAAAGCGTATGTAACCAGAGGTACCACTGTATACCACCTCTTGCTCAAGGTGGGGACAGACAAAAGTGAGCTGGCATGGAATATTTAATTTCTTATGGTAATTGAAGGGGCTGTAGCTGAGTGGCGGAGTACCTAACTATGGACACAGAATGCCCAAGTTGAGTGTTGAACTCTCCAACTAAATGCATCATAGGAAAATGGCTCTGGAAAGACCTATCTTTTTATTAATATCATTTTTAGGACAAATGTTGGCACCAAAATTACACAGTGCAGGAATTTCCACCTATTTAAACCGCAAGTAGCAATGGGAGCTGATCCAGATAAGGACTGCCAAGGGGAGGGACGTTTTCCTTCCCGTTTCTATTGCTACCTGTAGAAATTTTAAAAAGCAATCCACATATTTCCTGTTGTTGCATCCTTACTTAGTAGATACTATTGGGTTAGATGGACCTGGTATAAAACAGCCTCATAATTGGCACGAGGCAGGCCTGTGTGAAAACAGGAAAATCTTGTGCCTTCCTCTGTAATGGTTGCACTTTTTCTTGGGAGGCTTATACTGCCTTGTACAAAAGGCTGTCACCACAATTGTACAATCCCCTGTGTTTGATTCAGCTCAGTACAAACACTTCCAAGCATACGTGCCTGCTTTGCCCAGGGTGGTGGGGGAAAGTGCTGTCAGCCACCCTGCAATTAACTCAGCTTCATTTGCCTCTCATAATTATTCTGTTCCCTAGCAACGTACTTCCTTGAGGCATGGCGTGAAAGAGAAATTATTAATGTAAAAGGTTTGATGAGAAACCCTTTTGTTCTTATGGGTGGTTCTCCGGGGATGGGGAGGCTGTAAAACTGTAAGGGCCTGAATGGGCAGTGTCAAAGCCAGGTATGAGAGTGCAGGATTTGCAGCCTAAATCCCTTCCTTGAAAACTTCCTTTCAAGAGAGTCATTGGTTGACAGAACACACACAATGCCATTTCAAAGTTCCACACCACATAGACGACACAACACAAAATTGTAAAGTGTGCTTCAGATTTTTAATTTAGACCTCAAGAATCCTATATCTCAGTGACGCAGTTCATTCAAGGTAGGCCTTAAGGGTCACACCTTTCTTTTAAAAAACTGGTGGTGATATTGGGGGGTAGAAGCTGAGGGACAGGGAGTTGTATTTCAGCTCAAATGACGTCTTCAGGTTTCACTTGAGGGACTGGAAATTGTGCTTTAAAAGTGTTATTAAAGTAAAACCATGGGAAGGTGGTGCTGTATTCAGCCCTGTTACTTATTTTTCTGTGAGGTAAGCTATAGTACATGGGTAACTAATTTGCGGCTCTCCAGATGCTCTTGTACCCCATTAGCCCCAACAGTCAAGGATGGGGGTTGTCCAATAGCACCTGGAGGGCTGCAGGTTAGCCTCCCCTGTTGCAGTAAGACAGTGCTAATTCTATAAAGCAAGTTTGGGGGACCTTTGGCCTTGGAAGTGTTGCTGAACTACAATTCCCATCAGCCTCAGCAAGCATGGCCTGTGGCCAGGGATGATGAGGTTTGTATTTCTGCAACATACAGAGGACCAAGAGCTGCCCACACCTGCTCTACAGGTAGAATATTTATCTCCTGGAAGCTGGCAAAACCAAGGCATAAATGAGATTTTTAAAGAAGTATTTCGACGTTCTTGTGAACCCCCTGATCATGCCAGCTGAGGCCAGTTCTGACTCTCCTCCATTCCATCCAACCATCCTCTCACCCTTAAATGCTGACCGTTGCTGAGGCAGCTGAGCTGGCCCTGGAGCCCCTGGTGCTTGAGTGCGGAAGGGCGATGGTGCAGCAGGAGACCCCCACGGTGCCTTCAGAAAGTTCTCCTTCCTCTGTCCATTCATTCAGGTCCGGATTGTAGGCGTGGATGCTCTTCTGGTACTTTTTCCCACTCTCATTCCAACCACCGACAACCAAGATCTGCCCACCGAGGGTGGCCACCCCCGCCATGCTCAAGCCGGTGGGCAGGGGGGCCATGTAGCTCCACTGGTTTGTGGAAGGGTTGTAGCACTCCACAGGGATGACGTCCACCCTCTCCCCCCGGGGACCCAACTGGCTGCCACCCAGGACGTAGGCGCGGTCTGCTAAGGTGGCAGCGCAGTGCCAGCCTCGGGGGCTGCTCAGCCATGCCCCGTCTCGCCATGAATCTGTGGCGGGGTCATAGCTGCAGACGGTACGGGAGTAGGCGTTGTTGACATAGCCGCCAGTCACCAGGATCTTGCCATCGATGACCACGCTGGCATGGCAGCAGCGGGGCAAGTCCATGTTGGCTTTGGCTTGCCAGGTGTTGGCTGAAGGGATGTAGCATTCAAGAGAGACTAGGGTCCCCTTGGCATTACGTCCCCCGATGGCATAGAGGTTCCCATTGAATGCGCTGAGGCTGAAGTGAGTTCTTCTGTGCGACATGCTGGCCAAGTGCAGCCAGGTGCCGAAACGGGGATCATACCTGCAGAGGGGAAGAGAGTTTGTCATTGTCGCCATTGAGTGTGATGGCTATGCTCTGCCTCCATAGTTGGAAGCAGTAATGCCCCTGAATACCAGCTGATGGGAACTGCAGGAGGAGAGAGTGCTCTTGTGCTTGGGGCCTGCTTGGGGGTTTCCCACAGGCATCTGTTTGGCCACTGTGAGAAGAGGATGCTGTACTTAATGGACCATTGGGCTGATCCAGCAGGCTCCACAGGTGTTGCTGTGTTGGCTTCTTATGTGTGGTTGAAGCAGGGGATCTGAGTTTGCCTAGTGAGGCTGTCAGGGTAACAGTTTGCGGTCCCACTCCTCAGATAGGGCCGCTAGCAAACCTGAGACCAGTTAACTTAAGGGGTCACAGGTTATACATTTTCTAAATACAGTCATACCTCGGGTTACAGACGCTTCAGGTTGCGCTTTTTCAGGTTGCGCACTGTGCCAAACCCGGAAGTACCAGATGGGTTACTTCTGGGTTTCAGCACAGAAGCGCGAAATTGTGATCCACACGTGTGCAGATGTGGCACTGCGGGTTGCAAACGCTGCGGGTTGCGAACGTGCCTCCCGCATGGATCACGTTCGCAACCCAAGCATCCACTGTAAATAAATGCAGCAGGGCCATAAGACCACTAAGCCCAGAGTCATAGAGAACATTACTTTTTTCTAGGTGCCCCTGGGGGAAAAGACCTCAAAACACATCTAAAGTTCCTCTGCCTGTTGTGCACTTTAATTTTTTGGCTTAAACGGATGTCTATTATAATGTCTCTCTCACCCATGAAATAATGTTTTGTGACATGCCTTAGGCTTCTGTCCTCAATAAAAATCAGGGTTAGAAATAAGTACCTTCCCCGTCCATAGGAGCATAATATAAGAAGAGTCTGGCGGCTGAATCAGCCCAAATGCCCATCTATTCAGCAGCCTGTTCCCAGTGGCCAACCAGATGCCTATGGAGAAAGTGTAAGCAGGACCTGAGTACACCAGCAACTCTCCCCACTTGTGATTCCCAGAAACTGGTCTTCAGAGGCACATTCCCTCCAATACTGGAGGCAGCATGCAGCCCTAGCAGCCAGGGATAGCCTTTTCCTCCATACACCTCAGTCCATCTCACCACCCCAAAACTCTTCAAGCCTTGCTAGCTGTTGGCCCTGAAATGGACCTGTTCAGTGGTGAACCCCCCACCAGCTTTAGAATGCCTTGCCTCTTAAAAGTATGTAAGACATCTACAGGACTGTCATTAAGAAGCCAACGTAAAATATGACTTCTTACACAAGCATTTAGAGATCAATACTGATATTCAGATCTATGTCTACCTTCTTATATGTGATTTTTATTTTGTGATGCTATTTTTTATTTGAGGTTCTTTTTCTGTGCCCTATGAGGGAGTTTATACATCAGGTGTGGGGAACCTCAGCCCCAGGGGACACATACAGCCCACTGGATCTCTCTACTTGGCCCATGGGACTCTCTCCAGGCCACACCTCTCACCTGCCCCACTTCATTCTGTCTTTGAATTAGTTTTTTCTGGCTGGAATGTGTCTTTGCACTTTGACAATGCCTCTTGCTTGCCTAGACGGAGGATAGAGAGGGCTGGGTGTACAGAAACTAGTCTACTGTACAAAGGTAAAATTCACATTTGTTGTTCTGCCTACTTGTGCCTCTGGCAGGTGACCCCAGTATATCCAGGGCTGGAAAACTGCTGGCCTCTTCAGATGTTGCTGGACTACAGCTCCCAAAACCATTGTCCATGATGGCTGGGGATAATAGGAATTGGAGTTGGGCCATGGATACCCCAACATGGATTTAGAAGATTTCAGGCATGAGGAAGACTCCTGCTTGGGAACCCGATAGACAGTGTCAATCAAGGTGCAACCTCCCCATTACCTGCACAGGTTGTTAACTGCATGCTTTGCCTGGTTCCGCGCATCAGTTTGATCCTCTCCGCCAGCCACATAGAGGAATCCATCCATCACCACAACACATTGGTTAAAACATTTGGTAGGCATCTCTGTTAGCTTATTCCAGTTTCCTTCTTGATCTCTGTAGCTTACATCTTTGCTAAGAGCTTTCTCGGCTGAGCACGGGCGGCCCCCAACCATGAGCAACACTTTACGGCTTCCTCGAATCTTGGTCCTTCTGGACTGGAGGTCATTTTGCTGATAAGGTAACAAGTGGTAATTCATAGCGTCTACCAGGAGCTTGTGGCATTCCGGGTTCTGCATCATGCACGGCACAGGCTGGATGTAGTTGATCAAGTCGTGAGCCGGGATCGTGCCAAATCGGACATTGTTCAGGAGGTCGGCGGCGTGTTTGATCCGCTTGGGATCAAACTCGATCCATTTCATAACAATCTGAAAGACCACCACTTCATTGGGGAACTGAAGGTTGTCGTCCATTAGCAGCTCGTTGAGCTGGTCGAAGGTGAGTTTCATGAACTGTTCAGTGTCGGAGAACTCCAGGAAGCATTCCCGGATGAACTTCCTTGCAGCATCCTTCGCCTGGCTGAGATTGTAGGTGTCTGCCAGGTTGGCGATGTACATCCAGTTTTCCACATTCATCTCCTGGATGAGGAAGTCGGTGCACATGTTGAGCAGAGCATACATCCTCAGGCGGCTGGCTATGGAAATGGTACTCCCAATGGTGTACAGAGAAAGGTTCAGCTTTCCGGTGTAAGTGTAGGCAATGGCGGTAGCCAAGCCTAAGGAGGAGGCATCTTTGAGGTCCACTTGTTGAAGGTTTGGGTCTTTTTTCAGCAGGCTTCTGAAAAACTCGCTGCAGGAAGACATGACCAACTTGTGAACGCTGAAGGATTTTGTTTTTGTGACAATAGTGAGGTCGCAGAGGAAACGCTCCTGGTGCATGAGGCTCATCTCCTCCAGAACACTGGTTCCGTGGCCAGGATTTGTGACTTCTGTGGCAGTGCAGAGGAAGCCACCTGAACCATTTTCAAACAAGCCGTCCAGCTGCTGATGGTGGTCAATGTCAAGAGAAGAGTCCTCTACCATGCTGACATTCGTAGACGTCTCCGTCTTCGACGGCTTGCTCTTCTTTGGGGCTTTCTTCTTGGGTGCCATTGGAGCGGAAGCGTGGCCTGTAAGGCGTATTAAGGAGAACGCTGCTTTGTAAAGGAACATCATAGGTGACATATATATTGGCCTCCTGTACAAAATGGATGGAGGAATTTGAAAGAGACAAGAGTGGGGAACCTGTGGCCCTCCTGATGTTGCTGAACTACAATTCCTATCAGCCCCAGGATGCATGGCCAGTTGCCAGGGGCAATGGGAGCTGTAGTTCAGCAACATTGGAGGGCTAAAGGTTCCCTATGCCTCTACTATAAACTGCAATTGCATTTAGATGTAGCCCTAATCTAGGAGCCAAATGCATTCTACCCCCCACCCCTGTTTCTCTAAGGCCCTTGGGACTGTCTCAAGGCCACAACCCATTATTAGCCACACCCTCTCCCCAGGCCACACCTCTCACCTGCCCTACTTCATACTCTCCTTGGGTATTTTTGCCTAGCTGGAATTCATGGGCATAGCCGGGGGGGGGGGGGTGAGCTTCAGGGGTGTAGCCAGCATTTTTGTTGGGGGGCAGGCCTTTTCTTAAGGGGGGCAGAACCTCATTTTGTTATGTATTTTTATTGATTTAGGGGGGCAGCTGTCCCCCCTTTGGCTATGCCTATGGGGAGGTCCCCCCCAGATCAAGTAAAACAATAGAAATACTTAACTTCCTGACTAATCACGTCAGTTCTGCCACCTCCCAACAAAAGTCCTCCCCCCCCCCAAAAAAATCCTGGCTACGCCCATGCTGGAATTTCTTTGATTTCTGTGAATGCCTCTTACTTATTGGATGGGGGCTAGAGGAGGGGTTTGTGGGTGTATGGATAAACAAGCCTATTTTACAAAGCTAAAATTAACATTTATTGCTCTGACCACTTTTGCCTCTGCCCACATCCCCGACTGCTATTTTATTTGTTGCATTTATATCCCACCTTTCCCTCCAAGGATCTCAAGGTGACATACTTAGTCCTCCCCCCCCCCCTCTTATCCTCACAACAACCCTGTGAGGTCGGTTAGGCTGATAGGCAGTTTCTGACTCAGAGTCACCCAGGGGGCTTCATGGCCGAGGGAGATCAAAACCTGGTAGTCTGACACTCTAACCAAGTGACCCACCAGACTAGCTCTCACTGATTTGTGGCCCCCTGGAAAGCTGCCAGGAAGGGACCATGGCCTTTGGGCTGAAAAGGCCAATCCCTGGATCAGACAATACTGAGCTGGTTGGACCAGTTGGTTGACTGGGCAGAAAGCAGCCTCCTGTGTTCCTGTAAAGTAAAGGTAAAGGGACCCCTGACCGTTAGGTCCTGTTGCGGACGACTCTGGGGTTGCGGCGCTCATCTCACTTTATTGGCCGAGGGAGCCTGCATACAGCTTCCGGTCATGTGGCCAGCATGACTAAGCTGCTTCTGGCGAACCAGAGCAGCGCACGGAAACGCCGTTTACCTTCCCGCCAGAGTGGTACCTATTTATCTACTTGCACTTTTGATGTGCTTTCGAACTGCTAGGTTGGCAGGAACAGAGACCGAGCAACGGGAGCCCACCCCGTCACAGGGATTTGAACCGCCGACCTTCCGATTGGCAAGCCCTAGGCTCTGTGGTTTAACTCACAGCGCCACCCGTGTCCAGTATTATGATACTGTAATAATACTGGGCCAGTATTATTACTGTCCTAGCACTGTTAATGGAAAAATCCGAGGGCTCCCTTGGACAAAAAACAAAGACACCAACCAGGATTACTTGGAGCAAAACAGCAGCCTGTAGGCTTGGCCTTTATTGATCTGTTGCAACAGGGTGTTCCCCTCACCTGCAGGAGAGAGGAGAGACCCAGAAAAATGGCGTGCAAGGCCTTATAAAGACTTTTGAAATTGCCACCCTGTAGATCAAGACCACCCCCAGAAACATCATACATACATCACAGAAGGGGTGTAACCTAAGACCACCCCTCAGATACATCACACCTACATCACAGAAAAGGCGGTCCAAAATAGAAATTTTAATATTGTTTTTCTCCTGTTTTTGTTTATCTCCTGTCTGGCAGGTTACTTGATTGGATTTCCTGGGTAGCCTGGCCAGTCTTTTGTAATGATAAATACTTAGTTCCTGGGCCAGGTCACAGGCTCACATCCTATTCAAAATAAAAAAAAAATCCTTCCAGTAGCACCTTTAAGACCAACTAAGTTAGTTCTTGGTATGAGCTTTCGTGTGCAAGCACACTTCTTCAGATAACAATTCTTCAGATAACTTCACTTCTTCAGATAACAATTCTTCGTATCTGAAGAAGTGTGCTTGCACACGAAAGCTCATACCAAGAACTAACTTAGTTGGTCTTAAAGGTGCTACTGGAAGGATTTTTATTTTTATTTTGATTATGGCAGACCAACACGGCTACCTATCTGTAACTGGATCCTATTCAAACACAGACATACCCTTAAGACAGGATTTGTGAAGGAAAAGACAATGGGGAGGCTTTTCCATTTTGACCTTGCAGAGAAAAGATTTGGTCAGTTTAGGAATCAAAATGGTTCCAGGTTGGCCTTCCTGTGCTGATCTATGTATGTGCTTGGTTGGTACACTTATGAACATTACCATATATCTAAGACCATAAAATTCCTATCACAGCACAAAGCTGGCAGGGTGGGCCTGAGGCTTTAAAATAGTAGCCTGGCCCAGGTCAATCAAGGGAGCTCATAGCTGTGGTTTGATTTGAACCAGGGAGTTGCTCCCTCACTGCTCAAACTTTCAGCTACTTAGCTACTCCAGCTCTGTACAGTTCTTTTTGCAGAAACCCATCGTGGGAGAATAGAGTATATGATTTAGGCTGTTGCGTGTAACTGAAAGCATAGGCTGTGTCTCTGGGCAAGACAGGCACCGTATCTTCCACAACACAGAGAAAAGGTTGGTGTACCCTTCTGTAATAATTCCTTCCATCAAGGCCTGCCACGTGTGGACTTCATGACTTGGGACATGCTGCATGACTGCATTTGATATCTGAACTGAGCGTGCATACAGATTCTGACTCTCCACAGGCAGGATGGCTTATTGCTAATGTTTCTCAGCTGTTTCTGTCCACCTTCCCTTCCCTCCGCTGAGGGGGGGGAGGGGAGGGAAGGAGATCTGAGCTCCTGGGTGACAAACCTGTTTGTTACAGGCCAGAAATAGCCGAAGTGCCTCTCTGTCTTGCATCTCTCAGAGCTGGACATAAAGATCAAATTTCTGGAGGGTTAAGCAATTGGCAATTCTTAGAACAGGATGGGGAGGAAGCAAAGTCCTAGGCTAGGGTTGCCAACTTTTTTACCAGCCTTTGTAGCTGTGCCTTTAATAGGAACTTGATCTGCAGACATTTGTAGGCGTTAAGGATCTGGATGGAGTAGCACACCCTGTGAAAGATCAAGCTTTCAGTCTAACAGTGTTTCTGGACCCAGCTTTGCCTCTGGAGGCAGGTTGTTGCTGTGGCCACAGAGTGTGCTTTGTGCATCTGTGACTAAGGTGCTAGCTGCGACCCTTCTTGCCGAAGGCAGATCGAGCCACAATTACACATGCTTTAATTACATGTAGGTTGGACCACTGCAACATCCTCTGCATGGGGCTGACTCTGAAGACTGTTGGACAACTATACTCTGCTACTGCCACAGACTCCTTCTTGACAGACTCTGTATCTATTTAGTAAAGGTAAAGGTGGCCCTCAGTGTATTTTTGAAGCCCAGTTCTAAGTACGCAGCTTGGGTCTGTGAAGGACCCCTCCCCTTGCTCCCTCCACAGGACTCTGCTCACCAGTGAAGACTTTCTGAAGAGGCTTTCCCCTGCATCTTACCACCATCTGATTTGCAAATGGAGAGTACACAGAACGGGACCTTCCCAGAGGTGTGCCTAGGCTCTGGAAATTCTTCCCTGCCTCTTCCCTCCCAGTCTTTAGGAAAATGTCCCAAGCGGACTTATTTAGACATGCTTTCCATGCTGTCTGTTTCCCAGAGTTGTATTTATGATGCTACTGGTTCCCCCTTCCCCACACACTTTTCCTAGTGGGGTTGCTTGTTCCTAAATTGGTTTTATTGTTTTGTGGTGGTTGTACTTCGGTCTGGGGACAAAAATGGTATGCAAAATCTGTAAAGGCAATGCAAGTCCAAAACTGGGATGTGCTAGTGTGCCGCAAGCAGGGTCTGAGACTGCAATGCTAAGGCACTTTCCAGGGAGTAAGCCTCTTGAACTCGATAGGCTGGTTTTTTTAAATAAAAAAACAACAACACTTCTGAGTAGATCCATCTACAATTGCACTGTAATGTGTGTTTTGAAAAATATATGGTACAACCTGATATGTACATAGGAAAGCCACCTTATACTGAATCACACCATTGGTTCATCTAGCTCAACATTATCTATACTGACTGGCAGTGGCTCTCCACAGTTTCATACAAGGGACACTCTCAGCCTTACCTGGAGATGCCAGGGACTGAACCTGGGACCTTCTCCATTGAAAGCAGATGCTCTACCACTGAGCTACATCCCTTCTACTTAAAAGTAAACTGAGTTCAGTGGTATTTACTCCGAGGTAAGTGTGCCAAGGATTCCAGCTTGAGCCATTACATTGGATGCCTCCACTACTCTGTGTCCATTGAGCAGCAATTGGGAGGAATAGGGATGCACTTTTTCCTGACGGGGTCCTGCATTACCGGTTGGTGATGTATAAAACACTGTAGACCAGGTGGTTCCTTGATCTGATCCAGCAGGACTGCTCTTATGTGCTTATATCATAGAACATTAAGTACATTCATGGAGATGGTGCAATCGAGCCCTAAGGTATTAGCTATGACAGCTGAAGAGAACCTCCCCATCTAGATATAGTCTACCCATTAATGAATAACAGCTGCTGGGGTGGGGGGCAAATGACAGGTGAGGATTCTTGCTTCCATGTTTTGCTTGTCAGCGTTTGTCTGGCCAGTGTAAGAAACAGGAATCTGACCTAGATGGACCCTTGCTTTGATCCAGCAGAGCTCTTATTAGCGTTCTAAAATGGATCCATATTTTTAGTGGGAGTGAGTGAAGTGTGTGTCTCCAATATAAGCCAAAAACATGCTAACTGCGATCCACATAACAAAAATTTTGGAAACACTGTAATGCAATAACTATTCAAAACAGCAACAGCAGCATCAACTATGTGAAGTTCACTGTAGGTTTATCTATGGGGCTACTAGCTGACATACCATTCACTGCTGCACAAACCATATGGCTTGCCTAAGCATTTGCGTGGAGATGGGTGCTGATTCCTGCCTTGGAGGAAATGCTTATATGAGCCATCATTCTCATTTCCCAGGGATTCCCCCTTTCCTTTCCAACTCTCTGCTGAAGTTTCTAGCCAAAACAACAGCAAAGCCCAATTGAAAATGTCACTTTCTGAAAGCAAATGCACTCTTGAATTACACTGCAAAATATAGACTTGGATCCAGACTAACCAAGTGGCAATTTGGTCTCACTTAAATCAATATGAAAAGTTTAAGTCAATGGGACCCAAATGTGATTGACTTGCAGACTTAAACTGCAATCCTGTGCCCCTTAACTGGAGAATAAACCCGCTGAACTCAATGAGACTTACTTCTGAGTATAGGAACATGCCATTAATCTGGATCCAGCATATCCAACTCAATTTGCCAGTGTAAATCCCTATCAATAGCAGAATTATGTGCAAAGTTACTACTTTGTTGACTAAATATCGTATACACACAACACACAGTACAAAACCTATTGCACCACAATGTTTGGAACCTGGATATTTATTCTGTTCATGTTTTAATAAAATAATAATTAGCATTTATCTCCTGCTTTGAGTTTTCAGAGCACTGTACCCATCTCAGGACATCCTCAACTGTTCTGTATCTATATTCCTTCTCCCTCCACCTGCTGCCTTTTTGGACATTACCTTTGTTGACCATTTTTAAGCCCCACCGGCAGATTAGATCAGGGTTAGAATAATCTGTTTTATATGTTGCAGTCCTCCCTCCCTCTGCTTAGAATCCCTCACTCATGGCCACCAACATGTGTTAAATTTATAAAGTGAGAGTGCACACTCAGTATCTCTTAACAGTTAAGGCATAAGTAATCAGTGTCAGGTGATACTGAGCATGCTAAATGATACGTTTACTTAGAACATAAAGAAGTGTCTTGCTAGATCAGACCAAAGACTACTGAGTCCAGTATTCTTTGCAAGAATCCTAAGAACCAGAAATTGTCCATTACGAGACCTTCCCCTCCAATCTATTTTTTTCTGCCCACCTCTAGCTTAGCTAAAATACTGCTATGGCCATTCTGGGTCATATTTACTTTTTGGAGTGCTGACTTTGTGTCGATAAATAGCTTGAGTTTGTATTTTGTCCCCCCACCCTGAAATCATGAAAAATTGTAGGTTTTAGGCAATGGAAATCTAAGCCATCTCCTGTTGTTTTTTCCATATTCCAGTCACTCACACAGCTAATGTTTCTTTCTCTTAAGAAGGACTCGCTTTGTTCCATCTGCACCCAACTTTTTAAGAGCTCAAGTGACCCGTAAACCACTCGGCAAATATTAAAGTAGAAATGGGCAAGCTGGTTGGTTCAGGACAGACAGACAGAGAGAAGGGCCTTTGCTCCCTACCTTGGCGTCAAGAGGCTGATCCAGTGGAGGGTATAGCAACCAATGCCTGTACACTGCACAAGCTAAGAGGCACTCGGGAACCCAGGCAGACGTCCAAAATGTAGCAGCTACCCTGTCCCTCCTCCTCCTTTCCCAATTCAGCCTGGCCAGCTGACGACCCTTATCAACTCGCCAGTTGCATCCAGCTTGATGGGAGTGACGCACTACTGCCATACAAGTATGTGGTTAAAAAAAAAAAAGACATGGGGCTCCAAATGAATGTTTGGGCTCCAAGTGGGTCTGAGGTTGAAGACTATTGCATTCAGTGGTCTTAGGCAAGCCCCCATTCCTTCTTAGCTGCTATTTGTTATGTGGGGGTGATGATTATTATAATTAAAATAATAAATAATAATAGATGGATGCCAACCAATAACAACTGACCTATCACCTTTGGCTGTGCACACACTAAAGGTAAAGGTAAGGGACTCCTTAAAGCTCATAGCTCCCCCCCCCAAAAAAATACTAGGAACTGCAGTTTACCTCTCACAGAACTACAATTCCCAGCACCCCTTAACAAACTACACTTCCCAGGATTCTTTGGAGAAAGTCATGTGGGGTGTGTACATAGCCTTGGTCTGTTGGAAGGATTGGTTATGCATGCTTGAATTACATATTCAGCAAAATGACATGGTGGGAAGAATTCTGGTGCCAGACTTTGGGGAGCCCTTGGCACTGTGCTGCTGATGCCCTCAAGTACACACATCCACTTAGCAGGGAAGAATGGCCACTGGGCCGAGTGCTGCTGCACTCATGTCCAGCATGCAGGCTTTCCACAGACAGTGGGTCAGCCATTGTGAAAACAGGATGCTGGACTAGTTGAGCCTTTGGTCTGATCCTGCAGGTTCATCTTATGTTCTTAGGCAGCAGTGGCACCGCACATCATCATCTCTTTAAAAAGCAAGCGGCTCATCCTGGGAAAAGAAATAGAGGGCCCTGCTTCTCATAATTTTATCATGAACAAAGCTCAGGTCATAAGAAGTGTCCCACTGGATCAGACCACAGATTCATTGCCACATCTTGTGATGGTGAGATCTGTAAATTAATTTTGCATCATATGAAGAAGTAAGAGGTAAAATCAGGGATAAGGAACCTACCTATAGCCCTCCATATGTTTTAGATTTGTCTGTCTTAGAAGGTAAAAAGATAAAGGACCCCTAGACGGTCAAGTCCAGTCAAAGGCGACTGGGGTTGCGGTGCTCATTTCACTTTCAGGCTGAGGGAGCCGGCGTTGGACCACAGACAGCTTTCCGGGTCATGTGGCCAGCATGACTAAACCACTTCTGGTGCAACAGAACACTGTGATGGAAACAAGAGTGCATGAAAACGCCATTTACCTTCCCACCTCAGTGCTACCTATTTACTGTATCTACTTGCACTGGCATGCTTTTCAACTGCTAGGTTGGCAGGAGCTGGGACAGAGCAACGGGAGCTCACACCATCATGGGGATTCGAACTGCCAACCTTTCAATCAGCAAGCTCAAGAGGCTCAGTGGTTTAGACCACAGTGCCACCTGTGTCCCTGACCTGGTTGGGGTTGATGGAGGGTATTAGGTTGGGGAAAGCTGAAATAAGAGGCAAATCAAGAATGAGGAACCTGTGGCTCTCCATTATTGGATTCTCCCATCATCAGCCATAGCATACCCTCCAACATTTCTCCAGTGAAAATAGGGACATCCCATTTGGGCCATTCCATAATGATAATTTTACTATTTATACCCCACATATCTTAGTGAGTTGCCCCAGCACTCTGGACAGCTTCCAACATATAACAACAACAACAATAATAAAACATTAAACATTAAAAAAAATCCCTATAAAGGATTGCCTTCAGACAGCTCAGGGGTTGGATAACTCCATACCCTCCAACATTTCTCCAGTGAAAATTGGGACATCCTAAGGAAAATCAGGACATTCTGGGATCAAATCAGAAACCGGGACGGCTTCTGTAAATCAGGGACGTCCCTGAAAAATAGGGACACTTGGAAGATGACTGACAAGAGTTGGAAGGCCACACATTTCCCCATGCCAAGGATAAGCACTGTTGTAAGAGGAGTAACCAGTCTTGTTCTTTCCTTACAGTGGTACCTCTGGTTAAGAACTTAATTCGTTCCGGAGGTCTGTCCTTAAGCTGAAACTGTTCTTATCCTGAGGCACACTTTCGCTAATGGGGCCTCTTGTGTGCGCGCCAGCACACGATTTCTGTTCGCATCCTGGGGCAAAGTTCACAACCAGGAATAGCTACTTCCGGGTTAGCGGAGCTCGTAACCTGAAGCGTTCGTAACCAGAAGCGTTCGTAACCAGAGGTACCACTGTACTTAAATTCCAGTTTTGGGGTTTGTTGATGCAGACACAGGACCAGCAGTTGGTCTGGTTGGGAACTATCCAGGGCTCAGCAGAAGGACTGATCACTGGCCTAGCCCAGCTATGCTGCAGTTCATTGCTGTTTGTGTTGGGGGCCTGGCTGGCTACTTTAGGGGTGGGTGGGTGGCAGATCCACTTTTGAATAGGAAATTAGGTCTATTGCTGCCATGCAGTGGGAAAAGAGTATGTGTGAGAGTTGGGATCTGGGTAGGGCCCCATTGGTAGCACTAGGCTTCGAGCTCCCTGAATGGTTCTGGCCCTGTAGAGACAGTTTTGTTTGTTCCTGATGCTTTGGAGGGAGAGGGATCCCCAAGAATGGATTAGGATGGAGAAAAGGCTAATATGCAACAAATTCTCAGTTGATAACAGATGGAGCTTTCTGAAAGCATTTCCCACAAATTGCAGTGGAAAAAAGACTTTTAAAACAAAACACCACCCCATTAAAAGTATCTTTTATAGTAATTTTCTTATTTGAGCTATTTACTCAGTAAAGCTGAAATCCTGGCGTGTTCATACTATGTGAAAAGGCACGAAAAACCTCAGCAATCGACTCCAGGCTGAGAACATATGAGGAGAGTAGGTTCTTGCCAGCACGCAAGATGGCGGCTGCACCTCAGCAAGGAAACTTCTTGCCCTTCTCCAAGATGAGAGGATTCCAACCCGTTATCCCTTCAGCTGTTTTTCGAGCTTCGCCCTGATCCGAGATGGCGATTTTTGTCCCTCTCTACCTTTCTCGGTTTCGAAGCAACTTGCCAGCTTCTAAGATGGTGGAGCCGACCTATGGAAGAGAACGGCTTACTGGCCCTTCTTTTGACCACCGTCTTCTTTTATTGCCCGGAGCAAACATGGCGGCGCGGAAAAAAAAGGAAGCGAGGGAGTAAAGGTTCGGAAGGAGGGAAGCCCCGAGTCCTCCTGGGTAGACGGTGAAGCAGCAGCCACTTCCGCCGAGGAGAGGCCTCGCCAGCAGTAAAAATGGCGGAGTCGGTGCTAGAAGTTGTAGGGAAGCTGCAGTCGCGGCTCACGGGCAGTTCGGAGCCCAAGAAGGTAAAGGACCCCCTGAAGGGGAGGGCGAAGCAAAGGTGGCGGGTGGGTCCTCTGGTAGCCGAGTGGTTTGGGGAACTCTGGCTAACTGGGTGGACAAAGAGGGGGCCCCGCTTGTAAGGGCCACACAGCAAAGGAGACGAGAACTGGGGAGGGGTCCTTGAGAAGGAGGTGGGGGGCGACTCGGAGGAGGTCGGTGGGATGTGGCGGGGTGGCTCCCTAGTATGGATCCAGGTGATCTGGAGTAAGGGATCCCACCCCCTACTCAAATTATGAATTTGGGGCAGGCTTGGACTTTTTCACACCGGGAAGAGGGAAAGACCAAGAGATCCAACGTCTCTTTTTCAAAGTGGGGTGGCAGTCTGCAGAGCTCCGTTTCCAAGGGCATGTACCTTAGCTTGCCTTAAGTTATTCTACGCCTCCCCCCTCCCCGCGCCGCCCCACGACACCCTGGTTGAACTCTGAACCGGGGTGGTTGCAACGAAGGCTCCGATCTCAAGCCCCGTTTCCAGTGTGTTCCTTGAACCCCCTTTTCAGTGTGTGCTGATGAATGGTGTGCGGGTTGTCGCTGTGGACCTATGAAAGGGTCGATCTGTCAAATAAAATCATCATATGTGCAGTGTAAAGAAGGAAGCGGGGAGGTTGTTGGGTTTACCCCCACATCGAGCGTTGCTGTAGATATCTGAAGCAAGGCAGTCCTCAAAATTTTATAAATCCCTCTGCACAAATGTGGAATCATAACCACCCTTAGATTTTGTAGTTGCAACTACTTTAGGTCTGCTGACCAAAAAGTAGAATATATCCCTATTAATTTTAAACAGTGCTTTTTTCCTGGGGGGACGCAGGGAAACGCTTATCCCTAAACATTTTGTGAATCTAAGTTTGGCTTCATTGAGGGGCAGTATTTCAATATGAGTAGGAAAATGAGAGTACCCCTAAAGATTTTTAAAGAAAAAAGCACTGATTTTAACCATCATGTTTACATGCATCCCCAAAATGGTTAAAGTGTGCAAAGAGGCAGCTAAGCTAAGTGATTTTCATTATGTGCTGATTGGGGATGTAAAGCGTGAGGGGGGCAGGCATGGGATATGGTGAGTGGCTCTGTGAATAATTTAAAGGAAAGGGCTGGATTTCTTTTTCCTGGACTCATAAAAGAGGGTTATTCTGGCAAATCAATATAACTTTGGTGTCTGCTGAATACCCCGTCATGTCTTTGCATTGAACTGATTTAAAATAAGGTTACGGGAGAGATCAGATGCATTGCACTCCATGTACTGGAGCACATTAAGTGCTAGAGGGAAAGCACCATATCTCTGGTGCACAGCATCAAACCACGAAGTGAAATCAACTTTGTATCTAGTAGTGCTTCCTGTATTTTATGGGTTTTAGGTTTGCTTAGCAATGTGAGTTGCATTTTTACCTAGAAATTCCTTAAAATCAGATGGTCCTGCTCCTTGGGAATTCTGGGAACTACAGTACTATAGGCTTGGGGTTTCGAACCAGGTCAAAAATGCTTTTTGATTTATATGTAAAATGTTATTTTTTTAAAAGTGCCTGGTTCTTGCAACAATTTATAAAAAAGAAATTCATAGGTGTGAAAAGGAGAGTTCCAACGCACCCCCCCCAGCTTAATTCTTATTAATCTGCATGTCCACAAGTATGCTTTTTGTATCATCTGCTCTGTGTATTTGTGAGAGGGGGTGGGAAATGGCATGCACAGCTAGAATCTGGTGTCTGTCCTATAAAATATTGGCTTCTGGTTAAATAAAAATGTGAAGGTCCTAGACCTACTCATTAGGGGGTGGGTGCCGACCGTCCAAAATGGCAACTTATCATAGTGTACCTGTTACCATGTGAGACATCAGGGTGATCTGTAATATCCGGGCAAATGCTAAGAAGTGTGTGCCCTTTCCTGTTTTGTTGACTTTCTGAATGGGTGCAGATGTTTGGCCAAGGTCTTGTCATACAGGCAACTAGTTGTGCCATATGGCAGCATGTGTACCGTGATAGCTGATACCACTTGGTAAAAGGACCGTCTATGTTCACCCTTCATCCTGAAAAATTCTGTGAGCTTTGTCCAGGGCAAAGTCCAGAAACCAGTAATATAAGCTTCCTGAGAAGAATTTCCACTGGAAAAGCGAAATCAAATAATTTTGCTGCTTTTAGCAAAAACTTGATTTTATTCTTGCATCAGTTTTTATAGTTAGAGTCTTCATAAATCATCAAGGTGAGAGGACTGCAATTTAGAAAAAAAGGGACTTACATACTCATGTAGACCAGTGTTGAACAATCTCGGGTCTCCAGACATTACAGCTCTCGTCATCCCTGGCTAGCTTAGTCAATGGGCAAGAATGATGGGAGTTTTAGTACAATATCTTAGGACCCAAGTTTGAAGAACACTGTGCTGAACTACATGGTCCTGAGGCTCCCAGGTGGGGATTTTATTGAAATAATTTTTTCTTTGCCTTTTAGCCAATAAGGCTTCCAGAGCAGTTAGAAAAACCAGTAGTAAGTGGTTCACTGCCCTCAGGCTTATGACACATGAGGAAAAAGGGGCAGAAGGGCACTCTTTCTCCTTCCTCTCAAATGCTAACACCTCAAGCAGACCCTTGCCTCTCCTCCCCCTGCCCCATGAGGCTTTATGTCTGTTGTCCAGGAGATAGGGATTTTGCATATTTTATAAAACCCAGGGAAGTGGAAGTGTTGTTGGAATAGAACTCACACCAGCCCTTAGTTGGTGATCAGGGCTGATGGGAGTTGTAGTCCAAAAACATCTGGAAGGCCACCCCTGCTATAAATCCTCTTTTCTATTGCCCTTTTGTTGTTGTTTCATCTGTATTAAATCCCCACCCATACTTTATTCTCATACTTTTCTTTTTAAATAAGCTGTTTGTATGCCTTTATTCTTCACTCTACCAGATTTTGCGTAACTGAAACTCTAATTTTGGGCTTAGCATAAATGATTACACAGTTTGTAGTTTTATTTTTGCTTCCAGACAGTTTTCAAAGATGTGGATTTCTCTTTTGGGTGAAAGGCTGAAGTGGCAAGGTGGCAAAAAGGACTGAAGACCCTGGAGATGGGTGTTCTTTGGCCAGTCAGGGCTTGTAGGTGCACTGTGGCCAGGGGGAAGGAAACTGGGGTCAGAGAATGGCCCTGTTCCACCTCCGTGTCTGATCCTTTATGAAGCATTTTCTATTTGTTTCCTTACATGTCCCCCCCCCCTTTTTCTGTTTTGGAGCCATGCTGTTAGCTGCAGGTCTAAATGCTAGACACCAGACTGACACCAGACATACTTGACCTGCTGCAGAACACATGCAGCCCTGGCTGCAAATAAAAGTCTGAAAGGAGTTTGATCTCTAACTGAAATTTTGCCACTGAGCCTCTAATCCAGGGTTGGGCAAGTGCATTTGTGTATGTGGATGGCTCAGAAAATGTCGCTCAGTGATCTGAGTTGCAGAGGTTCTTTACGGCTTGTGAAACATTTTGCCTGACTCTGGTCTTTTGCTTCCAGACTGGTTTCTGGAAGAGGTGGTGCTCTGGCTTTAGCCAAGGGGGCTGTAAAGGGGAAGATAGGAAGTTGACTTATATGCAGTCAGACCACTGGTCCATCTAGCTTAGTGTCATCCATACCTATTGGCAGCTGCTCTTTGGTTTCAGGCAGGGAGTCTCTCCCCCTTCTACCTGGAGATACTGGGGAATGTTCTGTGTGCAAAGCGGATGTTCTCCCACTGAGCCAGGGCCCTTCCCTTAAACAAAGATAGCGTGCACTAGTGGCAACACCAATGTTTTCTTTTTTGCTTTGTTAGTTTGGTCTTCTTTCTGAAGAGAGGCAGAGCGAGAGAGGTTGACCAACTGCAGGAGAGAAAAGGAGCAGATATCTGGCTGCACCCAGAGTAAATAATTTGGCACGGCACATTTTAACTCGTGCAGCTCTTCTTTAGACCATCTATAAACAAAACTGCAATAAAAGAACAAATGACAAGACAATTGGATGGGCTCCCTTTGTAGTTTAGATCCATTCAGTAAGCGAGTTTGTACAATTATCCTGTTAAAATATCTTCGGATTGTAACCAGTGTTGGTCCGACTCGGAGTAGATCCATTGCAAATAATGGACATGGCTAACACATTAATTTCCATGGGTCTACTGTGGACATAACTTACAACCCCCTTGCTGAAGAAAGAGCAGTGCCACATTGGCCCAAATGAGACTCTGCACCTTTGAGGCCACGTCTCCCTTTTGTTTTTAGACTTGGCAGATGGGAAGGAGGTGGGCGGAATTTTTCTCAAAACAGTTGTGTAAAACAAGAGATTTGGATAGATGCTGCTTTTTCACCCACGAAAAGGCACTCTCCCCTTGGAAGAATTCCCTCTGCTCCACAATTGTTATAAATACAGGAGCCTTGCGTTTGGGGAAGGGCTGTAGCTTAGAAGCAGAGCATCTGCCTTTCCTGCAGGACACCCCAGGTTCAATCCCTGCCCCCCAGCAGCCTTAGCTGGGCAAAAATAGCCTGGCTTCAGTTATCCATTCTATGGTAACCTTCAGGTTAGACTACTGCATGGGATTGCCTTCAAAGATTGCATGGGAATTATTAGTGGTTGGTGGGGCATAAATAGAATATATTCGTGGCATTGTATACAGTGTTAGCCTTCCTCAGAGTAGCCCATTGAAGTTACTGACCTTACTAGGCATCACACAGTTTGAGTCATAGAATCATAGACGTGTAGAGTGAGGAGGGACACAAGGGTCATCTAGCCTAACCCGCTGCAATGCAGGAGCCACAGCAAAAGCATCCATGATAGATAGTGCTTGATTCAAGATGGTGCAGCCCTCAGTAGGTCCCTTATTTATTTATTTATCCATCTATCTCACCCTTACTCCAAAAGCAGCCCATGGCGGCAAACAAAGCTGCAAAACAACACACTTAAAGATAAGTAAAAAAAGAAACAACCCGTCAGAGACTCCATCAGCAATGCATACTGTCCTTGAGGTTGGCCCAGAAGCTGCAGCTGGTGCAGAAATTGGCAAGTTGACTATTTGGGGCAAACTATCACCACCGTGTTTCACTGCTGCTGAAAGAATTGCTCTGGCTGCCAGTTTGCCAGCAAGCTTAAGTTCAAGGTACTAGTGTGCAAAGCCCTGTACAGCTTGGGACCAGGGTGCCTAAAAGATAGTCTCGCCCCTTCTGCACCCAACCAATCACTGGGTTCTGCAGGAGAGGGCCTCCTGTGGACACTGTCTTATTAGGAGGTCCGTTGAGCATGATAGAATTCCTTCCAATACATACTAAGACAGGCACTGACTATGTTGACTTTTTGGCGCCTACTGAAGACATTCTTCTTTCAGCAACTCTTTTAAGTGGAGATCTTTATCCCAGCCTATGACCACATTGGAACTGTTTTTATATGTAGATTTTTTAAAAAATGTTCTATACATATGGAACTGCCCCCCCCTTTTTTTTTGTTTTACAGCTGTAACTCTTTTATTTGATTTTTATTTGTATTAATTTATTGTTTCTGCCTTTCCTGGGACCTTGTGGTAGAAGGTGGATTAAATAAATAAATAAGAGCATAGAAAAACATTTTTTAAATAGTTGCATGTCCTCATGGCTAACAATTTCAAGGTTGCCAAGAACAGTATTTTTCAGCCATCAGATGCCTGCTTAAACAGGAATACGCTCAAACTTTTCCTGAAACTTAATAATGCGGGGAGATGGGCATGCCTCACCAGGGAGGGCATTCCACAAATTGGAGAACCACCACCGAAAAGGCCCTGTCACGAGTCAGTGGCAACCGGGCAGCATCTAATGGTGATACTGCCACCAAGGTCACAACTGCCAATCATCGGCTCCGAGATGGTTGATATTGTGGGAAGGTGCTCTTTTAGGTACCTGGGTCCTCAGCCAGTTAGGGCTTTGTATGCTAGTACAGACATCTTGAATTGGGCCAGGTAGCTCCTGGGCAGGCCATGCAGCGCATTTGGGACCAGTGGCACATGGTCCTTCCCACTAGCTTAGCTCCTGTATTTTACACTAGCTGCAGCATCCGGACCACCTAAGCAGGTCTAGGGTTGGCAACTCCTTGACTCTGGCAGCTTCTGGTCCTGGCCAAGCTGCCTTTGCAGACAAGCCACAGCAGTGGAGGGTTAAAGTCAGAGTGGCACCTGCCTTATGAGATGCTAGGAAGCTTCCTGTGCTCCACTAATTCAAATGAGAGGAGGGCTGCAATGGGGCTGCCTTTTGCTGCATCTTCAGGATTCCTTGTTTGCCCACAAAAGGTGTGAGTATTCTTGTTCAGCAGGACTTAATTTCCCTCTGTGTCATCATAGAAGCTGGATGGATTTGTTTTCTTGTGCCCTTCCTGCTTTTCTGCTGCAAAACAGAACTCCCTTTGATTGGCGGACGCCTTACTCCCTTTTCGTTTTTGTCTCTGCAGCTGATGAAGAGTTTGAAGCGGCTTTCAGAGTTGCCTATTACGGTTGATATCCTTCTGGTAAGACCTCTTTTGATAACAGCTCTTCTTATTCCCAGGCATGCAGTGCATCACTGAGGGCATGCACCACCTTTAGGATTAAACAGGTGGAAGCCAAAATGTGCTCCGGTGGCTTTTTGTTTGACCCTTAGCATCATTCCTAACCTCAAGGATTCTCACAAAAACCCAGTAATTTCTCCCAAATTGAGAACCAAGCAAAGGATTCTTTCATATTTTATTTCTAGTTGGTTTTTTATTTGGTTGTGTTTTGATGTTTTTAATTTAACTGTTTTGGGCTCCCTTTTGAGAGTGAAAGGTGGGGTAAAAATAAACGAGCTTTATTTTATGTACTTGGGGGGATTGGACATGTTACCCCCCAGGATGAGACTGGATATACACAAACTTAAAAGAAATACACATTGGCAATCAATGATGGTCAAAACTTGAGGTTTTCTGTATCCCTTCTGCAGGAGACTGGAGTGGGGAAAACTGTGAACGGTTTACGGAAACACGAACAGGTTGGAGAGTTTGCCAAGAATTTGGTGGCAAGGTGGAAAAAGCTAGTGCCAGTCCCACAGGAAGTGGAACGGTAAGCCAGACATCCCCTAATTCTGTTCTTTGATGACCTTTTATACCAGATGACATCTGGGGACTTGTAATTCATCAGCTGAAGTCATTTCATGCCTCAGAATAATTTGAAAGATTCCCACGTTTCTTGCATTGATTGTGGCTGACCAGGTAGGGACCAAGTAAGTAAACCCAAAGCAGTGTGGGATAGAGTCCAGGAATCCCTGCTGTTTTGGGGTACTTGGTGGTGCAGCACATTCTTGGGGTGTAGAGTTTCCTTGCTCAATCTCTGGCATCTCCAGGTAGCACTGGGAAAGGACCTTCTCTATTGGAAACCCTGGAGAGGTGCTAACTATGGGTTATAGCCAATGTTAGTCCTGCTCAAAGTAGACTCATAGAAATTAATAGGCATGACTAACTTAGGTTTATTAATTTCCATGGGTCTACTGCTTGAATATCACCCATTCTGTGTAGTGACAATATGAACTTACAAGGTAGCTTCCTTTGTTCCATAGCACAGGGGATTCTGGTTCATCTCTGATCTGCCTTGTAAGCATTAGGAAGGTTAGAAGGGTCCTGTTGGATTAGGCCACTCTAGCACAGCACCCTGTTTTTGTGGTGGCCAATCAGATGCCTATGGGAAGACTGCAAGAAGAACCCAAGTGCATTCCATCCTTGGACTTTCCAGCAATGTCAGAAGCGTACTGCCTTCAATACTGGAGGGTTGTGCATAGCGACCGACAGCTTTATCCTCAATGAATTTGTCTGAATGCTTTTTAAAACCATTCAAGTTGGCCCCCACTACATCTTATGGTGGTGAACTCCATACTTTTAACTTTGTGCTGTGTGAAGAAGTACTTCCTTTTGCCTGTCCTGACTCTTCCAACATTCGGCTCCTCTGCATGGCCCTGGGTTCTAGAACCGGGAGACTGGGAGAGAGAAAGGTCTCTCTGTCCATTTCCCCAACACCATGAATAGTTTGTCCACTCTGGTGTTTCTCTCCCTTTTGATCGTTCATATAATTCCTTGCAGGCATTGTAGTTAAACATACATGCCACTCTTAGAGGAAAGCTTTGGTTTGTTTTAGAGAACTTCAGTGCAAATACGCTTTTAGTTGGAAGGCAGGCTATATATATATTTTTTAACGGATACCTTCCCTCAGAAGAGCAACCCTCCCATTACTAGTATTTGTGCAGTAATTGGTGATCTGGGCATGTGTCCTGATTGGAAGAACACAGTGGGTTGTATCTCCCCACCAGGAATGCTTGAATGGTCCAGTTGCACCCATTCTAGAGGCAGGCGGCAGAATTGTCCACCTCTAGGTGATGCTGCATAGCAGGAAGTGAGGCTAGCTATATGAGACTTACCCAGAGGGACAGTAGGCATCTTCCTCAGAGGCCATGTAATCTGTTGAATCTGCGTTGTGTGCAGTCAAATAATCTGTTCTTCCCAGTCCAGAATTGGGTCACAGAAGGAATAGCCCACCTCCAGGAGAGATTGGCTGAGAGTTGGCACGGGCATTTTCATGTAGAGATAGCAGCAGGAAACTTCTTCCATGTGATGGCTCCTTTGGAGTCTTTAATTACTATTTTTATCGTGGCTCGTTGACCACTTTCTCCTAGCAGTAAGAATTACTGGCCTCGCTGCTGTTGCTGGACAAAGAACAGGCACTGAGAACTGCTGGAAACAAAGGCAAAGTTGACTGACCTCCCCTCCCTTATGCTCAAGGAAGGCAGTGACTACGTGTGTGAGAGTGAGACTGTAACTGTAACTCAAACCCCAGAGAGTTGCACCATCTGTGTTGCCTTTTCCTGTGCATTGTATGTGATCATGGAACATGGGTGCCAATTTTATTGGCTGTTTTGAATGATGACTGTAGAACACCAGTTTAAACAAACATGTTCACTTGCATTTTGTCTTCTTCTGCATTATCTCAAATGACATATTCTGTACTTGGACTGTTGGCATGTGAGAAAGTAAATAAGGGACTGTCAAGGTGAAGGAAGAGATACGTTGTGCTTCTTGAGTGCAGTGGTATTTTATAGACACATGTGGAAATGTGCAAGCTCCATCTTTAGCCATAAGGACTAGAAACTTGGCCTCAAAAAATCTCTAGCATTCTGCCTATTGTAGAACTGGAATGGGGAGCCTCTGGCATTCCCAATGCTGTTGGACTGCAACTCCCATCACCCTTGGCTATGTTGGCTGGGGCTGATGGGAGTCATACTCTAGCGGTGCTTGGAGGGCTGGAGGTTCCCCACCCTTGTCACAGAGGCACTGAAGTCAACAGTCTTGGCTGGATTCTTTTTCTACCTCAGTAAAGGGAGGGTGGCCAACCTCAGAAGTAACTTAATGCTTTGATGTCAGGTTTTTCTGATCCACTACTTCTTTCCTTTTCTATTTTGCAAAGACCTAACCTCGAACCTGTAGAGCGCAGCTATGACCGAAGCATCTCTAGGAAACGGCAACGGGAACCTTCCCCCAAAGAGGATGAAGAGGTTGACCAGGACTACACAGAGGCGTACCAGCCTTCCTGCAGCCAGTCGTATGAGCCAGACAATGGGGCAAAAAAGCCCAAGAGATATTATGAGCCCGAAAAAGCCCATGAGACGTTGAGCTATGGTGTTCCAGAGGACAGGACGTGGGGCAGAGAGTCCCCGGCTCTCTCCTCCGACCAGGAATGCTCTGACTATGGACATGCGGCCTCGCCCGAGCCTAGTGATAGCCCTCAGGACCTGTACATGGACCTCTGTAGAGCTGAGGACCAGGAAAGGGAGCAGAAGTCCCTTAATCGGAAGTCCAGTAAGGGCCATGGCTTTCAGGACAGGCAAGAGGGAAGCCAGAGTAGGAGCTTCAGTGACTCCCAGGAGAAAGCCAGCTTGGGTCGGAGCAAAGAGCACAAGTCTTCTCACAAGGAGAAGCTGCGGCTGGAGGCCAAGGGGGAGGAGAAAGGGCCTGCTTTTAGCCCGGAGAGGCTGCTAAAGGCTTCCTCCAAAGAGCCCCTGCGAGACTCTTCTATGGTGGGGGGCAGCAAGGAGAGGCTGAAGGCCTTGGACGTCACCAAGCGAGAGAAGAAGAGAGAAGGCGGCAGCAGCAGTAGCAAGAAGGAGAAGCCACACGTGGACTTGGAGGAAACGCTGGACAACCACTTGAGGAAGCAAAAGCACCAGGACTCTGAGAGAGTCAAGCCAGAGAAGGTGAAGCTGGGCAGCCTGGAGGCCTTGCCTGGAGATCGGGAGAAGCGCAAGCTGGAGGGCGATCCCTCCAAGAGCAAGGAGAAGAAGGCTTCGGGCAGCTCCAAGAACTTGGAGGGCAAAGCCAGGGCCTCCGAGTCAAACAAGAGACCAGCCAACTTCTCTCCTCCAAACGATGGGGAGGGAGATGCAGAGGATGAGTACGAGAAGCCGAAGATGTCCTTTGAGTCCTACCTGAGTTATGACCAGCCGCAGAAGAAGAAGAAGAAGAACGTGGTGAAGCCCACGGCTCCCGTCCCGGAAAAAGACAAAGGGCACGGCAAGCAGAACGGTTCCAAGTCCAGCACCAAGAGCTCTGACACGAGCAGGAAGACACACAAGCAGGCCAGCGAGAAGAAGCAGTCGGGGGCTTCCAAAGCAAAAAAGGTGAGCGCAATGTTTTGGGGGTACATTGCACCTTCTCCCCTTGAGGGATCACTTGCTCATAAGTGCCTTTTCCAGTAAGGAAAGGGGAGATGGCAGGTAGAGAGCATCCTCAAAGGCAGCAAAGAGGTGGACCTGCCTCATGGCATGGCAGCTCTGGAGGAAGTTCTCTGGGTTGCAAGGGAACTGGAGTAGCATTCTAGGGTGCTGCTGTTCAATTCAACGAGACTTGTGCAGAGACAGTCTCCCAAGGGATTACATACACCCTCACCTTATTAATGAGGAGGAGAGGGGAGACCATTTATCTTGGGGTGGTTCTGCATGTGCTCCATCTGTTTGTGAAATATGGTCTCTCTTATCCTTGTGGTCTAGCACCTTCTGGGCAGCCCAGGACCTCCATACATACTGCCCAGGCTTGCACCCCAGAGAGGTCACCGGTGCTGCAAAAAAAACAATGTGGGAGGAAGCAGTGCAGTGCAATTACATCTTGAACATTTGCACACTTATCAGAGGCTGTATTTTACTTTATTCATGATGTTTTATTGAAAGGTGTAGCTCGCCTCTTTTTATTTCTATTTAGCTGTGGGAGCGGCGCTGTGGGAGCGGCCTCAGCTCAGTGGCAGACCCAGAAGGTCCCAGGTTCAATTCTCAGCACCTCTAAGTAGGGCAGAGAAGGACCCTTGCCTGGGACCCTGGATAGTCGCTGCCAGTCAGTGTAGACAATGCAAAGCTAGATAGGCCCATGATCATTGATCTGACTCAGTATAAAGCAGCTCCCTGAGTTCCCTATGTCTTCTTGGTGATTCCAGCCTCTGATAAACTTACTAAAAAGCAATTGTTGGAGATTTGATTTCTCCTTTGCAGCATAATTGCAAGTGGTGCAGGGCTTGTGACACCTCTGCTCCTCAATGGCTCAGGGCATCTTGCTCTCTGTTTTGCTCCTGTGAATTCTGAACTCCCCAAATTCTGAATTAATGAGAAAGAACTGCTCTCTGCTTAGGAAATGCAGTTTGGTACCTGATCTAGCTTCAGCACACTGAGGGGCAAGCTAGCTTTAGTAAATCAGAAGGAGGATAGAACTTCTTCATGGAACAGTGCTGTGAGAATAAGGAAGACTATCCATGGAAATGGGATCTGCCTTGTCTTCATCCCAGACTCATTCACATGTAATGATGATCCATGGTTAGTGGATAATTGCATGTATGGGGAACCTTTGGCTCTCCAGATGTTGCTGAATTACAATTCTCAGCAGCCCCACCAAACATAGGCAATGGCAAGGATGATGAGAGTTGTGGTCCAACAACATCTGGAAGGCCACAGATTCCCCGGCCTGGCCTGCACAGTGCCACCTCCCTCACCCTGAAAATGGCTCATCAACATTGTGTAAAGCTTGCTTAACTTCTGTATTCTTGGGGCCACTATATTCTCCAGGCACTAATCCACAGAGACCAGAGCAAGCCAACTTGTTGGGCAATGAAATAAAATTGACACTGCCTAACAGCGATGGCTTCAGGTGTATGGAGTGCATGAAGTGGCATGGCATGAGGTCATAGGGGTTGGGCAGAGCCCTGCCAAATAAAAATGCCTCCCGCGAGATCCCCTTGAGTGGCAGCATTGGCAGGGAAATCCATGTCTGGGTAGGACTTGCTGTATCTTTCCTTTGAAGAAAATTTCAAACAACATTTTACTGCACTTTTATTTTAAAATACATGCTGCACTGATTCCAATCTCTGTTGCTGGTTTTATTCCGTGTTAGATTTTCTTTTCATACTGTATTTTATGTTTATAATTTTTACTTGTAAACCACCCAGAGGACTGTAGTCATTAGCTGGTATATAAATATTGGAAATAAACAAGCCTCAACTTTGGCCTCAACTTGAACTGAAAAGAAGACTAAGTGCATGTGATTGTATTTGCTCTCATTTCTAGCAGCGGAAGGGAAGTGATCATAGGTCACTGGTAGTGAATGTGCTTTGCATGCTGGGACTCCCTAGTTCAGTTCCTGGCATCTCCAGTTAAATGGATCGAGTAGTAGGTGATGTAAAGAAAAATACCCCTTATGTCTGAGACTCTGAAGAGCTGCTGATAGGTTAGTATAGACCAAGGGTGGGGAGCCTCAGGGCCAAATGTAGCCCTCTAGGGCTTTCTATCTGGCCTTGGAACCTTCCCTCAGGCCCCAGGCCACACCCTTTACAGGCTGCTGCCAGTCAGTGTAGACAGTACTGAGCTAAATGGACCAGTGGTCTGATTCAGTATGGTTGCTTCTATTTGGAGGGCAGAGAGAACTGCCTTTAGGCAACCAGGCAGACAAGTGTTTGCTCTCTCCCCACTCCTGCCCACCAGCCGTCTTCCTTCAGGACATACACGGGCCACAAATGACTAGGTGTGAGAAGAAAGCCTAGTAAACATTATAGCGGATTAGCAACAATTTCATGAACTTTATTTTGCAGAGCTGCCTTAACTTAAACACTTTATTTTCTCCTCTATTCCAGATGATCATTGATGTGGTGCCAACACTTCCTGACATCCCCTTGCCCCCAATCCAAGCCAACTACCGCCCTCTTCCTACAATTGAATCGATGCCCCTTCCCCAGCCAAAAAGGAAAGGTAACTTCTGAGCTAAGAACAGGATAGAATCTGCTTGAGAAAATCCTTTCTAAGACTAGTGGGACAGCTCCATTCCTTTAAAACCATCAACAACGAAACTCCTAGTAGAACGTAAAAAGCAGGTGCTGAAAATACCCAATACAGAGATTATTGGAGGAATCTTACCTTCCAAAGGCTCTTGGAATAGAAATGCACCATAGCTCTTCCCCCAAGGCCTCTAAAGAGCTCAGCATGCAGTCCTCCTGCGGGAGGTTTCACACCTGGGTGCCACTGCTGGAAAGGCACTGCCCTGAGTCTTTCTCAAAGGGTGTAGAGAATGGTGTCATGTGAATATCTTAATGTACAGCAGGGGTGGAGAATGTGTGGCACTCCAGATATTGGATTCCCAGCTCCCATAAACCTTGAACGTTGGCCATGCTGGCTGGGGGTGAGGAAGGTTGAAGTCTCACAGCATCTGGAGTGCCAGATGTTCACTACCTGTGATGTATTAGGGAAAGGTGCACTCAGGTACCTTGGACCTTAGCCCTCCGATATGCCTGCTGGATTGAGAAATAGATGGACTCAAAATTTAAGTCATTAGGATCTTGTGGAAAAGGTACGCCCCTCTGAACATGCTTGGAGATCAATTCTTGAGCTCTGTTTGGCTTTGAAATGCAGGCATGGATTTCAATTCATTGATCCGTGATTCGGTTCATGCGAGGTTTATTTCCACTTCTGTCAGTATTTTGCCATGCAGCATGCTCCTTGTTTTCTGTGTTATTATTATATTAGTGGAAGAAGGGCTGGAGCTCTGTGGTAGAGAATCTGCTTTACATGCAGAAGGTTCTAGATTCAACCTGTGGCATCTTCAGGTAGGGCTTGGAAAAGACTCTTTTCTGAAATGCCGGAGAGCCACTGCAAATCTAGCACTGAGCTAGGTCTGCCAGTGGTTTGTCTAGGTATGAGGCAGCTTTCTGTGTTCTTCACACCAACCCTCTGAAATCATAGGATAATAATAATTCACAGTTATATAGTAATAATAATAGTAATTAAGAGAACTTATAAACCACCTCTTGGGATCAGAATGGCATGTGTTCCATCAATTTAAAAGGAATTACTATTAAAAACAGTTCATTGTCATGTTATGGGAGCCATGTCTATTAAAAAAGAACTAGACAAATTAATGGATGATAGGTCTGTCGACTCCTAGAAAACCAGTGGCCCTTCAGATGTTGCTGCACTGCAGTTCCCATAATTCCAGACCGCTGACCAAGCCAGCAAAGGCTGATGGGAAATGCAGTCTACTGACATCTAGAACACCACTGGTTTCCCATCCCTGTAATAAATCATGGCGATTGCTATGTGGAATTTCCCAGGTTCATCAGCATACCTGAGTTCCTGATTCAGGAGCTGTCAGCTTCCCAGTGGCAGCTTTTGGACCAGGGTTGGAGATGGAGTGGTATCTAAGGCAGATCGTTGACCTGCAATGAGACAGCAGGTCTTCTTGGGAAGGACTCAGCAAGCCATCTGAGCTTTGTGTTGTATTTACCTAAACTCTGTACTGGATCCTAAGAACTGACAGTGACTTGTTTCTCTGCTTTTATCTCACTTCCCTCCTGTACTTCAGTACTGTCCTCACCCACAGAGGAAGACGAGGCTGGTTTCACAGGACGCAGGCTGAATTCCAAGATGCAGGTGTACTCAGGCTCAAAGACTGCCTACCTCCCAAAGATGATGTCTCTGTATGAGCAATGCATCAGGGTACTCAGCAATAATATTGACTGTGAGTATTTGCCAGCTGGGCTCCTTTAACAAAAAGGGATGGGTTTTGCAGGGAGGAGGTTGGGGCCTCTGGCTGGCTGAGAAAAACTGCCATTTCTGGTTCCCCATGTTGACTGAGTATTTCTAGTGGGGGAGGGGAGGGCTGCTTAGGCCTTCTCCACAGCTCCTCACCCTTGACTTCCTTCTGCCCCACCTTAATGCAACCATGTTTATTTCCTGGCTCAAATGCTGGAGACCCTCTGTCAGGGTAGGCAATATATACAGCATATATATTTCATTTATTTATCCCAGCTTTCCTGCAAGGAGCTCAATGTAGTGTGCATAGCAACTCCCCCCCCCCCTTTATCCTCACAACAACCTTGTGAGGTAGGTTAGGCTGAGAGTAAGTGACTGGCCTGAGGTCACCCAGTGAGCTTCATGGACAAGTGGGGATATGAACCCCGGTCTCCCAGATCTGTTCTGACTCAATCTAAAGCAGTTTCCTGTGCTCCTATTGGCTTGCAGTAGCTGCCACTCTAAATTGCCAATGCCAGGCATATGTGGCTTTCATCAGAGACATGCCAGGCTACAGGAATGTCTTTATTTGTATTCATAGAGTCATGACCAACAGCAACTTTCACTTTATTTATTGGAAGTTCTCTCTGCCTGTTGCTCTGGCTTTCCTCCCCTTCCTGCCTCTGATTCAAGATCCTTCTGCTCATTCAGTGATGGGGAACTTATGGTCCTTCAGAAGTTGATGGACTACAATTCCCATCATCCTTGATGCTAGTTGGGAATTGGAGTTGATAACAACACCTGGAGGCCTATTGGTTCCCCATCCCTGTGCTAAATAGTGGTTTGAAATAGAAGTAGGACGTTTGCTGCTGCTGCTGCTTCTCTCCATGATTTTTTTTGGTTCATTTTCTTCATTATTCTCCTGCTTTGCCTTCCTCAAACCTTTCCTTATATGGTCTCTCAAAGCCCCACTGGGAGAATATTCACACCCCACTCTCCTGGTAAACACTCCTGATGTGTGTGCCCCTCTACGCCAGTTTCAAGCACCCCTTTCTACATATTTGTCCATTGCCACCAATGGGCTCTGTGACTGGTTAAGTTCAAAGCAGTCTAGGTCTTGCTTCTGCTTACTGCCCCCTCCCCAGCTGGGTAATGGCCTGTGGGGAACATTTGTTATGATCTGTTTCTGCCTTTGCCAGCCCTTCAGATGTTTTGGAATACAGCTCCCAGCCAGCACAATAGCTGTGGCATTCTGACACCTCCCTGAGTTTCAGAAGGTGCTACAGTGGCCTGTGCTCTACAGCGAGTCAAATCAGTTGGGTCGTTGACTGCTCTTGGGGGTGTTTTTGTGGATCTGATGGGTCGCCTTCTCTCTTACAGCAATCTATGAAGTAGGCGGTGTCCCTTTCTCTGTGCTGGAGCCTGTCTTGGAGAGATGCACCCCAGAGCAACTGTACCGCATTGAAGACTGCAATCACGTGAGTGTTATGAGATGGTGTGGGAGCATCGGGGGCAAGAAGTGTTTGCATCTGTTGCTGCTGCTGCTCCATTACCGGCTGTGATTAGTGTGTGCTAGTGGAGGCTGATCCATTAGGGGAAATGTCACGCTGCCGCATCAGCCTCTGCCTGCCTTCATCCAGCCCTCACTTGCTTATCTTCTTACTTGCAACCAGTCTAGGGTAGCACTAGCTGTCGGCTTCCTTCTCCTTAGCCTCAGTGTTGCCCTTATAGGGCTCAGCAGGGAGGAAGATGGAGACAAAACAAGAATCACTTGGCTCTGGCTTCACCTACTGTTGTTCTCCCTGCCTTCTGCCCTGTTGGTCCCAATAGGCACTAGTTTCCACTTCCTTATTCAACTGTGCCCCCAGCTGCCAGATCTTTACTGCCTTCTGCAGTAATAAAAGGCAGCCCCATTTACTTACATTGAGGGCACAAATGGGTGACTTGAACCTGCCCCTGGCTATCCCATGCATTAGGAAACAAGACTGCTCCTTCCTCTCTGTGTAGTTTTGCATCCTGGATTCCGTTTCCTGGGATCTGCAACAAATTTTTGCAGCACAGAATGTTCCTGTTCAGGTGCCAGCCAGTAAGTCATGTTCATCTGTAGGATATTCCTTTCTCCTTCAGCCAAACTTGCAGAGTCAGCATTCCATGCCACAGAGCATGCTCATTGCTCACTGGTCGTTTTTATGAGGGGGTTCCATCCCTCCCCACCAATATTAGTATATACTAATATTAGTATGATGAGTTCTTCCATTTATCTGGGTCTTTCTTCCAGTGCGCTCAGGCCAATGTAAGTGACTCACTTCTCTCCCCCCTCCCATTTTGACCTCACAACAATCCAGTGAGGCAGGTTAGACTGATGATCACTCAGTGAGGGATTTGAACCCAGGTCTTCCTAGTCCCCCTCGGACACTCCCCAGCCTTCCCCAACGTGCTGTACTCCAGAAGACTTGGACTTCCAACTCCATTAGTTCCAGCCAGCACAGCTAATGGTCAGGGGTTTTTGGAGTTTTAGTCTGGTAACATGTGGGTTGTCCCAGGTTGAAGAAGGCTGCTCACAGTGTTCTTTGCATGGGTTCCCAGTCACCCTCTCAGGAAAGGCAGCCTTGGAGCTGAGAAGGGAGAGCAAATCCTTTCCCATGGGGTAAGGGGGAGAGGAAGTCGGGTCTCCCTCCTTTAGTATCAACGTGCTCCATGGTCAAGATTGATAGGGCAGCTGTTGTGTCTTATCTATAAAATGCTTACTCATCTGAAGCTCCCACAGGAAAGCTGACAAAGCATAAACTCTGTTAATTGCAGTTAGCCACAGTCTTGTCTGCTGCTTTTCCAACATGCAAAAATAGTTTGGTTTAAAAGAGTTTAGAAAGGCAAAACTAAGTTTAAAACTAAATTTAAAGGCTTAAAAAACTACTGAGCTATAAATCTAGCTGCCGTTCCTGTCCTCAACTGGAGCCAGAAGGCTGCTCTTAATCATTATGTTGTGTTTGCTCAACATTGGCCAAAGTGGTGTCCTAGTTGGACAGGATGCAACTGATTTCACCCCTATGAAAATTATCTGACTTACTCCAAAGACACACCTTCCCTTGCTTTACCAACCTTACTAAGGGTGTAAATCATTAACTACTTAACCTTTATGTACAGTATTGAATACAATGAGCCTGATTGCTTTTCCGGAAAAGGGTCAGTTGAACTACATCTGTGTTGAATAGTAACATTTTAGTTCAGAACTCATAGCTTTAAAGTTGGGGAACACTGGCCAGCATTTCTGGCACCGAGATCAAATTTGGATGTGAAACTTGAAGTTCTAGCTGTTTAGGCTTCCTAATTCAGAATTTGAATTACAAAATCGATCAGCCTCTTGGGTTTTTTTCTTTGTTGATGGCTTTAAAAAAAAGGCAGCACGGATTTATTCAGGGTGCATGTGTGTTTCCACCTTAAGGCAGCAAGCACTTTGTTAAATGTCATACCAGTTGTGTTTTGATGAGAAACCTTAATACAGCTTTCCCCAATCTGGTGCCCTCCAGACATTTTGGAGTGCCACTACCATCATCCCTGACTGCTTGCAGCGCTGGATGGGACTGGTAGAAATTGTAACCCAAAGCATCAGGAAGGCATTGGTTTGGGGTGGGCTGCTTTCATAGTACATGTGGATTTTGCTACCTTCCCACAAGGCAGAATCTCTTAGAGCTCAGCTGGATTAGGGTTCCCTAGACGGCGATGGAGCGGATGCTGCGTTTTTCATTCTGAGTTGTGCTCAGTAGAGGGAATTAGATCTTGGTTAGAGCAGCGCAGGTTGGTCAGCAGCTGTTGCTGCTCTAAATGAGCCTTGGGGGTATAAACAGAGGTGAAAAAAGAGAGAGGTGTCACATGTTTTTGGAGAGCGAAAAAACACACTCAAGAGCCCTTTAATTTATGCTCCGAGGGGGAATGAAATGCAGCCTCCCCAGACAACCAGGAGGCAGGTGGTACAAGTGGTCTCTCAAGAGCAGTGCAGAGAGCTCTGCCTTTAAGAAGCCTGCCTTTAGAAAAGCAGTTCCAAGTGGATGTGTAGAGAATTAATTTAATCCCCTGCGGTGTTTGTCCAATGTTTTGCCTTCTGTCTTTCCCATTTGCTGGGCTCAAGCCTTTTCTCTGCTCATGGCCTGCAGGTTTTAATCGAGGACACAGATCAGTTGTGGCACAATCACTGCCTTCGCGACTTCAAGAAGGAGAAGCCAGAGGAGTTTGAGTCGTGGCGGGAGATGTACTTGCGCCTGCACGATGCCCGAGAGCAGCGGCTGCTGATGTTGACCAAAAACATCCAGTCGGCTCATGCCAATAAACCCAAAGGTGAAGGCCTGGGATTTGAGGGGGAAATGCTAGCCATTTGCTTATGAAACTGAAAGGAAGTGTGGATGAGAACGGCCAACTTTTTTAAAAAAATAATAATAGTCCTGCTCTTTTGACTTCAGCAGTATCTTAGGTGGATAGAAATTTAGCATCAAGTCTGGAAACAATAAGAAGGAAAATCTGGTTTATTTACTTTCATTTGTGAATTGTTTCCTGTGAAACGTATTTAAATAATTTAGCAGTTTTAAAAAGTCAAGTAGTAAAACCTATATAAAATCATTTCATAGATTAAAAAAAAAGATTTAAACAATTTCATACATAAACACAGTTTTTAATCCAGTACAGGTACACATTGGGGTAAAAATCTCCACATAAAAGGTTTGTTTAAAAAGGAAAGTATTCAGTATGTGCTGAAAAGAGAGTCAGCAGCAGTCTGATGTGTAATGTAGGGTTGCTATATTTCAAAAAGTGAAAATCCAGACAGATTTTTTTACAAAATCTCAAAAATAATGAAGTTTTGAGCTATTTTTAAGGAACTTTGCCAAAACCTACACTTCCGACATGGGTTGTCATATGTCCACATTTTCCACGACATTTAAGTGATTTCTGCCTAGGCGCTGTTTACGAGGAAATTCCAGACATATGGCAGCCCTAATGGGATCTTCACTCATTTAACTTCCTTGTGCCTTTGTTAAAGGCAGAAGAACAAGGACAAACAAGATATGACCATTTTAGAAGTACCGTATTTTTCACCCTATAGGACGCACCAGCCCATAGGACGCACCTAGTTTTTTTGGGGGGGGAAATATATTTTTTTTCTTTATTCCCCCCCCCCAGCTGCGGGGGAAGCCCGAGCTTTTAAAAACGCACCTACCTTAGTTTTTAGAGGAGAAAAGGATATCTGCCCAAAGCGTGCGCTCCGGGCAGCAGGCTGCTATCCGCAGCCTAGGGAGCCCTGCGGGAACTCCCCCGGGCTCCCCAGGCTTGCTGATAGCTTCCTGAAGCCTGGAGAACGAGAGGGGTCGGTGCGCACCGACCCCTCTCGCTCTCCAAGCTTCAGCGAAAGCCTGCATTCGCCCCATAGGATGCACACAGATTTCCCCTTCATTTTTGGAGGGGAAAAAGTGCGTCCTATAGGGTGAAAAATACAGTATTTTTGGGTCTTGAGTCAGAGCTCCTTCAGAGGCATGCTTCAGAGGCATGGCTGTCCATGATAACATGAGTTATCTGAAGGCTTTGGCTCCATTCTAGGAAATGAGAATCTGTCCTGTAGCCCTTTCATAGCTGACTCTCCAAGGTTATTAACTAATAGTGAAGTGCTCTGGCTCTCTCTTGTATCTTTTTAAAAGCAAGAAGCTTCTAACAGCATGGAGTGAAATATTGCCTGTTTACATCTACAAATCAAGGAACGACTATAATAGCCAGCAGAAATGTTGGCAGCACTACCTTGTTCTACAGAGTAGGGTTGGTGCACTCCATCTGGGATTGGGGCCCCTGTTCCTTTAATCCACGGGTCTGCAACCTAAGGTCCATGGGCCACAAATGGCCCATGGGGGCCGTTTAACCGGCCCACGAGCCGCCCCAGAACTGAGCTGCTTGCTCGGCGAGTCCCCACGTGCTGCGCTAAACCAGCACAGCATGGCACAGGGACTTGCTTCCACGGCACTGGAAATCACGTCTGCAGACGCAGATGCCGGAAATCGTGAGTCCGCGCGCTCATGTGATCCAGCCCACGGAGGGATCCCAGGCAAGGTAAACCTTGCCGACCCCTGCTTTAATCTGCCTCCTTTGGAAGGCAGATTTCCAAAGAAATAACTTTTTCCTATCTCCAGTGTTGCAGTGATTGGGGGGGAGGAAACTTTGACTGCTGAGTATTTCCCAGAGTTGGTTCTTTTAAAGAGGCCGTAGCCATGTCCTAGATGTTAGGTGCCCCCTGTCCTAAAAGACTGTGAATCTAATCATGCATGTTTGAGTTGCTCTTGGTGGTTAGCAGTGAAATGGCCTGTATGTGTATTGCATGTTGTCAGAGGGAAGATGCTATCACTGCACTCATTCTGGAATTTCATGCAGGAAAAGGTGCAGCAGGAGGAAGCTTTCATCAGAGAGGATGCAAGCCATCTGCTTGATGTTGGGAGAAAGCCTCCCCCTGCTCCATGAGTGGCTTGAGGCCATGAGCAGGGAGGGGGGTGGATATATGGGTTTTCCTTGCAAAGCGCTTTTTGTTTAACCTCATCCTTCTCCATTTGCTCACCCTTTTAGGCAGAGTAGCCAAGATGGCTTTCGTCAATTCAGTGGCCAAGCCGCCCCGGGATGTGCTGAGACGGCAAGCAAAATTTGGGACTGGAGGAGCTGCAGTCCCAGAGAAAATCAAGTGAGTCTGAAACCACATAGTCACTTTTTTTTTGTAATGTTGAGGAGAGGACTTGGGGGTGTTAATTTGGTGATCTAATCTAATTCCCGATTTGCACTTTATCAACCAGTGGGCTTCTGGCAGCTCACTTTGACACATTCCAGCATTTTCCCTATACAGTCCAATAAAGTTACAATTCCACATTCGCTAAGATGCCGTTGTGGTTCTCCTTAGCATCTTACTGGGTATGGCGTTGTCTTTTAACTGTATTGGGTTCTGATTGCCAAAGAATCACAAGTGGGAAGTGTTGCTGTTGCCCTCAGGTCCTGTTTTAGGGCTTTGGGTTGGCCACTGTGTAAACAGAATGCTGGGCAAGATGACTGCTATTCCCGGATCCAGCAGGGCTCTTCCTTGTTCTTAAGGTGCCATTGTCACTATGATTCAGGAAAAGTTCCAAGCAGCTTACAAGATGTGTACTTTTCATTCCTCTCCTCCATTTTGGCCCATTGTGGCTGTTCTGGTGTTTGCAGAAGCTGATGATTCCTTGAGCCTAGCAGGGCCCAGACTAACAAGAGACAATTTGTAGGGAGAGGGAGCAAGCGTCCGTGAGGCTGAAGTGTACAGTTTTGATTGTTTTTTGGTCTAGCAGTTGCTTTCACATAGCAAGTATGATGGCTGGGGCTGATTGGAGTTGTATTACAAAACATCTGGAGGGTAGTAGGTTGGAGAAGATTGCTTAAGACGGTTCAGATTTAGCAGTGGTGCTATAATATATCAGATATAGCAGTGGTTCCATTCATTGTTAGTCTGGTGTTGTTTTTTTAATCCTTGCAACCTCCCTGTGAGGGATGTTAGGCTGAGAAAAAGGGAGCTTCCACTCTCCCTGGTTCTAAATTGACACCCTCTCGTCTACATTCTGCCAGCTTAAGCTCAGCTTAAACTCAGAGGGATTGAAATTGCCTCACTTATTCCGGCGGCAGTGTGATTTCTTGGGTGCACACAGAGCAATCTTGTGTCTTTTCTCTCTGTCTAGGATCAAACCAGTGTACTTCACGCCAGCTAAAACCAGCACTGTTCACACAGAAGAGGAACAGTCCTACGATGGACCCAGCACTAGCAGCGGCCACTCGGGGCCGTCCCTGGGCAGTGCCTCCTCTGCTGGCTATGACTCCAGGAAGCCTCCTGTGAAGAGTAAGTAAGGCAAATGTGGGAATTTCTCTAGGGGTTATGCTCTGCTTGAACTCGTAGCTGTTGGTATACATTGTAATACAGCCCGGGAACAATGCTGGAGCTGTAGGACATCTTGATTTAAAGGGCTAGAATCTTATTTTAAACATCAATTTGGGGGTTCTGTATTCCAGAGGCACTAACTGGAATCCGATCAAGTACATTCTTGCACGAGAAGGTCTCAACTTTCCTTTTCTCTCTGTCTTCATTGTGTTGTTTCAGAGATTGCACCTATGATGGCGAAGACGATTAAAGAGTTCAAAAACCGATTTTCTCGGAGATAAAGACACCCATGCCTGAGCGAGAAGGGAATTATTCTCCTCCTCTTTTGATGGAAGCAGTGCTTAATGGGAAAACAGGGAGGGGTTGGGGTGGCTAAGAATCCCCCCAAGCCCAATTTTAAGACCAACAGCACAGTATTGTTCAAAGCAGCCCTCCAGTTCCTTCCTCTGCTCCTACAACCTGGTTTTTTAAAATGTGAAGTCTTGGCAATTGCTGAGATAAGAAGGTCCACAAACTGTTGCTCTTCCTTCAGTCTCTTTCTCTGAACTCCAGAATGGAAAGGAATACCTTCTTCCTCTACCTACAGTGTTCTTTTCTCAGTCCCAATATGTATGGATTTTGATCTCTCCTAGCATCCAGTTTGGAGAGTTCTTTTTTGCTGGTACTGTTACGAACAAAGGCCTTTACTTGTGACTGTGGCAGCCACTGCTGCTTCTCAAACCCCATTTGGAATCCCAGAGCCCTAGATCCACTCCATGGTTTTGCCAGCCCTCTATCAAATCATCCCTGGTGCAGCACGTTCTTATCCCCTCAATTCTTAAATGCCCATTTTCCCTCTTATCCCTAAAACTCTCATGCCAGATATGTGTTGATTAGGCCTTTCTACATATGGACACAAAACAGTCCCTGCCCCCTGCCATTTCTCCCTTCTCTTCATTTGGCAAAAAACACATGATAAAGCTCTTCCACTTCTTCCTCTTCCTTTTAAACTCATAGGAAAAACAACACAGGATCTGAGAGGAGGAGCCTCAGGAGGGGAGAGAAAATGGCAGGTTGCAGAAATCTAAATTTAAAGCAGTCTGATGAATTGGAGACTGATCTCTGCTTTTGAAAGCCAAATTTATTTTAAAAAATGAATAGTGATGTTTATGGTTTTGTGTCCCTGCTCCTAACACCTCTCTTGGTGGGTTTGGGGGTGTTGTTGTTGTTCTAATACCCACTTCCAGTTTTTGGTCAGACTGTTTTCTGACTTTTTTTTTTTTTTAAATGATGACAACAACTGGCACTTTAATCAGTTCCCTGCAAGGAACTTTGGGAGAGATGCATGGAGTAGCTTTACAGCCTGTCTTCATTTTCACATTGAGCTTCTAGATGGGAAGATGATGAAACTTCCTTCGCCCAAGAATCTTGGACGGCACCTAATCTTAGAAGGAGCTCCAGGCAAAAGATGCAGGTGTTTTGTCTACCTTGAAGCGGCAGCTTGTGCAACTGAGTAGAATCTGGACCTGCATTTTCCCCATGCAAGAGGCCAAGGGAGAAAATCCACTGGGAGTTACATCTTTCTTGTTTGTCTGAGAAGTTTGAGGCATCTGTACTTTTGGGGGCCTGCTTTTTCAGCAGCTGGAGGGAGCACAGGCTTCAACTATTATTTATGCTGATGGTGGTGGGGGTTGTTGGTTGGGCAGGTCTGAATCAGTTTTGGGAGACTTGACGGTGTGTTTTTCTGGTTGCCAAGGCTGCATGAAGTTCGGCTAGGGAGTTTATGAAGGAGCCTAGCCCTTTCCTGATCACGTGAAAGTGGAAGATGGGAATCTCTTTCTTCAGTGGTTTTTCAGCCTCGCTCTTGTGAACTCAGGCCTTGCAAGGATGTTCCACAGTTTGACTGACACTCGGTGGTGTTAACCGAATTGCAGCAGCTGAAGAAGGCCTGCTTACCTTTAAAAAACCCTGCTGCTAATTCCTCAATGCTTGGGGCTCGATGGGACCTATGAAGTGTGTGCCATGCAGGGTTTGAAAACCTTCTTGATGTTCTCTTTAAGCTGAAAAAAGCACCTCAATGTCCCTCGAAGTTCCAGTTTTATACACATGCACACATACATACACACACACACACACATGAAAATTTTAATGATGATGGTGTTCGAAAACGGGACTCTTGGTCTCTCTCATGCTGTTTGGAGCTGATTAAAGTTCCGCAGAAGCTTTAATGAGATCGTGTAGCATTTCAAGGTGTGTTGTGATGTTGAAAAAAAGAAAAGAAAATCATGCTCCTTTTTGCTTTTTGCTGTACTTCATTTTGCTGTATTAATTTAGTTTATTATATAGATAAATCTTCTGCCAACTATTGTACTTAATGTATTTTCTCCTTGTAATAATTGGGATCGGTGGTGTGGATGGGGGGGGGGGGGGAATTGAAGAATTATCAATCACTGAGGAAAGAGCATTTGACCCTGGAAAATATCCCTTCTGTTAGCCACAAAGAGTAAAGGAAACGTGGGTGGTTTCCCTGTTTTTACTAACCAAGGAAGCATCTGAGGAATTGTGTATTTGAAATGGTCAGCTGGCTGTAGCCCCTCCCACCTTGCAGTGTGTGATATCATTAGTCTGCAACAGCCCTGGTGTAGGAGAAAGCTCCATAGTGTACAACACACAATAAGTTATGGCAGGGGGGCGGTGACTGTGGCAGCCACTGGACCGGAATGATGTGATATCAGGCTTGCTTGACTGGAAAATGGGCAGTTGGGTGGGCTAGTTCTCTGAGATCAGGGTTTGCCCCTTAATTTCTGGTTGTTGCTATTGCCATCTTGTTGGTAGAGATGAGTGTCTGGATGATACTTGCTGCTGCTATCAGCTATGCCATTGGGTGTATTCCACCACTGAAACTGAGCCATCGAGTATATTCCACCCTTTGTGTCTAATCTGAGACTTCAGCTGTCTTATCAGTATTACGGACTAGTTAGGTGGCATTGTCCGATGAAAGTTGCAGTGCAAATACTGTGACGTCTAGCTCAGTGATACTGGAACAAATTTTCTCAAATAGGAAAAGCGGACCCAATGGAGAATGAACTAGCACATTGTCATATCCCTCAATTTTACAGGTGGGCTTTTTCTCCAGCCAGATGCTAGATCAGTTTGGCTTAAAAAGCATTTTTTTTAAGCTTTTCAGTGCCTGGGTGATACACAAACAATCTCGTGCAGAGTAAAATGACTCCAATTCTGATTCTTCTTTGGGCTTCCCACACATTTTAAAATGGGTACAATTTTCAGAGCTATTCTACATGCAAAGGAATTGAATGAAAGTGCCCTTCCTCCCCTTTCTTCCTTTTTTTTTTTTTTTTTGCATACTACAAGGAAAAGGTAATGCTGAATTGCATTTGTCTTTTGTTTCCCACAGCTGTAAATAACAGTTTTCTATTTTACTTTTTTGTGGTAACTATATGGAGATGAATATTTTAACTAGATAAGTTATATGAAAGGAAGAAAATTGTGTCTCAATAAAAGCCAAACACTGGACATTTGTGTCTGTCTGTTCTGCGTTGTTTGTTGAGGTGTATGCTTTGCTTGCTGGGACTTGGGAGTCCAACAACATGTGGAAGGCCACAGATCACCCATGCTTGCCACAAGGCAATAATTTCCAAATGTGTCCACAGGGCCATTGTAAATGCCATGAAAGTATGGCAGGTGGACTACTAAGAATAAATGAAATAACTCAAGGATTCTGTGAGTTCAAGATCACAACCTGCATATGTGTCTTGGTTGTGGCATGTGACAATTCTATCGTGTCTACATGTAAAGCAGAGCTTTCCAAACGGTGTCCACATTAGTGTGTCGTATGAACACTCTCTGCACTCCTCCTGGAGCTGGAAAGGGGTTAATTTAACCTCTGGTTTGCTAGTAAAACTGAATTGCTGTGTTGTGAAATGATGGATGTCTAAAAAGTGTCACCAACATGAAAAGTTTGGAAAGCTCTGGTATAAAGTGTGTGACTTGGTTTTAGGAGACACTGTCTATGACCAAGTAATGGCACATGAATGTCACTTATACCTCAGTTGCTTACTGACACTTGATATTTGTACGTTTAAGACTCATATTGCTGTTGGGGTTGTAATATGTTTTGAACTTTTTTTATATTGTGTTTTAATGTTGCAACTTGCCCTGGGACCTTGGGATGAAGAGTGCGCAACTAATAACAATAACATTAATGATAAATGCTCAGGTGGTTGGGGCGTGGTGCTGATCATGCCAAGGTCGCAGGTTCGATCCCCACATGGGCTACCAGCATATTTCTTCATTGCAAGGGGTTGGACTAGATTAGTTCAGGCTGTGCGGGGACACTCTATACTTTTTCTAGCTCTATAACGAAACGGGCACCGTGTTTCAAGAGACGCGGGAGGAGCCAAGGGAGGCCGGCCTCATCTCACAGGGCCGGGAGATGCCTTTGAAGGCGGCGCTGCGCATGCTCTGCCATTGTTGACATCCGGGTTCTTTCCCTCTGCTCAGTGCGTGTGGCTGCGTGTTTGCGGCTATCGCTGCGGAGAACGGGGCGTGCGGGGGGCGTCGCCACGCGCTCGGCCATGTCTCACGGGCACAGTCACGGCGGGGGCAGCTGTTGCCATAGCGACGACCACGAAGAGCCTCCCGAGCGGCGCGGCCAGGCCTGGGGCCTTTACCTGCGCATCGACCGCGAGCGCCTGGAGTGCCTGAACGAGCGGAGGGAAGGCAGCGGGGCTCTTGTCTTCCGCGCCTGGGAAGACCGCGGGGACCGCCAGAAGGTCTGCCCTCCTTTTTTTGTTTCTCGCCTCCCGGAGGGGTTGGGGGGGAGGAGCTTGTGGCCGTTTCGGTGCTGCTGAGCTGCAGCTCCTACCAGGCCTCGTCATGAGCTGTGCCAGGGAGTTGTAGCTCGACAACACCTGGAGGGCGTTGGTGCAATGCTCCAGCACAGGTTGCTACACTAGACCCCATGTTGCTGAAGTACAACTCTTGACATCCTTGCATGGGTGCAGCCAGGATTTATTTTTGGGGGAGGGGCAGGCTTTAGGTTAGGGGGTCAGAATCGAGTTGTCTTTGACGCAATTGTTCAGTTAGTTAAGAATTTTTCATTTATTTACTTGATTGGGGGCACCTGCTGCTCCCCCTGGCTGCACCCATGCATCCCTATCATTGGCCATCTGGCTGAGTCTGATGAGAGTTGGAGTCCAGCAACACCTGGAGGGCCACAGGCCTCCCCATTCCTGGCGTAGATAACGACCCAGCGAAGGTGCTGGTTATGGGGAGGGGCAGAGGGAGGGTCAAGGGTGTGTGTCAAACGCCCAGGCACTAACCCTCCCATTCAGTATGATTGGATTCGTGTGGTAACTGCGCAGAAAGGTATTTTTCCATGTACAAATTCTAACTCAGTTATGAAGTGGAAACTTTTAAAAAATCCTAGGCATTTTCCAGAGAGGTAACAGTGTTTATTCTGTTGCAGTAGAAACAAGGCTTATCTATATAAGATATCTGTAAGCTGCCTCTTAGGTAAGCTATCTGAAGGTGGCTTCTTAACAGTATAAATTGAAAACCGGCATGCTTAGAAAACAAAAACTAGAGTTTTATCCAGAAAACATATGGGGAAAAGTTGCAGCACTCAGGACTTTCTAGTTTAGAGAACAGGCGAGTGTGAGATGACATGATAGAAGTTTATAAAATTATGCATGTCATTCAGGAAGTGGATAGGGGGGGAAACCATTTTCTTTTCTCAAAGCATTAGAACTCACGGACACCGAGTGAAGTTGAATGTTGGAAGATTCAGGACAAATAAAGTACTTTTTCATGCAGCACATAGTTAATCTCCAGAACTCGCTCCCACAGGAGGTGGTGATGGCCACCAACTTGGATGGCTTTAAAAGAGGATGGGACAAATTTATGGAGATAAGGCTATCAGTGGCTACTAGCCATGATGGCTATGCTCTGCCTCCATGGTGATACTTCTGTATACAGTGGTACCCCAGGTTACATACGCTTCAGGTTACATACGCTTCAGGTTACAGACTCCGCTAACCCAGAAATAGTGCTTCAGGTTAAGAACTTTGCTTCAGGATGAGAACAGAAATCGTGCTCCGGCGGTGCAGCGGCAGCAGGAGGCCCCATTAGCTAAAGTGGTGCTTCAGGTTAAGAACAGTTTCAGGTTAAGTACAGACCTCCGGAACGAATTATGTACTTAGCCCGAGGTACCACTGTACCAGTTTCTGGAAACTGCAGGAAGGGAGAGTGCTTTTGTTCTCGGGTCCTACTTGTGGGTTTCCCACAGGCATCTGGTTCTCTACTGTGAGAACAGGATGCTGAACTACATGGGTTATTGGCCTGATCCAGCAGCTCTTCTTATGAGGGCTCACAAATTTAATATGGCAAATAAGATTGATGGGAGTCTGCATGCCTACTATGAAAGTTAACTCCATCAATATAAATACAGTGGTACCTCGGGTTAAGTACTTAATTCGTTCTGGAGGTCCGTTCTTAACCTGAAACTGTTCTTAATCTGAAGCACCACTTTAGCTAATGGGGCCTCCTGCTGCCGCCGCACCGCCGGAGCACGATTTCTGTTCTCATCCTGAAGCAAAGTTCTTCACCCGAGGTACTATTTCTGGTTTAGCAGAGTCTGTAACCTGAAGCGTATGTAACCTGAAGCGTATGTAACCCGAGGTACCACTGTATAAATTACTTCAGAAGGCATACAGTATATTTAGGATGGGAACAGTAATGTGAAGCATGATGCCATTTTCCCATTAGAACCTTAACGTATGAGACAAAGTGTTGAGGATGTCCAGGGTACTTTTTAGGTCAGAGAGAGATAAGACAGTCCTACTTTTAGAAGCAAAAACTTACTGGTTTCCAGTACTGTCTGTCAATGTACATAATACATTGACTGTGAAGGGACAGGTCTTGTTACACCACCTGGTCCAGTCAGTTTGTGTATTGACTGGAAAGGGTCAGAGAGGTGGCTGTGCCATCTGGCACTATTGCTTATGTCTCCTGATAGATTCCCAGTGTACACTATGTTATAGGACTGTTTTATAGGTAGTTAAGTTGTACTTGCCTGTATTGGATTTAAAGTGCAAAGAGGTTTGAAAGAAGACAGACTTGGATTTGTATGTGTTTACCTAGATGTCCAGAATTCTGTGCCTAGAAAATTACTGCATTCTGCAACTGAGATGAATTAAGGCAAATTATATATTTTCTGTCTGTGCACTTAAAATTCAGGTTTTGAAGTCACATTGAATTATCTGGACAAGAATAGTATGGGCATAGAGAACAGGGTTAGACTGACAGCAGGTGTGGTCTGTGAGTCACAGCCCATTAGTTCTGGGAGGCATAATAGATGGCCTCTCCCCCAGGCTTGGAAATAGCCACCTGCCTAGGGTGGATCATTATTGCTTCCAGGCAATCCAAGAGGATGGTCTTGCAGAGTGGAAGCAGATTCCTCCTCAATTTTTCAAGGAGAAAACGAATAAGTAGCATAACTTATTTGCTGAAATATGTGGGCTGAGGTAACATATGTACATTTAATTGCAAGGCTTTCTTTCAGTTTATGTTGCTACTGCCCGGCCTGCATGCATCCAGACTTTTCTTCTTAGCTGTGATGGCTAGGAACTTGTTCTTTAAAAATTACAACCCAAAAGTAGCCTCTGGTGTTCTCAAGGTGCCATGCAGGACAACATTTTTATTCACTGGATATAAATTTCCTTATATTAAATGGAGTTTTATGTTTCTTCTAGTTTGTAGAAAGCGATGATGATGAAGAGCTTTTGTTTAATATTCCGTAAGTACCTATTTTGCATGAGTGCATGATTTATTGACATTCACGTCTCTCCATGTTCAGTGCTGTTTTTTCCTCACTCTTGAAATGTAACTTGAAATGCAGAGCATTTGGGTGGCAGTCAAGCTGTAAGAGGTAATTTTGGAAGATGGCTACTATAATTTTATTTTTGTTTCTACCTGATTTTCAGGAAAGACTGACTCTCAAAGCAGGTTGCAATTAAAAATCCACAAAAAGAGTGATGTGTTAGGGATATGTGAAGTGTTTATGGCACTCTCCAGCAGCTGATGCCATAATAGAAATTTCAGAGGGGGGTGCAGAAGGAGCTGTGGGTAGACTGGGCGGCAGTAGAAGAAGAAGAAGAGTTTGGATTTGATATCCCGCCTTTCACTCCCTTTAAGGAGTCTCAAAGCGGCTAACATTCTCCTTTCCCTTCCTCCCCCACAACAAACACTCTGTGAGGTGAGTGGGGCTGAGAGACTTCAAAGAAGTGTGACTAGCCCAAGGTCACCCAGCAGCTGCATGTGGAGGAGCGGAGACGCGAACCCGGTTCCCCAGATTACGAGACTACCGCTCTTAACCACTACACCACACTGGCTCTCCAGTATGACTGGTGGTAAAGATGGCAACCCACAGCAACAGTCTTTCCAATGTTCTGAAGAGTCATCAGACAATGTTGAAGGTGTGACATTTTTACAGCAAGATTTTAATCATATGAGTACAGATTATGTTACACTTTAGTACACCACCTAGGAATCTTCTGGATTGTTAAAAAATGCTTTAAATCTACTGTACTTGGAAAACCAGCAATCTGTCTCTTGTTGCAGTTTTACCGGCAATGTGAAACTAAAAGGGATAATTGTGATGGGAGACAATGATGACACACACCCATCAGAAATGAGACTGTAAGTGGGGCTGAAGGGGAAATATTTTGTGGGGGAATTGTTGTGCTGTGCAAATGCCTAATCCTACCAAGACAATAACTGAGTGGTTATTCTTTTTTTTTTTTTTTTTTTTTTTTTTTGCTTTAGCTCTTCTATTATTCTAGTCAATACTGGCCATTGTGTAACTTGCAGTAAACGGTTAAGTACAGTAAATTTGAAATTGCCCATACTCAAATTCTGTGCCCGAAGAACTGTCTTTCTTTACTCTCATAACTTCCAGGTCATCATTTAGCAATGACATCAGAAGCTATAATTGGCAGAATTTGTCAAGATCTGGCTTCTATACTAACACGTGCTCCTCCCTTGCTTTCCTGCCACTGCTGAATGGTCCCTGTGCCCCAGTCCTACGTAGGAGAAAGTAGGAGAGTGCCTCCCATTCTTCAGCTCCTTCTTTCCTCAGGTGTCTGCTTTGTCCCATTTCCTTCTAACCATCTTGCCACTTGGCAAGCCTTCCTTCCACTCCCACCTCACCTTGGTAGCACATAGTGTACTTAAGGTACTCTTCGCACCTTTGTCGCCTCTGAACAAAATACAGGATGCTAGTTCTTAGGTGGAGCCCATAAAAATAGGGCCATACAAATAAAAGCTTATGATATGACCTGTGGGACCCCCTAGAAATCATACATAGATCCCTCACATTCATCAGGAAGAATGCACATTTTAACACTCCTGTGTGCAACTGTGAAGACTGAAACTGTAGAATCATGAGAGCCATCTTTAGTGCTGCAGTGGAATATTGCTGCTTTGGCTGTGTGCTCTGGGCAAATTGGCATTTGGCTTTGCTGTCATGGCATTTGCAGGTTGGTGCCCTTAGCAGTTGGGTGCAGGAGCTTCGCAGGTAGCTTGCTGTTCTGTCATCTGTGGTGGTTTGAGGGCAGAGTCGCAAAGGAACAGGGAGCTGGTGAATTGGGGATGTGACTGAAGATTCTTAAATTGCTAACTTTTATTAAATCAATATTTCCCCTAGGTAGCAATGTTGGTACTACTGATCTACCAGCCCAGTTACTCAGAGATCCATGAGTTGTAGTTCCTTTCATTTTCAACAGGAGGAGCAGTTTCCTTTTCTAAGTAGTACATTAGGGCAGTACTGTAGTCTTCCAACTACTATTTCACACCTGGGACTCACCTTCAACTCAAGTATGCATTTGGGGACGTATCTCTTAATTTTTTTTACTACATACAGGTAACTCACATCTATGCTTATTTTAATTACACTATCATAGCTTTGTGTGAGTGGGTAAGGGAAATGATTAAGTAAATGGAGAGTGGAGGAAACCCACTCTCCATTTATTTATTCCCCTCACCTGTGCAAAGCTGCAATTGCGGGCTTACCATGCTTTGGGTAAGCAGTGCAAGGGCCCTGGAAGCATCCCAGAGCCCTTGAACCACATTCCCAGAGCCAGATAAGTGAGGCACTAGGCTTTGGGAATGAGGCATAAGGGCTCTGGCAGGGTCCTAGAGTCCTCCCACCTCCTTCCCAAAGGTGGGCAAGTAGCGCTGGACCTTGCAGGGGGGCTGACTCTGGGGGTTCATGACTTAATTTATCTTTGTGTATATGCATGGACCCCTGGAACCTAGCTCTGATATAAGATGAAAGTTACCTGTACTTTCAGGGTAGTATTTCGGCTGTTGTGACCTACCTTAGATCAATCTGTGACCCAGCAGTGGATCCCAACCGACCAGTGGAATGGAGCAGGGTAACCATTGTAGTGCCCTCCAGATGTTGGCAAACTACAGTTTCCATCATACCTGATTTTTGGCCATGCTGGTTGTGGCTAATGGGAGTTGTAGCTCAAAAACATATGCGGCTCCAAAACACAATATTGGGCTGCCTTTGCAATAGATAGACTTAGAGCATGTCAATCAATCAATCAATCAATCTTTGTTCCGGTCCAGAGACCCAACAAATCATTACAAATCAATACACAATTCATACTTAGAGCATGTCTTAAGCCAGCCTTCTCCAACCTGGTTCCTTCCTGGTGGTGGTGGGTTACAGATCTTGCCCCCCTGACCTTTGGCCGTGGTGCATGGGAATGATGGCCATAGCAGTCCCAAACAGTTGGAGGGCACCAGGATGTGAAAAATAACTTGTTTTTGTCTTCTGATTTCTCCGTTTGTGTGGTGCTTCTAGCAGCTGGGCTATGTTTCGCAGTACAAAGCCAAATTACTACAGTGGTTGGGATATGTAAGCAAACTTTGAATTTGTGCAGGATGACCTTTGCTGTTGTCTTGTATTTATTTCAGCTTTAAGAACATTCCTCACATGTCTTTTGGTGATACTGCCAGAGAACCAGATCAGATGTTCAGCCTGAATCGTGACGTTACTGGAGAACTGGAATATCCTACAAAGTGAGTCATTGCTCAGCTCTCACAGGGGATGTGCAGAACTCCCTTGTTTTGAAACTGGAAACAAATATTCAACCTGTGCCTCAGCACCATCTCTCTGATAGTTCTCCATGTACCAGATGTCACAACCTTCTCCTTTGAACTATAATTTGTCGTGTTCTTGAGCATAAGGAGCCATGGCAGTTAAATTGGTTAATATTTCTACAGTACAGACATGTTTGGTGTAAGAAACGGAACATAAAGAGAAGGGCAACTGTCTTATTTCCAGACTGATTCTTAATTATATTTTATTTTCTGGTATAGCTCACAAACAGCATTTTTGCCACTGCTGTTTTATGTGGTATGGTGCTTAATTGCTGCTCCTGAAGCGCATGTGTTGGGTGGGAACTAAGCACCATAGCTGGATACATGCAAATTAATAAAGAAGACAAAGAAGGGAAGTTAACTTGATACCTAGACTGTAGAGAAGCTTTTTCCTTACCCAGCTTCTTCTTGAGCTTTTTTCTGCAATTGAGGTTTAGAGAGTCTTTTGTGGCTGGAGAAGACTTGAAATGTAGCAAAAGCTATCCATCATGGGGTTTTGGCCTCCTGTTTGTGTGACACCCATTAACTGCCATCATTTGCTCCCATTTCCTTTTGTGATATTATAATTAGTTATTATTGATGTGATGTTTTGTCATTACAACAGAACAAAGGTGATATGTACCATTTTCTGGAATAAAAAACCACAGGAAATTTAAGGGTGTGGAAAGTTGCAGCCCTGGTTTTGAAGTAATTCAATTTCTGAATTAACTTCCCAAGGTGACATGATCCCCCATGTGCCCCAGAAGAGGAAAGGCAGGAAGAAGAATGTAGTAGGTTGGTTGTATTGCTGAACAGACAAAACTGGAATTTCAGAGAGTTAGAAGCCCTCTAAATGGGGGGGGGGGGTACTATGAGGCATAAATAGGCACAACGGTCTCTAAATGTGATCAGTAGTGTAGTCACTGAAAAATCCCAAAAATCAAGAAGTGAATTGAGTGGCTTTAAGGGGCAGCATCTGATAGAGGAGTATTTCAGTAAGGGATCAGGCATTGGTAGGTCTCTCCCAGAAAAGAAAGATAGCACCAGTGACAAGTGTGCCCTGATTGGTTTGCTGAAACAGCCAAAAATGCTCTAACTGCTGCTGCAATCCAGGAAGTTAAGGTGATCCCTTTCTCCCTTCAGGCTTTGTCAGTTCCTGAGCTTGTGTCTCGGTCTGGAGTTGGTAGAGACAGTGACCCCCAAAACTGTTTTTCTATCCCTATGTGATTATTATTACCCCAGAGACCAGAATGCAATCTCTTGCGTGTCTGTAATGAGAATTGTATATTCAGAACACCAAATTTCTGTTTTGTTTCAGAATTGCTCGCTTCTCAAATGTTTATCATCTGTCCATCCACATCTCCAAGAATTTTGGTGCTGAGACAACGAAGATCTTTTACATAGGCCTGAGGGGAGAATGGACAGAGGTAAGGGGCCAAGATAACAATTGAAAAAAATGTGCAGTTATGAGGAAAGAGGGCCATGCAGAGCTTCTTAAATTTGTATAAATTATCAATAGAGATAGAAAAACAAGACAGCCCTAGCCCACGTGCTTCTAGATCAGTACACAATAAAAAAGGAAAAAGAGATGTGGGGTGGGGGGGGGCAGGGAAGGGAAGGGAAGGGAAGGGAAGCAAAGACAGATCTTGTGCCAGCAGGAAGGCCACCAAGGATACCGTTACTTATTTATAAAATTTCTATACCGTCCTTCATCACTGGAGAGTTTATAATAGCAGGAGACAAGTCAAATTACGTACAATTCTGTATGTAATTCTGTCTGGGCAGAGGCTCCAGGGTGGGTGCAAAATCAATGTGACAACCTTGGATGTTGTATATTTAAGTGACTCCTAGCTGTCGTCTGCTGTTGTTAGTGGCTAGTGGAAAAGAGCATGTGAAAGTCTGTGCTTAAGGTACATCCATAGTAAAACATTAACAAAGTTTAAATGCAACTATTGCATTCTAGTAGGTGCCCACCCCTTATGGTTCTTAGTGCTATTTGCTGTGGTAATGATGAGGAGTATGACGTATACCCAAGCCATGCAGATGAGTCCACAAAAGCTGCTATCCCGTTGAGCTTGCTTGACTTCCTGAAGGTTACTTGTTACTTTTAGCACGTTGTATAAGGGAGCCACCCTTCTGTAAAAAAAAAAAAAAAAAAAAAAAAGCAGCTTTCCTGCCTTGTCACATCTTGATGCATCTTATGTCTCACAGATGACTCAGTGAGTGGCTGTTTGCAGACATGCCACTTTTATATACCTGCCACTTGATTGCTACAAATCTGGCCCCAGGCTCTCTGTGCAGGATGTGTTTCAGTTATGTGGAAGATCTCTCCTAGGATCTAAAGCAGAGATTCCTTAGATGGGCAGCCTGTCTTCAATCCCACCTGCTGCTCCAAATTGGGGTATGATTGTAAACAAAGCAGTTATAGCTGTTTTGCTGGTTTTCCCTAGTGCAGAGCTCTGCCAGGTTAAAGCAGCCGCTGACTTGTCTTGACAATCCTGCCATTTTTCACTGCACACAGCATACCTGAGTGATAAGGCATGCTAGACTTTTAGGGGACAAGACATGAAAAGAGACATCACTGCATCCCCAATGAGGTAGATTAGCATCATCTTAAAACTCATCAAAGCACGCACAGGTTACTCAAGGAATCTTTGCGTAGTGAGTATTCTAGGGAAAATGTATGGTGGAAGAGAAGGTCCTGCTAAATGGAAATGGTATCAAAGGACTGCTCTGGCTTTCACCAATTCTCAACTTTACTGTGTTGCATCTTAGGAAGTCTTTTGTCTTTCCTGTACAGCCTCATCGACATGAAGTGACCATCTGCAACTACGAAGCAGCAGCAAACCCAGCTGACCACAAAATTGATCAGTTCACACCGGAGACGTACTTCATTTCCTAAGTGGTTTGTGCACCACCAGACTGCTGTGGAGGCTTCGAAGACTGTCAAACACTTGAGGCTATAAGGAGCATTGTAGCGTTCATTCTTTTGTGGGTGTGGGTGTGGCTGCTTTCGTAAAGCAGGGCACTAAATGCTGGCAATTAGGTACCAATTATTATACCATTGCTAAGGACAATCATGGCTTGAGATCTTACAAATATTGAAGGAGTAGGTTTTGGAAATATTGGCCTTTGCCTGCCTGTAACATGGTTGTCTCAACTATGTTGTATCTGTCAGGGCAGAAGTTGGTTTTTTTCAGTCAGTGATCTTCCTGTTCAGTTGCTGCTTCTGCTGGCGATACATAAAGGTGTGAGGCTGGTGGGAGACTTGGTCTGGGAGTGTTGTACCATCAGAGATTCTGTTCTGCCTCTTGAATGTACTTTATACAGGGGGATAAGTTATTGGTGTTCTAGATGAGCTCTTGGCTAATTTCAAAAGTTAATGTGACTTGTACATGGCAGTATTCATTTGGTTGTGCTCCAGACAGTGCACCAAAGTACTGCATGCTTCTCCATGAATATCATCCGGTAAGCTGCTTGCCAAAATGCAACTGTGCATTTAAAACCTGAAGAGGGATGTCTCTCTCCTGGGCTTAACTTTCTAACCAATGTGGCTTAATTTTTTCTAATAAACATGGCAAAGAACGTGTATGTCCCTTGCTTATATTGTTTTTTTTTACCCTCCAAGCAGGAAATCTGCCCTTAGTGCCTGACACAATTGACTGGTACAAAATAAATGTGGAGGAGTACAAAGGGCACAAGAAGAGCCCTGCTGGATCAGATTAAAGGCCTAGCTAGTCCAGTTTTTGGTTCTCACAGTGGCCAACCAGATGCCTCTCGGAAGTCCACAAGCAGGGCAAGGGGGAAAGAAAATAGTAGGGAAGGGTTGAGATTTATGGACTGCTGTCAGCATTAGAGTTTTGTTGACAACAGTAGATTTTTAAAAAATCTTTCCCCCCTGCAATGCAGGAATCTCAGCTAAAGCATCCATGACAGATGGCCATCCAACCTCTGCTTAAAAACCTCCCTATTATCACAACATTTATATTCCATCTTTCTTTCAAGGAGCTCGAGGTGGTGTATGTGGTTTTCCCTCTCTCCAGTAGGCTAGGCCAAGAGAAAATGTTTAGTTCAAGATCAGTGATCTTCATGGATGATTGGGAATTTGAACCCTGATCTCCTTAGTCCTCCTAATCCAACCTGCTAGTAGCCAGTTCTTAACTAAGGCTCAGCCTTAAACCCTTATAAAAGATTATTCCCCATTGAACAGCAGAACTAAAGAGCACGGTCCTGTGCATGTTTCCTGGCAAATGTCACTTTACATGTGCCAAAGTAATAAACCCTTTGTTGCTGCTGGGTATAAACAACAGCCAATCCAGCTTCCTGTACATTTTCAAAATATGTGTGCATTCAGTGTCCACTTTATAGGCTAAAGATGTCAGCCCTTTTCCTATTACACCTTAACATTTGATGAAGGGAGGGAAGAGGAATATTTGTTTCATTGGTAGTGGTGGTTGTGAGCAAGTCCATTTGTTGGCATCCATCTCAAGACAATGGAATGTGCCTCTGGGAGTAAAGTCAGACCATGGGATGCAGTGTGTATGAAGGTCCCGGGATGCCAAGACAACAAGAACTCCCTTTTGGTCTCACTGATGTGGTCCAACGGAAAGCAGAGCAGTACGTTTGGCACCAGCTTGGCTGCAGGAGATGCTGGAAGGGAAGGAAGTGTACAAGGCACTATCCAGCCTCCTTAGGGACTCCACTCTGGATTTGTGTAGGGTTTACTCCTTAGCCTTTTCTTCTCCCGAAGATATACCGCAAGGTAGCGGAGGTTTAGGATCAGTGTTTTCCTTCTAGATGGGCTACCTTCCCAGGTTAATGAACCCCATCTACCCATCACTTCCCTCTACTGTGCATGTAGAAACTGCCTTATTGTCCATTGGACCCACTTTTGGCCTCATCCGCTCAATCCACTGGAGCCTGTCTTCACATGCAGAGGAAGTCCCTAACTCAACAAGGGTTTGAGACCCATGGGCTACCCTCACCTGGTTTAGCCAGCCAGTGGAAGCTGTCCCCAGAGTGTGGCCACTGTCGCATGCTGACAGCTTCTAGCAGCTATGAGAGCTAAGTGCAGGGTGAGGACCAAAGGTGGACAAACTACCCCAGAGAGAACACATGTCCCCCACCTGAGGCACTACCCCTCCCTAAAATCCCATACTGATTAACACCCACCACCACCAATTAGCTTTTTTCATCTCAGCACATAGATGAAAATAAGTACGGTAATCTTGTTACTGTTGAACAATTGTGTCAGAAGTCCTTGCTGATTCCCCATCCCCTCTCCTCTCCTCCCTAATTGTTTAAACCAATTCATAAACCAAGAACTTATACACTGACCACTAATAATGAAACATGTTGTAAATATTTTTCCACATTTATTATGCTATTTTTGTGATCTACAAATGACATGAGAAAACTTGGTATACTTGTTTGTATAACATTATTCTTGTTTATAAAACCCAATTAAAAGAAGAAGTCATTGCCGATCTACGGTTGTACCCGCAGATCTTAATCTATCTTTCGCGGGCATACCCATTGCTAATAGGTGTGGGATGTTAAATTCACAGGAAGGGATCGCCCTCTAACCTGGTATGCTCAGTATGGTCACCTGATCAGACTTTCAAAATCAAGTCAGGCAAAATTTATCCTGCTAACTCGATACAGTTAGCAGGCACGTGCTACCATTAAGTACAGTATGTGTGACGTTATTATGACTAACGGCTGATACCAAGAGCGCAAAAATAATTAGCAACGCCAACGCTGCTGTTCACCATAATAATTATGAATTGGCCATGGCATCAAATGCTATAATCTCCATTACCAAGACCCACAAAAAAAAGCTGCTATTTCAAATACAGTGGTACCTCGGGTTAAGTACTTAATTCATTCCGGAGGTCCGTTCTTAACCTGAAACTGTTCTTAACCTGAAGCACCACTTTGGCTAATGGGGCCTCCTGCTGCTGCCGCGCCGCCGGAGCACAATTTCTGTTCTCATCCTGAAGCAAAGTTCTTAACCCGAGGTACTATTTCTGGGTTAGCATAGTCTGTTACCTGAAGCGTATGTAACCCGAGGTACCACTGTAATAACAGCAAAAAGCCATATGAAAATCCTGAGCCATTTAATTTATGACACCGGCACCAAGAACCCCGCGGGTCGTTAATTCCGCCAACCAAGATGGCTGCGCCCCTCGAGGCTCCTCTTCCGGACTCCGTTCTTTCCAGCGGGATAGAGCGGCGCGCGACACTTCCGGCGGGGCCGAAGCTAGGGCGGACCCGCCCACCTCGCGCGCGCTGGCGGCGGCGGCGGAAGTTCCGGAGCCGTCTGGTGAGCTCGAGAACTGACTGAATCCTCTTCAGTTGGAAGCCGGGTAGAAAGAGACAAGAGGAAAGAGGTGAGGGGGGAGGGGAGCAATTAGAATCGGGACCGTTCTCGAGGGGAGGGTCTCTTCGCGGAGGGGGGCTTCTGTATGGGGAGAGAGAGGAGGAGGGTGGGCCGGTCTCTGCGTGAGCGGCGGACTGTTGGTAGAAGTGGGGGGGGGGGGGCACGCGAAGGGGCCCAGGTCGGTGAGGTAAAGGGTTGGGGGAGAGCGCGGGTGGGAGCGGAGGGGGCGTGGGCTGGAGGGAGGCAGAGGGTGAGGCGGGCTGCAGGGAGGGTGTGGCCAGGAGGTGACACTCGCGAGGAGGGAAAGGAAGCTGAGAAAGTGGAAGAGGGTTTGAGGTGCTGGATTTTTTTGGGGGGGGGTGTCCAGGGGTTACAGGTGGGAAGAGGTCAGTGATGGAGGGTTAGGAGCACGAGGAGGTGCTAGCATGGACCAGATACAGTACAATGGAAGAGATGAGAGAAAAATATGCACCTGCCAGGACTCCCTGTCATTCTGAGTGTGTGTGTGTGTGTGTGTGTGTGTGTGTGTGTGTGTTTTTAAAGGTGTCCTGGCAGGTGCATATTTTTTCTCATCTCTTCCCAGTTTACATTTACATTTGCCTTTGATGTACAGGAGCTGCCCACCTTTCTCTTCCTTGGCATGGGCTTATCCTAAGAGGACAGGGGATGAGGAGGGGGAATGAGTGTGGGCAGGAAGATGCAAGCGGTCGTGGGTAGAATGTGTGTGTGCAGATGAATGGGGGGCGGGGAATCTGGGTGGGACGCTTTCTGAAACGATAAGAACCAAAGCTGTGCCAAATCATAGGAGAGAAGTTAATTGCATGCTGCAGTATCTCATGCAAACTGTATTTTTATTGTGAGCAGTGACCTGAGTACCTTTAACTGCTTACAACCTTTGCATATATTGTAGGTACCCTTGCAAATAATAGCTGATATGCACTCAGTTTCTATCTTCTACCTTATTCCTAGAACAAAGGTGGACAACACATTCATTATTAAAAGCATATATTGTCTTTTTTCCATTGTATAATAATGTCCAAAGTGGATTGCAAGTATCATAATAAAACAGTATGAAATAATAATAAACTAAGCAGCATAAAAACGTAACTTTGATAACTAAAAGAATATGATTCACCTGAACTCAAAGGCTTGTTGAAACAAAATAGCCTTTACTACAATGTTGTATTGTGTAATAACTGTAGATTACATTGGAACTTTTGCCATCACACATCAATAGAAAATGGGTGTCTCTCATGGACTGGGTTCTTTAATATTTAAAGTGGGAGAGACACACACATACATTTGTTAGGAAGAAATAACTTTGTTAGTTGTAAGTTGACCACAAGTTTGAATGCCTTAAACCTTAGTTAACCTACAGACTGATCTAACCATGTTTCCTTGGCATTCCAAGATTGCCTAAGATTGCAGTCAGCATGCCAGAAGTTATAATTTGACTTACACAAAAACTCAGTTTGTGAAAAACACATCGAGTGATTTGTAAGTTAATTGATTCAGCAAGGCCAGAGTTTCCAGAGCAAGTTATAATGGAATCAAGCTGATGAGTTGTGGTTTTGGCTGAAGATGCACAGCACAGTGTTCTTCATTACAGTACACACAAGTCACATTGCTAGATCTGACTAGGAGCCCACTACTCATGCTGTCTTCAGCCAACTAAATGCTTCAAGATAGAGCATGAAAGCAAGAACCTTAGCCTTTTGCCTTTCCAATTATCTGATGCTCAGTTATACTCTCTTTAAAAATGGAGGCTTTGCTGAACTTTTGTGGCTAAAAGTTTCTGTTAATCTTGTCCTTCCATGCGTTTGTCTGATCCTTTTTAAATACCATCTCAGTTGGCCATCAATCACTACTTCTGGCAGTAGCAAATCCTATCAGTTTATTTCATGTTGTGTAAAGTACTCAGGTCCATTTGCAAAGGTTGAAAGCACCACAGCAATAAATAGAATGTGTGGGAAAGGTTTGAAGGGAAGAAGATTTATTCTTAGTACGTATAGTCCCTTTCCCCATACATCTCAGGCATGTAAAATGCTCCATATTGTAGCATGGAGGTTTGATAAACCATTTCCAGCTTGTTGGGCTATGTGTCCTATAAGAAATGAAGTATCTTTTTTTACTATAGCATAGGAATTGATATCAGGCAAAGAACAACATATTTGTGTGAAATAGTTCTTAAAGAGTTGGCTTCTCTTTCCAAGCAACCATCTACTTATGGCATCCTGTTCAGGAGGCACTAGGGAGAGACTTCTTTGAACCAGTAAACAACAATTACAAGTAGTTGTTAGGTCTTTTAGGTCTTCTAGAAAAAATTCCAGAAGCAGTGTCATAACACCTTTATTAGGGCCACCTCAAACACTACCAAGTAGTGAGCAACCTTTCAAATTGTTTGAAACTCACTCTTTTGTAGTGTTTTAGTTGGTCCTAATAAAAGTTTTATGCTACTGTTGCTTTTGGACTCACTCATGTCATGTATTTTGGGAGCATGTTGGGACTGATTTTGTTAGCAATGTACTTAGCTCTGAGAGTGCTGTTATTACTGAACAAGCATTATTATTAATATTGCATGACTTCTCTTTGTTACTAGAGAATGAGCAGAGAACACAAATGAAATTCCATTTGCCATTTGAATAGCTTGTTTCTCTTGCCCCATCACTCAGATATGGACAAGGAATGTTCATTTTCCCCAGTCCATTTTCCTAAAGAAGTGCTGGTCATAAGAGCATAGAATTGCCTTGCAGAAAGTCTCTTTAGTCTGGCTTTCTTTTCCAGCTGTGGCTAGCCAGATGCCTCTAAATGAAAATCATGAGCAGGGTATGATGAGAGCCATCCCCTGTTGTTTGTCCACAGCAGCTGATATTCTGTAGTATGCTACCTCTGAACATGGATATTCCAACTGTTCCAGGGTTATTGGCCAGTAGATTTATCCTCCTGAGAATTTGTTTAAACACTTAAAAAAAACCTTCAAAATTAGTGGTCAATATTTGGTAGTGCACTTTGTAAATTTAAGAGTTGCATGCCCAACGTAATCCTCTCCTATATCCTGAGCTTGCTGCTGCTTGACTTCATTGGGATCCTAAGTTCTGATAATATTCTGTTTCCCCTTACTCTGTCTTTTTCTACAATATCCCTTTTGAGGCAGAGCAACTGGTAACCTAGTATTCTAATAGTAGGTGCACCACAGTTTTCTATATATGTAATGGCTGTTTTATTTTCGGTCTCTTTCCTTGGGATTCTTCCATCCTGTCTGAAAATTGCTTTATCTTCTACTGCTACCTCATTGTTTCCTACATACAGCTCCATATAATTTATGAATAGGTGAAATAACACCATTCTCAATTCAGAACTGAGGGAGTTTAGTTTGCTTCCCACCATTGTGAAAACTGACAATTTATTTCTAATGTCTGTTTCCTGTTTTTTAACCAGAATGCTAAGGGTTTTTTTTCTTAGCAGCCCTTGATAAAAAGTTTTGTCAAAAGCTTTTGAGCTGGTCTTGTATTCTTGAATTTTCTGAAATCTTTTGACAAAATTATATGTCTGGCAGGTCTCATGTTTAATGCTCAAGGAATTTTCAAAAAATGGCTAGAACTATCCTTGAAAAAGCTGTGCTGAATCTTCCTCAGGATACTAATTCCTCAGCTGATTCTTCCTCTCTATATGTTTAACAATTCTAGCCCTTAATAAGGTTTTCTGTCAGTAGCAGAGACAGCAGTTAGCCTAATTAATCTGTAGTTTACTGGATCCCTTTAAAAAATGGTGTTACGCTGGCTGTGTTCCAATAAGGAAGCTGATTTCCATGATGCTGTAAGTGGTGAGTTCTCTTAAATTCAAGCAAAATTGTCATTGTTCTTGAAAACTACCTAGCTCATTCAGATTTAGCATGGTTTAGCATGAGGTTCTGTAAAATGTTTTCCCCTCTCCTCAGTCCTTATATATGACAGACTTTCACATCTGTTCCTCAACTAGGAATGAATGGGCCCTGCATGCAGGTATGCTTTCCTTTTTTTAAAAAAAGGAGGCAAGCCTAAGTACTGTATTGTGTAAAATGGGGGGGGGGGGTAATTAGATTACAGTACCAGTGTTAATTTCAAGATGAGTACCTTGTATAGAGGTGAAAATGTATGCAAGGTACTAAGATTCCAGTGTCTGATTTTAATTTTTTAATGCACAGATGACCAGATTTTCTATCTGACACATTTCTTTTACACTCCTTCATATAAATAAGGCCATGGTATGCATTTGGGGGAGGAAGGGATTATGATTTCTTAACAGTTAGGGATTGTATTTCTCATGGCTTTTTTCACATGAGCCAGGGTGCCTTGAATGAGGGAATCCTGCTATTTTCTGCACCAACCTTTTCAACAACTTGTGCTCATAGATCATATAAAGTAGCGATAGGAAATCTGTGACACTCTAGGTATTACTGGACTTCAAATCCCAACATACCTGATCTTTGGCACACTGGCTGGAGTTGATGTAAGTTGGAGTTAAACAACCTATGCTATGTGCATAGCAATTTAAATATTTTGGTCACCGCCCAACATAGAATTAGGCACCTTTAAGTTCTTTGCTTTTTGGTGGATTTATGTACACATGGCCCTTGCACAGGTTTGTGGCCCTGATCTTTGCCTTTATGGAATTCTAAGCTTGAATACTGTACTGTCTAGTCACTTTTTTTCGTAGGCTTTAAAATGATGGTATGGAATAAACAAGCTTGGTATGTCCTCATCTCACTCAATTTGTGGGCAGGTTACAGGACTTCCGGGGAGAGGAATGGCGGTTTGGCTGCCTCTCTGTTAACTCCTGCTTACAGAAGATAATTACGGTATGTAGTGATTGATAATAGACAGATAGTCTGACTATTAATCATTATGCAGATAAGGGTGATCTGGGAGTTGACCTCAAATGCTTTGATCGAGACTGTTTTTATATGCCTGGTGGCTTGGACGGGAGTTATAACGAGCTGGGAAACTGACGAGTTGCCATCGTGCCCAAACTCCACATAATCAATTTTCACAGGTAAGAAAGACCCACACCCTCTCTTTTTAAAACACTTCTGGTACAAGGAAAACTGTAACAAAAATTCCCTCCATCAGCTGGTGAAAATCTACAATCTGAAAATCTGTAAGTAACACCTTTCGTCATTAAGGAAAACAGAAAGGAAAATGGATTGTTGTCTAAGGCAGAGTGTCTACGGCAGAGCAAAATTCCAGATTTATGGTTGACAATAACGATTAAATGGACAAGGGGAACCTCTGTGTGAAAAATCTTTAACCCTTTTTCTCTTTTCTTGCCACTAAACAACTGAAAAAACTGAAAGTAAAGTGGCCGTTGCCAGCTGTGGGTTAGAAGTTAATATGAGATAAGACATGTTGCAGCTGTGATTTTAAGGTGGAAATATTAAGCTAGACTGAGTTGCTAATAATATCCAGAACATCAAAAACGTCCATTATGGTAAAGGCACTTTAGGATCTTCCAGTGACTGTTGGTGTAGTTCAACAGTTGATGACTGAATAGTTTCAAATGATCGGATCAGAGATTAATGGAGAAAATGGAGAAGGGGAATACTCAGAGGCTTCAGACTAAATTGATGAAAAGTTTAGAGGACTGGATCATGAAATAGTTAAGCAGATGGTGATGCTGAAGTGGAAATGACTTCCATGCCTTGATTTGGATGAGAAGGAGAAAATAAAAGTGAGGTTATAGGGAACCCGACAGAGGGCCTTCTCGGTAGTGGCGCCCGCCCTGTGGAACGCCCTCCCTTCAGATGTGAAGGAAATAAGCGGCTATCTTAAGTTTTTAATATTTAATGCTGTATTGTTTTTAACACTTGATTGGAAGCCGCCCAAAGTGGCTGGGGAAAATCAGCCAGATGGGCGAGGTATAAATTATTATTATTATTATTATTATTATTATTATTATTGAAAATTATCTGGATATGGTATTGATGAAGTTGAGGGGTGAAAAAAACTTTGAGAAAACTTCAGTCCTAGCCTTGCTTCAGTTCTAGTAGAGAGAAAGTATTCTGCATACAATCTGAAGTGAATTAAGAAAATGATGCTGCTAAAGTTATGGTATTCTCTGTGGAAAAAGACTGGAAAGAATGAAAATGGACATGGGCAGAAGAATTTACTATCACTCAATATGGAGTAATGGTGGTGGGAATTAATGGAGGTAATGGCAAAAGAAAAAAATATGGTTGACATTTATCAATAGCAATAACAATTAGAGAACCAATCTTGGACTTTTCATGAGAAAAAGAGGCACCTTGACATAAAAGAAATATTGTTTAACAGAAAGTGGAGAAGATGGATGTTAGCATGGACTGAATGTTTGAAATAATCCTTTTTTCCTTTTTTATGTAACCTGTGGGTGAAAAATCAGAAGTTTTCTTTTTGTATCTTTCTCTAATGTTTCTTCTTTTGTCTCCCCCCGCCCTTCTTTCTTCTTATTGTTCCTTTCTCTTTTTGTTTCTCTCTTTTGTTTTTCTTCTTTCTTTGGAGTCTTATGTCTCGTGCCTTTATTAAGGTCCAGAGATTGTATACTTATGGGAGTGGTAGATGGTGGATGGAGAACCCTGGGTGAGAGATAGGGAAATGTCGGTCTCCCAAGGTGCTTATTTGTCCTCTGTGGGTGGTAAGGGCTAAGAGTCTAATTACTTGATTTGTATTTTTTGTAGAAGCTATTTTATTGTATTTTGTAATAATAATAATAATTTCATTCAAGGAAAAAAATTGTGGGCAGGTTACTGTTCACGCATTCATGTGTGGAATGCAGTGGATCAGTCTGTGTCTGGACTCTTGGCAAATGGCCTTATCTGAACCATTCAACTTGATTGCACCAATAGCTCAATATGGCATTTTCAGTGGGGAGGTAAAAAGCTGATGGACCTATGAAAGATCAGCTTCATCCAGATAAGAAATAAGATGCAGGAAATACAGCAATGTGAAGAAGACTTGGTTCCTATGTATTGTTGATATCTAGCTTGGTGAGGCTGCTCAGCACTTGAATCAGGGTGTGAATGATTTGAGGGTCATCTGGTCCACCTTTCTCTCTCATCCTCCCTTCACAAAGATAACTGTGGACCCCTCTGCATACTGCCCTGTCCAGTCCACACCACACTGTGACATAATCAAATAACAGTTGTTTGATGAGGGGGGGAAACAAGCAGAGCCAGCTGCTTCATGTTATTCAAGCAACTGGTACCCTATTGCAATAGAGATGGAAGACCGCTTGAGCTGGACCTCTAAAGATTCTGTGCTTTAATAGCCAAAATCCTTCAAGTGGGATACATTTATTGTTATTATTATCATTATCATTATTATTATTAATTGAATTTATATCCCTCCCAGGGTGGCAAACAGATCTACAGTTTAAAAAACAAAACCCTTCTAAAACAGTTAAAACCTTCTAAGAGCAGTTACAGTTTAAGCATTCTAAAAGTTACAGTTAAAACCATTCATTCATTCCAGTGATCTCAGGGTTGCCAAGAGCAGTGTTCATGCCACCAAATGCCTGGGTAAACAAGGAGTGTTTTAGTATTCCTCCTGAAAATTAATAATGATGGAGACAGATGTACCTCACTAGGGAGAGCATTCCACAAACAGGGAACCACCACTAAATATGTCCTGCCATGGGCCAGTGTCTGCTGAGCTGCCATTGGGTGGGTGGGTGTGGGTGTTTGGTGTTGTTGATGGGGAACATCTCTGTAGTTTGTGTTACTTTCAGGGAAGCAAGGGATGGGCTCACAACAAAGACAAGGGAGCATGGGCTAAGAAACTGGAGTGTGGCTGATAAGTTCAGTAATTAGTGAATAATAACTCTTGTCCTGACATTTTGGAATTCTCATTCCCGCTTCCTTCCTAATCTTTTTCGGGCAAGTTTCTTTGCATAGCTACAGTCACAGGAGGCTAGAAACTTGGTGTTTATTTTAAATAGAAGATCAGATTCTGGATTGTATTCTTAGCCTCTGCTCTAAGCTTTTGTGGGTAACCATAGCATTCAACTTGCTGTTGCTTTCGGCTGTAACACTGATGTGGGCTTTTAGGTGATCTGGTGGCAATTGAGTTATACAGTGGTACCTCGGGTTAAGTACTTAATTAGTTCCGGAGGTCCATTCTTAACCTGAAACTGTTCATAACCTGAAGCACCACTTTAGCTAATGGGGCCTCCTGCTGCTGCTGCGCCACTGGAGCACGATTTCTGTTCTCATCCTGAAGCAAAGTTGTTAACTTGAAGCACTATTTCTGGGTTAGCGGAGTCTGTAACTTGAAGTGTATGTAACCTGAGGTACCACTGTAGTATGATGATTTGCACTGCGTGATTAGGTTAATAATAGGCTTCCAGATGTACTGGCAGTGTGGCAATGGCTTGATACCTTCCTGGCTTTTGTGGTCATAGTTACACCCAAGTGAGCAGCCATCGGGCATAGCTCTTGTTTTTCATGGTATTGGCTGCATCAGTACATCTCCAGTAGCAGCCGAGGCAGCACAGACTCTTGAATCTTTATGCCCCTGCACTGTTATCAGTGGTTATATAAATAGCCTTGTCCTTTACTGGTGGCATAGAAGTAACAAAAACTACTTTTAAACCTTCAGCTTTTTGGTTGCAGGAGGGGTTTGCTGGGATGAGAAATCCCAGGCTTAATATCAGGGTCTTTATGCTGCAGTTTTGTAAAAGCCACTGACTCCCACTCTGTCCTTAAGCTGTGCCTCCCAAGGCCTTTGGCAGGATGTTACAGGGAACCCTTATCAAACCATATCACTGAATATAACAGATAAGCAGCATTTGAAAAACAAGTCACGGTTGCTTTGAAAACCCTCAGAGTTGGGAAATACAGAGTGGGAGCTCAGCTACCATGTGGTAGCCAATTCTTAGCCTGTTCGAAATGTGTTCACACACACATATACATATTATTTTGTGCCTACGGTATATTCCTCTAGTTGCATCCTGGTTTTGAATTTTGCCTTTTATGAATGTAGCACTTCTTATTCTTATATTTCTACATTAAACGGGTTCATACTTAATTTGTGGGAAAGTACCTTGTGATTAAATACTAGGGGACAAACCCTCATGGTTGTTTCAGTATAGGATAGGATTTTGACTAGATAATCTGTTACAGACCTCAACTCTATAATTCATTGACGTGTGTCTACTAGAGGACAACTATAAAAGGGTACAGAAATGTTTTCAGAGGTATTAATAATCTGAATCCTCGCATGTGTCCTTCAGAGGAATGTTTGTAGGTCACATTTCAGGCAGCTCTTTGTGTTTCACGTTTTATATTAAATAATGCTCTAAAGAAGAGATCCATGGCCTGAGATAGGTTGGAGTTTAAAGTATTCAAGGCTTTTAAACGTTGTGTATATTAGTCTTTTTGCACCTGGCCTGTATGCAGCCTTCTTTTTGTTAGTTCATATCTACCGGAAACTTTCCCAGATGAACTTTTTAGCAAATGTAAAGTCTCCTTGGAAACCAGACTGGATTTTTGCTTTGCCTAGAGATGGAATATTCTCTTTGCCACTGTCAACTGCTGGAACTAGCTGATCCAGGTTTTCCAGGTGGATATTCCACCTTGAGAGCTAGTTGTTTGTGGCTTTTGGTCTTGGGTGCTGGTCTGAAGCCCACGGTTTCTGGGTTGCAACCTTTGCTCTGAAAATCTTGGTTTTCATTTTTAATCCAGGAGCAAGCTTCTAGCCCTTAGGCAGGACAGGGAAAGAGATGAAACCTGATGGGCTTCAGGACGGGAACTTGTACATCATGCACACATTTGAAGAGAGGCTTTCACACCCCTTTTGATTCTGTACCCTGCCTGGTTATAAAAGTGACCTAGCTCTTCGCATAGTTGTAAGGTCCAACAAGATTAAGCATTGCAGAGCGGCTCTTAAATTAAAAGTGCTATGCATATAATAAATGTGTGTGTGTTTCTCTATCTCTGTGTCTTTCAGGCGTGAGCTGTTGAAACCTCTATTGGTGTATGTGCGGTAACAACATGTCTGTCCCCCTCCTCGCCGATGCCGTGACCATTTCAGGGGCAGAGCGGGAGACTGCAGCGGTAAGGGCTTTCTCTGTTTCTCTCCTTGGCTTGCCATCTGTCGGGATCCAGAAAGATTAGGGGAATTAACTGGATTTCTTTCCTCCACCCCCCTCCTCTTGGTGCTGCTAATGTCAAGGGGCTGCCCTCCCTTTAACTCAGAAGCTGTTTGAGAGAAAGGGGTGGTGGGGGTGGTGGCAGAGGAATTGTGCAGAGAGAAACTTTGGTGAGGGGAGGGCTGCGGGAAGAGATCAACCTGGTTTCGTTCCTTTCCAGTAAACAGCACAATGTTGTTTGTGTAGGACCTGCGCAAAACACCACCGCTGCCTCTGGCAGGTAATTAGCCCAGCTGTATCAAATTGTGTTGGCCTCGATGCTACTACTCTTGCACTAACAAGGAAATAATAGCCAAGGCTTGCTTTCTACCACCCCCTTAATGCAAATGTGGGGCTGCTGTGGTCAGCCATCATGGCCAGGCGCTTCTGCAGAAATGACACTGACACCCACCAGGCTCCCAAGCTCCTATAATCCTCGCCCTTGTTGCTGGCTCTGCCTGCATTTGCACCATCAGATGTACCTTGCAGTTTTATTTCCTGCCTATCTGTGTGAACCATGCCCTCCCCTTCACAAAGATCTAAATTCTGCAAGGAGAACACATTACATAAATCAAACACATTTTGCCTAGATTGGCTTATTTGTATATAATTCTTTTTCAGTATTTGGTCTCCTCAGTGCTGTGAGAGTAGAGAGATGAGTGGTCTCCCGGGGCATGGCTGTGAGTGGTCAGGAGGCAAGGGGACACCGGAAGTGCTCCCTTCTGACCACTGGTTAGTTCTGCCAACCCCCAGAACACTTTTTTTTTAAAAAAAAGTTTGTTTTCTGCATTCCTGAGGACTAGTAACTGAGCTTTTCCGAACATATGTGCCCAACAGACAAAAGATGCTAAATTTTGCCACATTCTGGCCAACAGAAATTATTGCATTCTGGAATTCAGCAAATATTACTTTGTAAAGCCCATCTCCTTGTTCTATTATGCAAATGACTCTTGATTAATTTGCAGGTGTTATTGTGGCTCTGTTTCCTTTTTAAAGGACAGAGAAAAAGGCTGATGGGATTATGAAGATTTGGAGTAGGGTGTTAAATGTTTCAGAACTGTGGGAAGGAGTGAGATTAAATTCTCAAAGAGCCAACTCCCCTTTGCACCCAAGTTCCATGGGGGGGAGTGTTAAATCTGTGAAACAACCCTCGGATTGTCAAGAACTCTGTGTGATTGAGAGTTTCGCTGTAATGTGTCCTGATTGAGATGGGGTAGGCAGAGGTGTTTGTAGAATTTGTAGCCGTTTTGGTGAGGGTTAGACATAAGAGAGAAGAATGGATGTGTTAAATGAAAGATGGAACTAGGACAGTAATAGGTTTTCTGGCATAACCATTTGGAGCCACAGGAAGGGAAAGGAAACTGCACAATTTCCTCTCCCAAAGACCACAGTGATAATAGCTAGGAACTTGCTCTTCCACTAGAAATGAAAGCCGTGCTTTTCAGAGCTCGTAAGCAGCCAAACCATATATCAAGATCTGCAACAGAAGCAAAGCTTTACAATTCTCTAGCTTTCCATTGGGTAAATCCTGTGAAGACATTCATGAGAAGTTAGTTTGCACTAACCTCTCTGCAAGAGAGGTCTCTGGTGGTCTGACACGTGGGGAGTGGATGTGAATACTCGGGTCTAAATATTCGGAGTGTGCCTCCTCAGTTAACTTGGCTTGTGAACAGTCTTGGCTTGTGAACAGAGATTGAAGCTGCTCAGGAGACATGACTCTGAGGTAACTGATGGTGCGAACAGGCCTGTCTGCCCGCAAGTGGATCTGTCACTGCCAAAATACTGCTGGGTTTAGCAGTGTGGTAACCTGCTGCAGAGATGTAGCCATGTAGCTGGTTGATGGAAGCTTTTTAACCCTCTCACCTGGACTGGAATTGCTAACTTTCCTGACCTTTCTAATGAACAACTCTGTTTTTCTTCAAGAAGGCTGGAACTTGTGGTTGCCAACAGAAATGGGGAAGCAAAGCACATCCAGCTCTGCTAGCGGGTGTTTGGTTTCCTCTATCTGGGCTTCTGGTCAAGAATAACATTGATAACAGAGGGGTGCAAGAAGCTGTGCACCAGCATTTCTGTGTGAATTTTCGAAAGGCCAGATTCCGTTGCATGGAGAGCCTGCCTTTTAAATAGGACCTTTATATCACTGTGATTCTCCATGGTAAGATAAATTGCCTGTTCTTCAGCAAGAAATGCTGAATTCTTAAACCTGTATAATTTTTTGGAAATTTGTGCAATATTTCTTTATTATGCATAATTTACTGCACAACTTCTACTGTTTCCATTCTCAGCAAATAAATATACCGTATTTTTCCATGTATAAGACTAGGCTTTTCTCCCTAAAAATAATGTCAAAAATTAGGGTGGGTCTTATATACAGATACATCTCCCCCCCCCCCCCCATTTTCTTGAATATGAGTCCCCAAAAATAGGGGGCATCTTATACATGAGGGCATCTTACAGACGGAAAAATATGGTATTATGCAGAGGAATGCAGAGGAGTTACACAAGGCTCAGAAGCCTCAACCACTAGAAACCAGACTGGGCCACATCTATGGTTTTTGATACTTTGCCGATCATACCCACTTGGCCTCAAAGCCATAAAGGCTAGAAACCTCTTCTTTTTGAAAATGGAGATTCGCAGGAAGCCAGATATTGTGATCCTGCGAAAGCTTATACTTTCTTTGAGGTGAAATATTAAATGCTTGAAATAGGCAAGGTTTAGGAGAGGAGGTGGTAGCAGCCTGTCGGATTAATTCACAGAAAGCAATAACCTTGACCCAGAAGTTATTGGGGGTGGGGCATATTTTTTAAACAACATTTATATAATGGTTACTCAAACAAAAGACTTCTAAGTGGTTTACAAACAATCTATAATATTCATTTAAAAATACCAGCGAAAGCAAACATTTAAAAAGTTACATCAAAAAGTTTAAAATATAAAAGAAGATAAGTAAATTTAAAAAACACAAATTGCAACTACATGCCTGAGTAGGCTTGCTGAAATGAACAAATTTTTACCAGGCACTGAAAGTATTACAGTAGGTGCCTCCTACTGTAAGTGGGCAGGGAGTTCCAAAGTTCTGCCACACTAAGGGATGGATTTCTCACAAGTGTGGAATGCATGTTTTGTGACATTTGTAGAGTGCTGGTTCTGGAGATCTAAGCAGTCAAGTGAGCATGTATGGGGTGAGCTTATCACAGTGCCTAGGTTTAGGAATCCTGGATTATGGTTTAGGAATCCTAGGTTCCTAGATTCCTAGGTTTAGGAATCCTAGATGATGGGCCTCTCTGCATGGCTCAGCTTACGTCTTGTGTTTGCCTCTGTCTTCCAGGTGCAGATGGGCACATGATGTGTTAGCAGTCCCTTTTCAGTGACGTGGGGTGTGGTTGAGGCATCTTCTTTTATTACAGCTGGGGCACACACATGGTGATGTGTAGGCTCTTCGTTCCCAGCCTCTCCTCCTCACTTTAGGTTGGGTCCTTCCTGCTTTTCCCCTTTAGCATAATTCACTGCTGTGCTTTTTTTTTTTGCAACTAATTGGTCTCACAGGATGCTCCTGATGTGCTTTGGTAGCACTTTTGCACTTGTTGTGCTGCCTAATGTGTTATTTTCTGCTTGATTTCACAGGTCATTTTTTTACATGGGCTTGGAGACACAGGGTGAGTGTTTGGGTTGTGTTAGTAACTGAGGCAAGAAGGGAAGGGGGAAACCTTCTTTGTTCCAGCAGCCTGGACCCAAAAGAACTCCTGTTTCTAGTTGGGAAATGTTGAATGTTAATATTCTAGCCAGCATGAGCAGCGGCAGGATTGGAATGAGATGTTGAGACAAAAGCAATAGTTTACCAATCCAGAACACATTTTCACATAGGAAAATGCCTTATACCAAATCAGATTATTGGTCTATCTAGCTCAGTATGTCTACACAAGCCTTCTCCAACCTGGTGCCTTACAAAAACCTTGGACTACTGCTCCCATCAGCCCATTCCAGCATGGCCATTGGTCAGGGATGATGGACATTATGGTCCAAGACATCTGAAAGGCACCAGGCTGGGGAATGCTGGTCTGTGTGGACTGACTGCTGAGCTCTCCTGCTGGGATGCTGCACCAGGTGGAGGAGAACTTACCGACTTTACTGGATTGCAGTTACTCATACAGGGTATATAAATTTACTTGCGTCTTTATGCATAGCTTTGCATAAATGCTTCTAACCACAGTTGGCAGCTATGAAAATGTCCCACCATGGCTTTCCAGTAGAATGGGTTTTGGTGGGGGAGACAGGCAGTGGAAAATGCTTGCTTCTCCATTTTAGTTTGTCTGCTGTGCAGTGCAAGTTCTGATCTATGTTCTTTCTGCCTTCCCTACTTCAGGCACAGCTGGGCTGAGGCCCTGTCCTCCATCCGGCTTCCTTATGTGAAATACATCTGCCCTCATGCGTAAGTGTTGCCTCTGCCCTGGGTTACAATTAAGGCTTGCATATGTTTCAGGAAACAGGCCTCTGCTTGGGGTGTGTGTTCCCCTTATCAGTCTAGTTTCCTCCAGCCAGAAATAAGCTTCCCTTACAAGCTCAGAAAATACACTCACCATCCCCAGCCTAGTGCCCTTCAGTCATTCTGGACTGCAGCTCCCATTAGCCCCAGCCAGCACAATCTCATCATCCCTCACCAATGGCCATGGTAACTCTGGGCTAATGGGAACCAAAGTCCAACAATGGGGAGGAGGTGCGGAACACAGGTTCCCTTAAGGCCTGTGTGTGGTTTTAATCCTAGCCAAACTGGAAACATTCTCTTCACCCATGGAAACTAGTTTGCAGGCATTCTGACAGCTTTGCTCTCATGTAATTTGGAACCTTATAGGTTGAGAGGCAGGATAAGGTTGTTGCCTTATGTCATTTTTGTGAGCTTCTCTGGGCTTCTGGTTGGTTACTGTAGGGAGCAGTATGCTAGAGTAGGTAGCCCTTTGATCTGATCCAGCAGAGCTCCTCTTAGGCGCATCATTGCACCAGTGCCAGAGACTTCGCTTCCTTAAGCACAATACAATATATATTCCATTAGTGGAATTGGGCTGTGATGTTTTTCCTGCCTGCATCCACTTTTTCCTTTTTAAAATAGAAATATATGTATGTGCTAAGGCAGAATCTCAGCTGCATCCCAGTTCTCTTTCTTGTTGGATCACGCCAGCTCTGGCTGTCTCAAAGTGAGAATAGCACTTAACCTATAGCTTTTTAGGGGCCATGGCTTAAGTTTTTGCTGCCCGCTTAAGATTCTGCCCTTGCAAAAAAAAACAACCCCATCCCCACCAATCATTAATTAACCAATCATTGTATTATCCCTGATATTCTAATCTTTTTCAATCAATTTTTTTGAAGATTTTAAACTGTAAGATACTACAATCGCACGAACATCACAACAAAAAACAATAATTTGGTGTTAATGGTAAAACAGCTATATTAAATATTACAGATTGAGGTTAGTACATTAATATCATAGTGGTGACCCAATCTGAAAAATAGACATCAGACACGATGTTGACTTTTGACCAAACCAGTTGGGAGTTGAACACCTAGAGGTCAGTTAGTGCAAACTTCTTGACTGACCAACATTAACAGAAGCCACCATTTCTCCACGAGGATGTCAGCCTTAATCAGCTGATATTGTAATCTGAGGAACATAAGATGATCCTGCTGGATCAAGCCACTGACGCATCTGATCCAGCATCCTGGTCTCACAATGGCCAACCTGTTGTCTCTGGGGAGCCTGCAAGCAGGACCCAAACACAGAAGCACTCTCCCCTCCTGCACTTTCCAGCAACTGGTACTCAAAAACATTACTGCCTCTATGACAGTGGCTGGAAGGAGCTCAGTAGATCTTGCTAGCCAACCCAACACTCTGCCTGAACTCCCTAAGCTCCAGCTCCCTATAACATGCATGGATTATCCAGTGTCAGCCATTCAGGGTGTTGCACACCACCCAGCAGAGGTGCTTATTTCAAAAAGCCTTCAGTAAATTAGCCCAAGATCTTTGAGGCACAAAGCACACTGCCTCTCCACCTCAGCCCTTAGCACGAGTTTGCTTGCTTTGGACAAACATAGTATCTGCCAAGCACATACTAAGAGGGGCTCACAAATAATTTTGCCCTTGTTACAAAACTTGAGAGTCTGTTTGACCTGGTTTTCCCTTCACCAAGTCCCCACCCCCAGCAGCTCCCAGGTGGAACATGGACAGATAATCATACCCCACAACTGGACCATCGTGCCCCCCCCCCTTACACTGGGGAATCTTTAGGTTTGCCACAAAGAGCATGTTGACAAGCAAGGTGGGGATGCATCAGCTGGGGTGGGGCTAAAGTGGTGTGTCTGGGTGCCATACAAGATGATAAACAGGTATCAGTTTCCCTTCCTAGGCGCCTCTTTGAACCTGGACTTGCAGTGGTAATGGCAGGATGAGTAAAATAGGCTCCAAAAGAGCTGATTTCTGCCTTCACCTACATTCTTTTTGTCAAAACACTGGGAAGAGCCATGCAGTTCTGCCTTGAGCCTGCAGTATCTCCCCCCACCCCCCGCTTACCTTGCAAAGCAGCCGTGTCTGTTTTTGCGACGCCACCTGGGTTAGATTTAAGACAAAATGGAGCGACTTGCAGACTGCTCCTACTTGAGTCCGGCTCTTTTGTTGGTAGCAACAGGCAGACACGCGAAGCCCTGTGCCCACTGTGGTGAGTGCAGGCTCATGAGCTTTTCAGCCCAAAGGAGATGGCTGCTGCTTCCTCAGCAACTCTAGCCAAAGCACCTAGCTCATGCTCAAGTCAGTCCCCAAATGTCCAGGTCCCAGGGTGGGCTGCTTGGCAACCACACCAACGCTGCCTGATCCAGGAGGGACTGTGTGTATTTCTTAGAAAGGAAGTAAGGGCAAGCAGAGCAGGCTGTGTGTGCACCTGCATATGTAAAGATCTTTGTCACCTGCTTCTTTGCAAAGCTAACCCTACCTGGGCAGACCCTGAGGTTGGGGACTTGGGGGAAAGCAGCTAGCAGTTCTATAGCTGGAACTCAGTCGTGTTTATCCCATACCTTTTGGAGTCACATACAAGTTCAACTTGTACAAGTGTACAAGTTCAGGATTTGAGAGAATGTGCAGCCTTTGCAGGTTTTTGCAAACTCCGCTATGTCTGGATGAGTTGAGGTTTCTTAGGTTTGTGAGGAGCCTCATGACCTGTTGTCTCTTCCTACTGGAGCATAATTGCCTGCTTCTCTCTCTCTCTTTTTCTCTCTCCCTCCCCCCACCCTCTCATATGCTTGCAGGCCTAGGATCCCTGTCACCCTCAACATGAAGATGGTCATGCCATCCTGGTTAGTATAAAACAATGTTAATTTAATTGCTGACAGATAAGCGACGTGCCCCGGCCTCCTGCCTCCCAGGCACTTCTTTTTCTGGCCTGCATGACATCATAAGGAAATATGGCAGCCAGAACTAGGCTTGTGGCAGTCACCAGGAGTGATGGGGAATGATACAGATGAGAGGCTGATGGGAGGGGGGAAATTAAAGGCAGCAGCTGTGTGCAAAGGTTTAGTGGACCTGAGGAAGCTGGCCGGTGTTTTTTGGCTAGGGCAGATTGGTGCATGATTTGTAGGGGGCACACCATGGCTACTCCTATAAGGCTGGGGTGCAAACACTGTAGAGGACGAAGAGTGAGTCTTTAAATAAGACATTTGGGCCATGAGGTCGAGGGGTACTGCCTACCAGGTAGCTTGCCTTGCCTAGGGTTCTGATCCACAGCCCTTTAACAGTCTTTTAAGAAATGTATATTGTTTCAACATCCACAGGTTTCGCTTCTAGATTTTTCTACAAACTTTTCCTGTGTCTCTGGTTACTTTTCTGGGCAATGGGCATTAATGTATATTCACAATACAGCAGGGGAGCATAGGCAGGCTTGCTGCCTTTTAAGACCTGGTGGAAAGAAGGCCTCTGAATTGATGCATGTCTGCAGCCAGCAGATAGTCTGCTGGGTAGAAACCTCTCCAGCTTCCCAGCAGAGTTCTCCCTTAATCACTTTAATTCTTTCATACGGAAGAGTTTGGAATGGCACAGCCAAGCTGCCAGGACACTATATAGTCATATAATGTGCTTGCTTAGCCAGCCTCATGTAGGCTGCTGGTGGACCAGAGAACAGGGGCTAACTTGCGTTTTTTTCTTCCAGGTTTGATTTGATGGGCCTGAGTCCTGATGCACCTGAGGATGAAACTGGAATTAAAAAAGCTGCTGAGAACCGTAAGAAAAGCTTGCCCACGGGTAGTGTTAGAGCTGGTCTACATTTCTCCAAATTCTAACTGACAGCATTTGAAAGCCGGAGAGAAAGAGAGAGACGGGTTCTGTTCCTTGAGTCATAAAGAGCCTCTGCCCTTTTTTACATTCCCAGTTCAAAAAGGCCCACTTCCTAATTCTTGCAAAAAGTAAAGCGAGTGAAGCAGTTTGGGATGTTTACATTCTGAATGCATGGAAGGCTCATTTTAAAACACTTCCTCCTAGTGCAAATGTAACAGAGGCATCCTGTAGACAATGTTTTGCATATCTTAAGCCATCCTCCACTCCCACACCATATTTATCCCTTCTCCAAGAAGATTTTACCCCTGCCTGCCCTTTCCAATTTTAAGTAGTTTTGTGTTGCAGGTGCAGTGGTTGCAAGCCATAGTTCCTATCCAAAACTTGTGGAAACCATGGTTATGAGGAAAGCTGGTTGTAGTAACCATGGTTTGCATTGGTCTGTATAACAAGCCCTTGGCTAGCAACATGGGGAATTACCTTACCTAGTCAGACCCTTGGCTGGGTGCTGCTAATGCTGATGGGCAGCTTTTTGACAAGGGTCTGTCCAGCCCTACCCAGATTCTGGGGATTGAATCTAGGATCTTCTGCATGCAAAGCAAATGCTCCACCACTGATTTGCAGCCATTCCCAAATTGTTAATGTTGGCAGGAGAAGAAGAGGAGATGAATCACTCCAGCAGGAAAGACCCAGAGAGTGGGAATGTGTGCTCTCAAGGCGGATTCCTGATTTGCAAATGTGTGGCATCTTAGCACTGTCTGCTTTTTTAAACATTTCAACACCAAAGAAGAGTGGTTTCTGGGTTTTAGCAATTTCACACCAACTCTCTCCAAAGCTGGTGTGACATAGTGGTGAAGGCTGTGAATTGTGAATTCACTGAAGAGGTCTTGGGCAAGCTTCAGATTCCAGAGAAACAGCCATGTTGGTCCACTGCAGCAGAACCAAGAGTCCTCTGGCATCTTAAAAGACTAGCATGTATTTTGTGGCATCACTTTTCATGAGGGAGAGCTGAGCCCAATGCAAACGTTGATTGTCTTATGCTCCCCCCCCCCCACTTTTCAAACTCTACTCCTTTTCCCTTGATCTTTGCCACCGGAGGCCTTGCCAGAAAGAACATCACACTCCTTTTAAAAACATGACATTTTGAAGCAGAGGAAACTTTGTGAAATAGATCTGTGCCAACAGACTTTGTCTTTGTAATTATTGTGCACCTAGCATATTTGGTACCTGCGATGCAAGGCCTATGATATTATGCCACCTTGAACTCTCTCCCTCTGCATTCCAGTTAAAGCGGTGATCGAACATGAGATAAAGAATGGGATCCCAGCCAACCGTATCATCCTGGGAGGCTTTTCGCAGGTGACTGGTGTGTGTGTGGCAGGCTACATCCCCAGGATGGCAAGCCGGTGTGTGGACGGTGGGGTTGGAAATGAGGAACAGGACATGGGCACTGGTGCTGGGGGAAGATGGAGAACTAGCGGCTGCCACCTTGCTAATGGGGGGGGGGGGGAGCATGGGAGATGAGGTATAGCTTCCTCTGGAGCAGCAACTTGGATGTGTGCAGTTGTTCCAACAGTACTGAGGTTAAGTGGTATCCTGGGTCATACTGCTTTCACTTTTCCATTCAAAACACATTTCTAACCCTTATTGCCATGGGAAACACACATGCTTTGGGGCAATGTCTGGTAAAACCTTACAACCCAAGGATGGGTGTGGGGACAGAGTTAGACTTCTGGAGTGGAACTTCTGCCCTCCTAACTACTACAGTGGTATCTCGGGTTACAAACTCCGCTAACCCAGAAGTAGTACCTTGGGTTGAGAACTTTGCCGCAGGATGAGAACGGAAATCGCGTGGCGGCAGCGGGAGGCCCCATTAGCGAAAGCGCACCTCAGATTAAGAACGGTTTCGGGTTAAGAATGGACCTCCGGAACGAATTAAGTTCATAACCCGAGGTACCACTGTACTTCCCTGTTTCCTTCTGGCAAGCTGAACATTGCATGCAAAAAAAAAGAGAGGGAAGCCTTTGAAATTTGTATAATCAAGTTGCAGAATTTGTTCTATATTTTTGAAAGGTTTAGGTTGCACCAGGTCTTTTTTTCCTCAAGTAGTTAAGTGGGGCAGGAAGCGGTGAGGGCTCTTCTGACGCTGTGCATGAGGAGTGTGGCCTCCACTGACCTGTGTGCCCCCCCCATACCAGTCATGCCATAAGAACCAGGAAATCTCTTACAAAGGGGTGGGGTGGGGAGGGCTGTTCACAGGGGTGGCAGTAGATGAGAGTTGTGTGCGCCTTTGCATTGGTAGAGGGTTTTTTCTGGAGCAAGCTCTGACCTGCTTTCTAATCTTGGTTGCGCTTCAGGGTGGCGCGCTGTCCCTCTACACGGCGCTCACGTGCCCACACCAACTGGCTGGCATTGTGGCCCTCAGCTGCTGGCTCCCCCTGCACAAGACCTTTCCTCAGGTATTGCAGCCCCCTCTCCCCCTTGAATGTGTTGCTGTTGGCCCTGTGGGTTGGGCTTGGTGCATGCCAGGATGGCTGCTCAACTGGGAAATGCCTGTCTGGTAGAGCAGTTCCTTCACAACTAGCTTGCCCAGGTACTGCATTTCCCAGAGTGCAATGGGTTGTTCACAGCTTGGTGCTCCTTCCCCTGCTGCTGTTTTTTTTCCCCCTCCCTCCTGCAGGCAGCAAATAACAGCATGAACAAAGACATCCCCATCCTACAGTGCCATGGGGAGATGGACCCCATGATCCCAGTCCGCTTTGGAGCCCTCACTGCCGAGAAACTGAAGGGCATTGTGACTCCAAGCAGGGTCCAGTTCAGAACCTACCCAGGAATGATGCACAGCTCCTGCCCTCAGGTTAGTTGGCAGCCGGTAAACCCATTTCCTAGGATGACTGACTAGTCTTAGTTGAGTGCCATATCTTGGTTGCAGCCAGGGTGCATGCTGGGATATTAGGGTTGAGATGCTCTCTCTCTGCCTTACTCTGGGAGTATCTGAGAAGGTCCTATGCCTGGTGCCTTGACCTTCACAGGTTCGGTGGAGGGCATCCAAAAGCAAAGCATCCTTTGAGGTACTCCTTGAAGTGCCTTCTGCCATGAGCCCTTATTATGGCTTGTATGATCCAGTTTCCTAAGGCAGCTTTGCAGACTTGGTGGTCTCAGGCAGCCTCTTTTTGATCCCCACTTAATTATATTGTACTGCTGCAATCAGCTGTCTTTAATTGGATATGTATTTTTTTTAACCGATTAATTCAAAAGAAATAACAGTGTTAGTCTGGAGTACTAAAAATAGCAGGTGCCCTGTGGAAGCTTAAAGGTAGACAACTATATTGTGGCATCAGCTTTCATGGGCCAGACCCCCAACTCCTGATAAAGCCAAGTGCCATCATGACACTGTAATTGTGGCTTTGGTTCAATCTCGACTTGCTTCAGTTGACTTCTGATTTTATATGAGCAGTGAAATAAATTGCTGTCAGCTGGCTTGGCAGCCGCCTCTTGTGGCAGCCAAAAGACTGCTTGAAACTTGAAAATCAGCGTACATGTGTGGGCAGCAACTCATGTAGCATAACAAGGAAACTGGCAAGCCCCCCCGCCCTGCCTCCTGGACTCTTGATAAGCTCAGTTCTCATTTCAGCTCTTGAAATTTTTTCTGTTTTATGACCCTCAGTTCAATGCAGAGAATCTTGTCACTCCCCAAAGGGAGCACATGAACTGTTTGAGGCTCTTATGTCTTTGAAGGGGAGGAGAATGAGCACACGCACAAACAAAAACCACTACTTCTCCTTTTACTCTGTGCAGGAGATGATGGCTGTGAAAGAATTCATTGAGAAGCTGCTGCCCAGGATTTAAACAAAGCTACTCAAGACTGTTGCAGGGAGAGGAGACAGAGGTCACCACCTGTGATCTTTAACCTTGACCTGCCCAGCTGCAAATGGGGAGCCACAGCAATCCACCTCCACTTCAGCCGGTTTCCTTTCTCTGGCCTTTCCCTTCCTCCTGCACCGCCCCCCTCCAGTGCATAGGGAGGGTTGCCCCTCTCTCTCCTGTACATGGAGTGAAGGTACGGAGCGGTTTTAAGGTACAGCTGAGAACCATGTGGCTGCCTCCTTGCAAATTTAGTAGTTTTGGTCACCTGATTTCCGCCTTTCTTTGCTATCTCTCCCCCCTCCCCCAACCCCACACAAATGCTTGCTGTGGCAATGAACTGGGTGGTAGCCAAAGGCTTAAAACAAAGGTATTACGAGACTGTGTTCTGCGCTGTTACAGTATTTGCAGGGAGCATCTGCAAAGGTATCTGAGCTCCCTGATGGGTTTGCAACAATCCCACCCACAGTCCCTGTGCCCCCCCTTTTCTGTGATGCAGAGCCTGAGTCTGTCCTGGTGGAACCACCTTAGAGGTGCAGGTAGGGTCAGGGCCCCCCTCTCGAGTTGCCAGTGCTTGGCTTTTGGGGGCAGGGGAGGCAGGTAAACTGCCCCACCCAGGCAATCATTCCATCCCTGTTCTGCCATCCCATCCACTCTTGCCAGGCGAAAGGAGGAAGGTCTGGCTGGCTGACGGGTTGCTGTACATCCTCCAAGCATGTCCTGGGGCTTCTCCTCCCCAGTCAGCCACATGCACCATTCAGTGTGCTAACAACTCCCAGCTTGGGCTGGAGATACCGTCGGTTGGGGCGTTAATGTGGTGGAGGGGCCCCCACCTCACCAGGAATTGCTTCTAATGTATGTTCTTTTAAAAATTCCTTTGTTTGTTTCTTTCAAAATCATCTCTGCTGTGGTCCCCTCCATTGGGTCTATCTTGTTTTGTACCTACACAGATAGGGTAACGTTTGTCCAGAAGGTAGACACGCAGCAAGCTCTCTGCAGCCTTTTGGGCACCGCAGCTCTCAGAAGCACCACTCCTCCACTTCCTATCCAGTCTGTATCGAGTAGCTGCAAGCGGCCTTTTTGTCTATGGGGTGCAGTCTCCCTCTTATCACTCCCCACCCCTCTGGTCTTGTTAGTGGAATGGGCAAGCACGGTCCCCCTCTCTCCCTTCTAGCCCTGGTGGCTGGCGTATTTTTTTGAAGCTCTCCCCTAAGTCTCTCGTCTGTTTTATTTCAGTAACTGTCCCCTTTCACCTCAAGCAGAAGGCTCTCATCCCTATTTCTGGCAGGGGGCTGTGCTGTTGAGCAGCCAAGGTTCTCTTACCATCACCCCTTCAGCATCCACACCCAAATTATCCACCGGCGTGGGCTGACACCAGCACTGACAGCCAGGGACAAGATGTCTATTCAAGGAGCTTTCCTCTTTTTGTGTGAAGGGCTAAATGTTGCCTCCCACATTGTCCTACTGTGTTGCTCTTTGTGAGGGATCTCTCTGCTCACTTCCTTCCCCTGGCTCTGTATGGTCCTCGGTGGTTGGTAGCAGCAACAGCAAGGGGGGTGCTTGGGGTCCCCCAAAGCTAGGACAGCCCTCTGCTACACTTTCCAGTGCTTTATACAGCTATGTGCAGCAAATATCCATGTAGGAATACATGGCCTGCCCTTCTAGAGCTTGCATCACAATGGCAGCCCCAAAGGAGATGTTGCTCCTCTTCCTGCTTTCAGTGCAAGGCTGCCTCCTCTGCCCTGAGCAGCCGCTGCTTCCCCCAAAATCTGCTTTTTGCCAGCCTTGGGGATCATTTGGCCGAGGCCAAACTTGGCTTCTCTAGAAGGCAAAGTGCCTTCACTGCCAAGCGGAACGCCTCCCACTTGGGGGTCTTTCCTTTTTAGCAGCTGGCAACTTGCTGGGTCGTCCTCCAGGTCACAGGGGCTTCCCAGATCTCACTGGAAATAGGGCCAGATTACATGGCTTGGTGCTGGAACAGCTCACATTCACAGAAACAGCAGGGATGATTGGAGAGATTTGTTTGTAATGGGCCGGAATATTCTGTATGTCCTCTTTTTATCACCAGAGAAGCAGAAGGCACTAATCCTTTCATAAACTGATTTGCATTAGACTCAATTTGAGTGACTGCTTAAATGGCAAAGCTGCCTCTTGCTTGCTCTGTGGAGGGTTTGCATCCTCTGCTATTCTGCTTTGGGTTTGGACGTTCTAGTGGTTGGGAGGACTGTGGCTGGTCTTGGACATGCAGCAGAATGAAGTGGTACAATCCCAAGGTAGTAGAGGACTGTACAGCTTCACAATTGCAAGGTGGGTTTTGTGTGCACTGTTCTTGAATGCTCCCTGACGTAAAACTCAAATCCCTGTAAGTAGCAACACATCAAACAGAGGTTCTTATCTAGCCATCTCATCTGCTGGATTTCTACCTGCAGGGACCTTTGTGCGTGTGTATGCTGCTTTTTTACGTAGGGAGTATTTAGGCATGTTATCCCACCACCACTTCAGCCTTCACAAGGAAGTTTTGTGGTGACAGTCCTTTTCCTTCTGCATTTTGCTCCATCTGCAGACCAGGCCTTGACTTCCTTCTCTATAGTGAGCGTAGGCAAGCAGACATGAGGGGCGATGCTCCTCCTGTGCTTGTGGCTGCCTAGCTGCTGCTGCTGCTCTCTCCTCTTCTCGGACCATTAATTGGATTGTTCTGTATAGTAGTTACACAGAGAAGTGCCCTGGACTCTGCTGCTGTTGCCACTGCCAATTTTGACTAGATCCTTCTCAAAGCAAATTGTCAAAGTGGCCTGCAAGTCTTGGGTGTCTCTGGAGGGAATATGTTAAGAATATGGAAGCCAAAGCAAAACAGTGGCTTCTGTATGTTCCTGCACATGAATTAATTCTCTTCCCCAACCCCCCTTTCCCTTTTGTCTTCCCCATACATCATTTTTATTTTTGTGTTCCACTGAGATTAAACAAACACAACCATCTGTGCCTCACCTTGTTGTTTCTTCAGTGTAGTCAAGATGTGTCAGTTTCTCCTACAGTCGTTAAGTGTTTAAAACACTGTGTACGCCTCTTGGTTTAGATGAATAACAAGCCTGTGCAGTAGCTCATAGGCCAGGGGTGGCTGGTATGTGACCCTCCAGAAGTTGCTGAACTACATATCCCATCACCCCCAACCATTGGCCATGCTGGCTGGGGCTGATGGAAGTTGCAGTTCAATAACATCTGGAGGGTTGCAGATTAGCAACCCGTGCTTATAGGTGACTTTCCTACATGATGATCAGCAGGGGAAAGAGAAACTCACCTAAGGCCACCTGTGGGCTTCATTTGTGAACTAGCATTTGATCACAGATATTCCCAGTCCAGGCCCAAATACCTATTGCAACACTGGAATTCTACAAACTGCAAGTTACCATCTATGACTTTTAGAGTTCAACATGTGACCCACAAGACGAACTCCCTAGAAAATGTTTTTTGTCTACTAAATTTTAAAAGGTTCTAGCCCTTATTGTGGCACAAAAAAGCCTCCTGAGGCTAACTGCTGAATGGCTCTGAATCCAAATACTGTATGTACAAAAGGGCTTTATGTAATAGAGAAGCAGAGTGGGTGGTTTGGGTAGGAGATACTATTCCCATGTAACATCCTCGGTTTGAAAGGGGTTTTCTTAACTTCTCCTCCTCATTGAGTCAGGGCCAGCTCTACTGTTAGGCAGGTGTTGAAAAGGTAGGGAGCAGCAGTGAAGTGTTGGCTAGCGCTGTGTGCTTGTGCCTTGTGATCCGCATTGCAACCCCTCTGCTGGCCGCCTGTTTCACCAGTTGCAGTGGAGAATGCTGTTCCATCGCCAGCACTGAAGTAAGGCTGAGATGCCACTCGGGTTGTGCGTCTGTGTGCATGCATTATTTTGTCTTTCTGGCACTGGCAGCTAGATCTCTTAGGCTGGCCCTGAGGACAGTATTGTTTACTCTGCTTAACACTGACTCTTCAAGATCTCTGTTCCTTGAGAATTGTTTCAGCTGGAGATGTTTAGGGACTGAAGTTGGAACATTACATGCAGAGCAGGAACTCCCACCTCAATCACACAGGAAACTTGTAACCCAACCAAGGCAACATTCTCATTGCAATAGATCTTGCTATCGCCAGGGTGTGTGTGGTAGGCATCTGTCTTAAGTGAGGACAAAGAAGTTCCTGTTGCCTACATTTTGTCTCAACAAAGAGAGATGCCTTGTGCGTCTTGAGGTGGCAGTCTAATCTTACTCTGCTATCTCAGAGTATGTTAGGCAAGGCCTTGTAAATACCTGGCTTTGGGGCAGGAAGCCTTAATCCACTTGTTCGCAAACAGTCCCATTGACGTCGGTGGGCGCTGTTTCACCACCAGGATGTGCTTGCATGTTACTGCTGGTGCTATAATAAAAGCTGGAAGTGAGCCTAGTCATTATTACTATGTGTTAATCATTTCGTGTATATTTTCCAATATCTAAAAATATATCAAAACACACCTTTTAAAAACCTCATCCCCCTTAGTCTCAAGCCACCAAATTTACACTGGCAAGATTTACATTTTGCTGGTACCTTCTGGGATGTGTTCCAGGCAGATGACCCTAAGAATAACTTAGTTATCTATAATCATTCAATTGCATTTTCCCCAATGCCCTTCTCTATGTTTTTTTAGACCTCAGAAAAATCTGGCTCCTTTTAGAAGGATCAGTGCCACCTCTGCTGCTACTTGGCCATGTTTCTGGTGGCGGCGGCTATCATTATGCTTCACTTACTCGGCACAACTTTAATAATGTGTCTATTTTTATTGAACTTCTAATTTGCCCTAAAATACTTCTGCCTACATTAAAAATTATATGCACATTCAGATGCTGGTGCTCAAATAAAGAAGTGTTTCACTACAGATTTAAGAGTTCTTTAAAAAGCTAGGCTGCTAAATGGCCATTCTTCAGGGCACTGTAACTCACTAGGGCAGAGGTTGCCAACACGCTGCACACAGGTGCTAATGTTCCAGCCAGTATCACCTACGGTGTCTGCAAAAGGTCTTGGTAAACATATATAACATAAGAGACTGTTTGATCTTCCTGTTCATTTGTGTTTGCACTTGGCTTGGCTTCTCCTACGTTGAATACGCCCCTTTAAATATGCCTACTTTTTTTGGCTGCCCAAGAGTGGGCACCTAGAAGAAGAAGAAGAAGAAGAGTTTGGATTTGATATCCCGCCTTTCACTCCCTTTTTAAGGAGTCTCAAAGCGGCTAACAATCTCCTTTTCCTTCCTCCCCCACAACAAACACTCTGTGAGGTGAGTGGGGCTGAGAGACTTCAAAGAAGTGTGACTAGCCCAAGGTCACCCAGCAGCTGCAAGTGGAGGAGCGGAGACTCAAACCCGGTTCCCCAGATTACGAGACTACCACTCTTAACCACTACACCACACTGGCACTTCCTCAAAATTCCAACTATACCCCACAGGCTCCAAAAGGTTGGCAACCCTTGGACTAGGTTATGTTTCCCAATGTAGTTGGAATATAGCATGACACTACCCACCTCCCACCAAAATTGGGAAAAATCAGCTGCAATTCTGCATGTAGCTTACAGCGGGAGCAATGAGCTTTAAATGAAGTTTTCAAACATTGGAAGATGGTAGCCTCAAATGGATTCTCCTCTTGTTCACTCCAATAGGCAAGGCTATGCAGCTTGAAGCCCCACAGAACACATTAAGAATTGCTTCTGAGTAGGCAGGCACAGGGTGGTGCTTACAGTGGGGATAAAAAACTTCTAGCAACTGGCATGGGAGTTAAAGCTTCACCTGTGAACTGCTTGCCAGCAAGCAGGGCGGATCATAGATTATTAGCAATACAGAGGTGCAAAATCTGGCCTTGGACTTCTTTTTTTAACTTCAAAAAATCAAGTATTTAGTCCTTTTTAAGATGGAGGGAACACAATGGCAACAATAGCACCACAACAGAGACACACAAATAGATCAGAAGGGTAGAAAGAGTAATCTCTAGTTCTTTGATCTTGTAATCCAACATCTGGGGCTGCATCTCCCATTATCCCTGACTACTAACTATGCTTGCTGTAGATTATGTGAGCTATGATCCAACAAGCGATAGGGAGCCATGGTTGAAGGACATTGCTCCAGTCAATCAGGTAGAGCTCTTTCCCTCAAAGCTTTCTGCCCTCAAGTACTACACTAATAATAAAACATTCCGTACTCGTGAAAGCTGCTATATACACAATTTCTTCTAAGTGCACAATCTGGCTTTCCACTGCGGGAGCTACACACAACTTTGCTATTGGAGTAATTTATCTGCTGCAAGATGACTGCAGCAGGATTTTGATTTGGCTGCAACAGAAACTGCTGTGTGAATTTGAGTTAGTTGTAACAGATCAAGGCAGACCAGAAAGGGGAACTTATTCCACCAAGCAAACCCTAGCTGATGCTCCATTTTTGCAACTGGTTTCTTTTCTTTTTCTTTTCTTAATCCATACACCACCAAAAATTTTCATAATGCTTCAGAGATTGCTACTCACAAACTGGTGGTGGATGATCACTAGAGAGGCCAAAATTATTGGTTCCAATGGGGGCAAGAAATGTGGCTGGTTTAGGAAAACATGTCCTGCCTCAGAATACATTAAATAGAGAAAGAGGAAGGCTGGTCTCTGGTAGTAGGGATGGTACACTGATCATCAGGCATTGCAGGAGGGCAATTGCAAAGAAATCCAAGCGTGATGATGAGCTGAGCTAGCTGGTGCAAGACTAGGCTTTTGAGTTTCCAGGCTGACCACAGCCTGTGTCTCTTACTTGACCAAAGCAATTAACGGATTTTTGCACCAACTGTCACAGTTACAATGAACACCAAAGAGGAGCTTAGGAAGTGCTCCCCCCCCCCCCCCGGTTTAGGATCTGGCCCCTATGCCGCACAGCCTAAGCTCAATGAACTGGTTTGACTGGAGTGGCCCATTCTGTGGCGCACCTGAGGTGAAACGGGAATGTGCTGTCCCCTGCCCTGCTCCACCACCATACATTGCCTGCCCCTCACTTCCACTGCCATCGGAACAGGCCGGTTCTCACCAAAACTCTGCAAGAAGGGGCCATTCTGTGAGTCCTTGGCACTCATCTTCACCCCAGGGGAAAAGAAACAGCATTTTTGTGGCCAGCTCTGAATTTTACAGGACTCTCTGGATTCTGGTTTTTCTGGGGCTACACAAGCGCAATTATGCTTAATGAGAGGTCAGCTATTTGCCTCATTATCTAGTGCAGTACATACTCAGATTCTACCTCCTTCTGCCTCCACTGCAGCTACAGCCCTAAAGCCAGCATTAATTATAGTTTGGGCTTGACCTTTACAGCGACCCTGTTTCCTTAGCCTCTGCCTGCTAGAAGATACTTCAAAAGGTTACTACATTCCTATTCAGCTGCAGTATTTGTCCCCTCCATGTTTGCTTAGGAGCAGCCTCCTGCCCTGTTGAAGAGTAACAATGCAAACCAGATTTCCCTATCCTGGTGGCATCCAGCTGTTGTGGACTACAACTCCATTCAGCTCCAGGCAGCACAGCCGATACTCGGGAATGATAGGAGTTGCAGTCCAAAGCTTTCTGGGGGCGCGCCCCTTGATCTATTCTGAAAAGTGTGTTTTCCTACAGGTGGTAGACATGCCCTCGGAACTGACGCCCCTCTTTTTCCTGTCTTGATTTTCATCCAAGCCTCACGGCCTCAGTGACCCCTCGCAGTCTGTGGCCCACCCTGCTAAGGGTCACTTGACTTGGTTCAAAGCTGCATCAAACTATAAGCCTGAAAATTCACTGAATCACCTGCCAAAGAGTTGCTGTACTTCTCTCCTACTACTGCTTTATCACATCAGTATTGGGGAACCTGCCGGACTGCTAACTCCCAGCAGCCCTAGTCCAGGATGATGAGGAGCTGTAGTGCAGTCACATCTAGAGGGCCACAGGTTCCCCACCTCTGATTTACAGAAGGCATTACAATTTAGAAACGGGAAGCCAGGGAGCAAACGACAAGGCTCCATGGACCTAGCTGTCGTTTTCCAACTACATTTTAACACTTGTACCTCCATGCAGCCTCTTCCCACAGCTCAGAACCTCATGGAGCAGCCTGCATCCACCAGGACATCTCAAGAACCTGGCAGCAGAGGGTGGACTCTTTAAAACCAAAGAAACCAAGTTTGTCCCCAATGAGGGGAGCTTGACATCCTCCATGGGCTCCCATTGACACTTTTTATTTGTCAGTCTTCCCGCTCAATGGGAGGGTCAGAGCTCCTTGCTCCCTGTTTGGTACCAACCTGGCTGGCAGAGAAGGTTCAGGGAGAAGGCACAAGAGAGTTAAAGAAATGGGTACAGCAAAAGGCCAAGATAATCTTCCCCTTCCTGAGTCTATTTGGTCTCTTATGAAAAGGGAGAAGAAGGGCAGGGGAAGGAACGAGCAGGAACCACCATCTTCCCTGAGTGAAAAGCAAAACAGCCCTTGGAACTGTCCTTGGGTCATGGCAGCCACGCACTGGGGAGGACAGGCAACATCTTCCAGGCGCTAGTTCTTGCTGTAGCCAGTGGGGTTCTGTGACTGCCACCTCCACAAGTCCTCACCTGGAAAGGGGCAAGAGAATAACGGCAATGAGTTAAACTGGAATTCGCTACCACGCCGTGGGGGTGGGTGCCACTACGGAGAAGGCCCTTTCCTTGATTTCAAGAGAGATTAGACAAATCCGTGGAGGATAAAACTAAAAATGGCTACTGGTTGTGATAGCTATGGTCTTCCTCCAGTGCCAGAGGCTGCGTATAGCTCTGAATACCAGTCGTTGGGAATTGCAAAGGGGGAGAGATATTGTTGCACTCAGGTCCTGCTTGTGGGCTTCCCATTGAGGGCTGCTGTGAGAGCAGGATGCTAGGCTAGCTGGGCTGAAGGCCTGACCCTGCAGGATTCTTTGCATGCAGATGTCAATGCAACACCCCACCCCATGAGACTCCAGGTGAACAGTGGCGAGTGAAGCAACTTGGTTGAAATAAGGAGGAGGGAATGGAAACCCATTTATTTCTCCAGCTTCCACCCCTAGGAATAAAGAAGGGGGAGGCAAATGCTGGCAGAAAAGGAGCAGGCAGATAGCCCTCTGTGGGGAGGCTCCACTTACACATTTTGTCCAGGCCAAAAACAGCTTTCCAGCCCAGCTCCCGTTCAGCTAGGGCAGGGTTGGCGTAACAGGAGGCGATGTCTCCTTCCCGACGTGCAACAATCTTGTAGTTTATCTAGAACAAGGACGGCAGCCTGTCATTAAGCGATGGGAAACCGACCGGGGCAGCAGCCAAGATGATAAGACACATTACTATTAGTAGTACTATAATTTTGATTTATTAGTCTCTCACTACAAAATAAAACCCTCTCAGACATAAGAACAAATTAAGTGTCACAGGCAAAGAATGAAAATGAAAACATTACGCATTACAGTGGAGCAAATCGCCAACAGCAATAAACAAAACATTTATCATAAGCCATTGAATGCATGGGAGAAGAGAGTTGGAAGGATGTTAATGATGGTGCCAGGTGGACCTCACTGGGGAGAGCATTTTTTCATTTATTTAAAGGCAATCATTGGTAAGCTGCTTAATATTCAATAATCTGCAACCTAACCACAACGGCATTCCTTCAAGAAGACTAAAGCGCTGGTTGAAGTTCTCTACTCTAGTGTGAGGCTCCTAGACCAAAATGTTGGCTGGTCCCCTCAAAAGCACCCTGCATTCTGCATAGTAGGTGGGCTGGTCCTGCCACCGGCAGAGGGGGGCAATGCATCTCTCTATAGTCCCAGTATTAAAATTTAAAGGTACACATTCCAGCCACAGTTTTATGTCAACACTTTTTAAACAGGGTCGCAGGTCAAAGAGGCCATGTTTGCCTCATATCAAAGGAGGCAGATTTTGGATCCCAAAATACTGAAAGCTACTCCAGATATGGCAGGCATTTATTATTTTAGCACAGGCTAAATAGCCTATGAGCCCCTAAAGCAGGGGTGGGAACCTGTGGCAAGTCATTTGATTCCAATTTCCATCATCCCCAAAATCATCTATAGGGCCACAGGTTCTCCCCAGTCCTGCAGAAAAGTGGATGCAAGCCATCAGCCATATATGGAGACCTGGCTTGACAGCCAACCTGATTTTGCTGTCATAACTAGCACTGCGAACAGAACAGCCTGGCAATGGTCTGGTAAGTGCTAAAATGGGTGGGGAGCCTCCAGTCCAGGGGCAAAAGGCAGGACTTCTCCAGGCCACTCCCCTTCCTGGCCTTGCTCCACTCTCAAGTGCTTTTGCATTGCTGGAATGTGTCCTTGAACATCTGGAGGGCACCAGGTTGGGGAAGGCTGAACCAGACTCCTGCTTGGTGGTGGGCCCAGCGAGGGTTGGCCAATTGGCAATGCCTTCCTCTCTCTGGTCCCCTTTTACCTGGACCCTAACAGGAGTTCAATCCTTCCTGGAACCCAGGTTGTCCCGATACTCTACCTCTCTTCCCGACGCCTTCTCCATCGCCTTCACCATTTGCAGGACTGAGCAGCCGGTGCCGGTTCCAAGGTTGTATATCTGCAAAGATGCAACTCTTGTGACAAAGGCTTTGTCGACCTTATTGCCCTGTGCGGCACTTTCCAGGTGCCTGTCCCAAGGAACTTACAAATATAAGAGAAACTGCACCACAAGGGAAGGGTCTATAGGAAGGAAATGCATTCAGTTTTCAGGTACACATCCCTAGAGCTTAGTTTCTGTAGGTTGTGGGAAGTAACTAGGGGGGCCATGCCAAAATCTTAATGGAAAAAGCATTACTGTATGTGAAACGGGAAGTGTGCGTAATCATATAGGGTGATGGAACTTTATTGGCACAAAATTTTGAACACACCCCTGCCTAAACTGAGCCCGTCTCCTGAACAAATTAGGAGAAGTGCCTGGAGTCTGCAAGCAAGGATGCTCCCAAAATCCAGGTGACGGAGGCTCAGTTGACGTGGGCTCCAGCAGAACACAACAGGGATGGAAGCAGTGCTTCTGACCAAGTCTATGCACTTCCCTACCTTGCAGCCGCAGTTCTCCTTGAGCTTCTTCAAAGCCGCAATGTGGCCTTTGGCCAGGTCCACCACGTGGATGTAATCCCGGACGCCTGCAGAAGGAGGAGGAAACCCATCAGCCAGCGCACTGTCCGCCCCCTCTGCGTAGGCCTACATCTAACTTAGTTCAACCTCTGCCAACCTGGTAGCCTCCAGATGATCTGGACTACAAGTCCCATCAGCCCCAGCTCACTGGGTCGCCACCAGGATGGCGAAGGCTGAACTGGTTTATCATCAGAAGAAGGGATGATAAATACGCTATCCTGCTATGAAGTGAATGAAACAACCCAGGGAAGATTTTCCAAGCAGATCATGGATTTGCCAAGTCTGATTTTAAACAGGGCTTCCAAAAAAGAATTATGGGGATTGCGGTTTGCCAAGGGTGCTGGGAGCTGTTAGGAGACCCCCCTATTCCCCTCCCGGTGCTTCAATTCCCAGAGTTCGCTGGGAAGAGGGATTGATTATTAAACCACTCTGGGACTGAGACTCTCCCCAGGCCACACCCCTCACAGGCTATGGTTTGCAACCAGACTGCTTTCGCCTGGCTGGAAGGTGCTCTGCTTCTTGGTTGCCTGGATGGAAGACAGAGACGGGTGTTTCAAAACTAGCCTATCATAAAGGTAAAGGTAAAGGTAAAGGGACCCCTGACCGTTAGGTCCAGTCGTGGCCGACTCTGGGGTTGCGGCGCTCATCTCGCTTTATTGGCCAAGGGAGCCGGCGTACAGCTTCCGGGTCATGTGGCCAGCATGACTAAGCCGCTTCTGGCGAACCAGAGCAGCGCACGGAAACGCCATTTACCTTCCCGCCGGAGCGGTACCTATTTATCTACTTGCACTTTGACGTGCTTTCGAACTGCTAGGTTGGCAGGAGCAGGGACCAAGCAACAGGAGCTCACCCCGTCACGGGGATTCAAACCGCCGACCTTCTGATCAGCTAGTCCTAGGCTCTGTGGTTTAACCCGCAGTGCCACCCATGTCCCTTTATAAGGGGTCAATTCATGTTCATTGCTCCACCCACGTTTGCTGGCCCTGCCCTTCACTGGCCTGTGACCCTCAAAAGGTTCCCCTGAAAGTTTTCCCATCTCTGCCCTAGAACACAAACAAAAAAAGAAAACACCCCCGTGCCTATGTGTGTCTATAAACCACTTGGGTTAGAGGCCCATAACCTCTCTGGATTCCACATCTCCAAACTTCCCAGTCCCATATTTCAAGTAGGTTTGGAGGTGGAGGCATCGTTCCTTTCAAGCTAGGGTGATTCCAAGCAACTCACCGGTCCCATCCACTGTATCATAGTCATCCCCAAATACGCTCAGGTACTCTCGGCGCCCCACAGCCACCTGGAGTGAACAGAAGGAAGAAACGACAGGAAGGCACAGGAGTTAGCAGGAGAAACTCACTGTGCAAGAGGTGGAGCAGAGCAAACTCTCCCGGGGGGTCTTGGCTACCTGAGCAACGTAGGGCATCAGGTTGTTTGGGGTGCCCTGGGGGTCCTCGCCAATCCTCCCTGACTCGTGGGCTCCAATGGGGTTGAAGTATCGTAGGAGAACCGCGTTCCAGTCCTGAGAGAAGCAGCACAAGAGATCGGATCAGAAAATACCGCCCAGGAGAGCTGTATGGAGGACTCTGGCCATTTGCTTTCCAGTTCTGCCTTGCACAAGTCTGACTTTAGAGGCATGAGATAAAAAGCTTTTATTTATAGTGGTATCAGAAAAAGTAACATGTCACTCAAAGGTCCAAAGAGGTAAAGCCACTTCTGAGGATCTGGCCACTGTTTGGTGGCCATGGATCAATGATCCACTTAAATATTATATGCCCAGACACAATTCATTTATATGGAATTACTTGTAACCAATCTCTGGCTTATGTCAATTATATTTTAAATATATGTTTTTATATACTGGGGCAGATAAACTAAGCTAAATGGATAGGCTTATGCTGGTATTATAAGGCCATGTGCTTGTGGATTCTTAATCTATGCCTTTCTTTCCATTAGTTCCAGAAGTAATGAAATAAAATTAATGCTATCTGAGTTTTTGCAAAAATGACAATAAAGATTATTTTAGAAGAAAAATAACCCAGAAAATACTGCTGAGGACAATTGTACCCCTGCGTGATAAGGGGGTTGGTGGTGTGGTACGTTGCTCCCTCACCGGCTCTGCCTTGCACAAGTCTCGGATCATCTCCTCAATGAAATACTTGGATTTTCCATAAGGGTTTGTGCAGCCTCCCACAGGGTGGTTTTCATCAAGGGGGAGGTAGGCCGGGTCGCCGTATACTGTGGCTGAGCTGCTGAACACAATGTTCTTGACCCCGTGCTCTTTCATGGCCTGTGGAGGAATGCAGACAACCTAAGCTCAGTGCTCTTCCTCCAGACGTCTCTGGATGTTGTTGGACTGCAACTTCCATCATCCCCAACCACTGAGATGGCTGAGGATTATGGGAGTCCAACAAGAGTCGGGGAGCGAAGGTCGAAGGGTACTGAGCTATCCAGGCTCCATTTAGCAGGGGTTCTGTTTGAAAGTGATTCCTCAAGAGCATGAGGAAGCCCTGATGGTGGGTGAACAGCACTTCCCCAGGCCAGGGCGGGCCAACTGATGGGCCACATCCAACCCCTGCCCAGCCTTCCTCCAGGCCAACACGGCGCCTAGAGTGACACTATGGAAAGCCTGTCGCACGTGATGCTGGAAACATCTTTGGGCTGCTCTGACAGGCATCTGTGCCACACGCGAGATGGGCCTCCTGCAGTTGACATCCTCCCGCAAACCCAGACTTATAACAGAAGCCTTACAAACCCTGGTGGAATAAGCCATGTTCCTGCTCACCTCCAGCAATCGGATGGTCCCAGTCAGGTTCACTTTGTAATACTCCAGCGGCATCTGGACAGACTCTCCCACAGCTTTGAGGCCTGCAAAATGCATCACGGCAGAGAAATTGTGCTGAGGGGAAACAGAAGGGGGAGCTGCGTTAGGAATACTTCTGCGGAGGCTACAGTACGTTTTCTATTTATACATGCCCATTTCAATAAAAAAAAGTGTTCCCCTAATGAAAAGCCGGAAGAGGGCAAAAAGCGCCTGTGGTGCTTTTTTTTTATGAGAAAAGCCATTTTGTGTACCGATTTCAAAGGGCTTTTGGCCCAAGCTTGCAAACACACACACCAGAGCCAGATGTCCTGTATCTCTGGCAGGCGAGCCAGATGCCAGCCTGACACAACCCACAACAGGGTGGCATGGCTCCTGAGTGGTGCAGATGCCACTTCTGAGTTCTGGGATTGACAGGCATCTCTCGTGGCTCCCCAGCAAAACCCAAGGAGGCACATCTGGCGCTTTTGCCACATATCTTTAGGTGCCAGGTGAAAATGTTTTTCTAGAAACAGGCCTTTGGCTAATTAACATCCCATGTGTTTGTGGGAGAGGGGACTATTGATTTATTTTCGTTCTTGTTTTTATTATGTATTTACAAAATACAAAATTATCATGTTTCGAACCGCCCTATGATCCTTCGGGTGAAAGGCAGTATACTAAATGAATAAATGAATAAAAGAATAAATGAATAAATGGGCCAGAAATATACACAGCAGGGGTGTTGGGGGAGCAGCATGGCAGCAACACAAAGATGCTCTGATGCACACACATTGGGAACAATAAAATCTCCCCAGAGGCTGAAAGGAGTGCTGAGGGGAGCAACGGGGGGGGGGGGGGTGAGCAGACGGAACCCTTCTCCTGCCAGCCCAAAGTGTAGTCCAAGACAGTGAAGACAGGAGATCTAGGAGATCACCACTGAGGAGGCCCTGATGCCACCCAGAGGGCAAAAAGTAAGCCAGAATAGTGCCCCCATTGGTGGGGGGGGGAAGGGGGTGATGCTCTGACCCATCTCAATAGGGGTAATGGGGAAGGAAATATTAAGCCCTCACCTTCTTGAAGAGGTTGTGGAGACCTGCCTCATCGAGGACATCCAGTTCCTGGAATGGGATCTTCTTGCCCACGATCTCCTCCACCCGCTGAATACTCTCGGGGACCGTGCTGCCCCCTGGGGAGAAAGACTGTTTTTGACACCATGCCAGAGTGGACCTGATTCCCAAATCATTGCTGTCCTCTTCAGTGACGAAGACTTAGTGGTGCCTTTTGGGGGGCAGAAACCCAGGGGCCCCCACTCAGCAGAATGAACGGGTGGGGGACCCTCAAATACGGAACAACTGAGTTAATGATCACATTGTGAGGTAAATACATGTTTCCATCTAAGGACTTAAATTATCCTAACAGCACTACTGAAAGGACTCACACATCCAGATCTATGACAGCCTTCTTAGGACTGGAATAGGCACCTGGTGGTCCAGGAGCTTGGTCTGGGCCCTCAGGGACTTTTCATCCATGTTCCAGCCTAGAGCAGGGATGGGGAATCTGTGGCCCCCCAATTGTTGGGCTTCAACTCCTATCAGTCCCAGCCAGGACAGTCAATGGGTCCAACAAACATCTGGAGGTTTCCCCTCCTTGTCCTAAAGAGTTAAATAAACCTCTGCTTCTGTGAATGGGTGGGTGCAGCCAATGTTGCTGCCCCACCTTGACCCCTCAGTTCCTTCCTCCTACTTGAGCCAAGCCAGCCCCTTCGTATCCAAACGGCAATGGACATTCCTCCATCACTCTGCTGTGCCTTTGACTTGGAGGCCCAAGGGCTCTTGATCCCTTCCACAGGTGGAGCAACAGTGCCTGGTCGGATGACTGGCTGAGGTGCACAAAAGCAGAATCCTGCCACTGACCAGTTGCTGTTCATGTGGGGGGGTTGGATGAAAAAAGGAAACCTTTTGTCTGTATCTCAAGTGAGTGAATGGGGAGGCCTGGGAAGAGGAAGGCCAAAGCCTATGTTGCCACGCTGGGAAAGAGAGGGTTAAAGAGCCCTTTGCCTCTGCAAATCAGTGGGTGGAACTAATGCTTCTGGCCTATGGGGCTTTGCTCAGTTATGAATCTCCCTTTGCTGAGTCGGACCATTGGAAGGGCTATAGCTCAGTGGTCGAGCATCTGCCTTCCATGCAGAAGGTCCCATGTTCAATCCCTGGCATCTC